>NW_027461782.1:321710-643421 GCF_050947455.1 Rhinoderma darwinii
AAGTTGGTGGATGCTTATTTTCCATTTTGCAGTCCCTTGTCTCCCTCTTGTGGCCTCCTGGAGGCAAATAAATGTGCAAAAAAAAGACAGCCTGGCGGCCGGCTGTTGCAGTGTTGCCCTCTCAGGCAACACTGAGTGACTGACTGAGCCGCACCGTCTTATATAAAGTTCAGACGGAACTTTGCACGTGTCATAGTGGAGCCCTCAGGATTCCAGAGCCAGCTTTCTGACATCATAATGGGGCCTGCCTCAGAGATAAAAGCCTGGGCCCAGGCAGTGTTGGTCAGTGCTGCTCAGCAGGCAGCACCGGACTGGACTGGATTAAAGCTGATACAAGGTGTGAAGGAACAAGGGGTGGCTGTGGGCATGCACTTGCTGCCGCTGCCAGTGTTTATCTGCATGGCAGGAGGGCATTTGGGCGTTGCCAGGAAGGCGTTTTTATGTAGATTCCTCCTCTTTCAGCACTGCATTGTGGTGCAAGCAAAAGAAGCAAATCCTGTGTAGCTTCCTCTCCGGCCTTTATTCACCTCCCGCTTAGTAGCTGTAAATGTGTGTGAGCCTGCAGGGCCCCATGGAATTGCCTAGGAGTAGGCTGAATCAATCGCTGCAAGGGGTGAACAGCAGTATGGGACAGGCTCGGGCAAGGCAAGGGCCGCTCGGGTTATCGCTTCTCGGCCTTTTGGCTAAGATCAAGTGTAGTACCTGCTCAAGCTGAGGTTAGTAATCATCCCTGCCGGTGGTACGTGGGCCATCGTAGGGGGATGACAGAACGCCGAGGTGAGGGCAGGGAACCACAACGGTCATCGCTCTGGTGTACGCATTTGGTTTAAAGGTACCATTTGTAGGTGACCAGGCGACCGCCGGATCGAGGTCATTAGGCCGGGTAGTTTGGAAGCCCGAGTTGCTATGTGCCCCAGGGCTGGTGACCCTGGGGTGCCCTAACTCACTGGGGGTGGGATCCCACTGAGTGAAGGCACACTTGCACGCACTCTCTTTCACGCTATATGAGCACACACCTTTATTCTCCCGGCCTTCTGGCTGGGAGATGAGGAATTTTTTTATACCTGGCGGATGTCCAGGCTGTATCACAGCGCACATCCACTTATTTAATTTTGTTTTTCACTGTGTGTTTGTCACGTTTGTCACAAGGATTTTGGGATGCGGTGCCCTTTTGGGACCCTCCTGAGGTCTAGGGGGAAAATGTGTGGCCTTCTGGTTCCTTTTTCCCCTGCAACCCGGCCTCCCTTCTTCGGAGGGGAGGTGCAACTAGGATGCAGGCTCCTAGGTGGACACTGGGGTGGCAGCCCAGGTAGAAGCCTAGGAGTGTGTTTGGGTCTCCCTAAGCTTCGGCGAGGGGGGACCATCGATCCTTGATCCTCTAGGCCTATGGTTTGGAGGGTCAGGGAATGGTTATGCGGGGCCTCTCTCTTTTAAGAGAAGGGCTGCGATAGACCGCATCCTTGTGCACTTTTTGTGTGGCACCTCTGCACTTTTTATGCACTTGGGTGATAGAAAGCACGACTCGGGCTTTTAATAAAAAAAAAAAAATCTGTTCTTATCAGTTTAATATCTGATACGTCCCCTATCTGGGGACCATATATTAAATGGATTTTTAGAACAGGGAGATGGAAATAGAGCTTGCTCTGTCCACTCCACGCATTGACCTGGTATTGCAGTATTTCCAGGACCGGTGCACCCTTCCCTTATGTGTTGACTAAAATCAGATTCCAAAAGTGCTATTTGTGTTTGCTATTGTTTTTGTCTTTCTGATGGGATCTCCCCTTTTAATCCCATTATTTCAACACCTGTTGGACAATGCATTTGTACAGTCATGTGTGATAATGAGCTCATTTATTAAATGCAATTAATTAATACATTGCCACCTCTTGTTGTGTGTGTGTCTTCTGTGTTTCTGTGTTTCCGGCATTTCACATTGGAACAGCTCATTCACCTTCCTTGTCTTCTCTCCGCCCTCCCTCCTAGGTAGGTTAAAGAGCTGCACCTGAGCCAGCCACTGATTGATGCAGCACCACAGTCAAATAGCGGAGTGGAGTAGGGGAACAGCAAACAGCCATTAAAGCCGCCCGCCCGCCCGCCCGCCCGCCTGCCTGCCTGCCTGCCTGCCTGCCCGCCACAATGGACCTACCTGTGTACACTACATGGATGTGATGGAATGTACTGTCGTCCCTACATTTCAAGAAGAAGTAAGAATTGCAGTTGCAACAAAGCCTTGCTTGCCTACAAAGAGAGCAGCAATTTGGATTTGTTACTATGTTACCTAGAAGAATAACAAACTGTGCAAGGATGGAGGTTGTAGGAGCAAAGAGAAGTTGTCTGTAAAGTTGGTGGATGCTTATTTTCCATTTTGCAGTCCCTTGTCTCCCTCTTGTGGCCTCCTGGAGGCAAATAAATGTGCAAAAAAAAGACAGCCTGGCGGCCGGCTGTTGCAGTGTTGCCCTCTCAGGCAACACTGAGTGACTGACTGAGCCGCACCGTCTTATATAAAGTTCAGACGGAACTTTGCACGTGTCATAGTGGAGCCCTCAGGATTCCAGAGCCAGCTTTCTGACATCATAATGGGGCCTGCCTCAGAGATAAAAGCCTGGGCCCAGGCAGTGTTGGTCAGTGCTGCTCAGCAGGCAGCACCGGACTGGACTGGATTAAAGCTGATACAAGGTGTGAAGGAACAAGGGGTGGCTGTGGGCATGCACTTGCTGCCGCTGCCAGTGTTTATCTGCATGGCAGGAGGGCATTTGGGCGTTGCCAGGAAGGCGTTTTTATGTAGATTCCTCCTCTTTCAGCACTGCATTGTGGTGCAAGCAAAAGAAGCAAATCCTGTGTAGCTTCCTCTCCGGCCTTTATTCACCTCCCGCTTAGTAGCTGTAAATGTGTGTGAGCCTGCAGGGCCCCATGGAATTGCCTAGGAGTAGGCTGAATCAATCGCTGCAAGGGGTGAACAGCAGTATGGGACAGGCTCGGGCAAGGCAAGGGCCGCTCGGGTTATCGCTTCTCGGCCTTTTGGCTAAGATCAAGTGTAGTATCTGTTCTTATCAGTTTAATATCTGATACGTCCCCTATCTGGGGACCATATATTAAATGGATTTTTAGAACAGGGAGATGGAAATAGAGCTTGCTCTGTCCACTCCACGCATTGACCTGGTATTGCAGTATTTCCAGGACCGGTGCACCCTTCCCTTATGTGTTGACTAAAATCAGATTCCAAAAGTGCTATTTGTGTTTGCTATTGTTTTTGTCTTTCTGATGGGATCTCCCCTTTTAATCCCATTATTTCAACACCTGTTGGACAATGCATTTGTACAGTCATGTGTGATAATGAGCTCATTTATTAAATGCAATTAATTAATACATTGCCACCTCTTGTTGTGTGTGTGTCTTCTGTGTTTCTGTGTTTCCGGCATTTCACATTGGAACAGCTCATTCACCTTCCTTGTCTTCTCTCCGCCCTCCCTCCTAGGTAGGTTAAAGAGCTGCACCTGAGCCAGCCACTGATTGATGCAGCACCACAGTCAAATAGCGGAGTGGAGTAGGGGAACAGCAAACAGCCATTAAAGCCGCCCGCCCGCCCGCCCGCCCGCCTGCCTGCCTGCCTGCCTGCCTGCCCGCCACAATGGACCTACCTGTGTACACTACATGGATGTGATGGAATGTACTGTCGTCCCTACATTTCAAGAAGAAGTAAGAATTGCAGTTGCAACAAAGCCTTGCTTGCCTACAAAGAGAGCAGCAATTTGGATTTGTTACTATGTTACCTAGAAGAATAACAAACTGTGCAAGGATGGAGGTTGTAGGAGCAAAGAGAAGTTGTCTGTAAAGTTGGTGGATGCTTATTTTCCATTTTGCAGTCCCTTGTCTCCCTCTTGTGGCCTCCTGGAGGCAAATAAATGTGCAAAAAAAAGACAGCCTGGCGGCCGGCTGTTGCAGTGTTGCCCTCTCAGGCAACACTGAGTGACTGACTGAGCCGCACCGTCTTATATAAAGTTCAGACGGAACTTTGCACGTGTCATAGTGGAGCCCTCAGGATTCCAGAGCCAGCTTTCTGACATCATAATGGGGCCTGCCTCAGAGATAAAAGCCTGGGCCCAGGCAGTGTTGGTCAGTGCTGCTCAGCAGGCAGCACCGGACTGGACTGGATTAAAGCTGATACAAGGTGTGAAGGAACAAGGGGTGGCTGTGGGCATGCACTTGCTGCCGCTGCCAGTGTTTATCTGCATGGCAGGAGGGCATTTGGGCGTTGCCAGGAAGGCGTTTTTATGTAGATTCCTCCTCTTTCAGCACTGCATTGTGGTGCAAGCAAAAGAAGCAAATCCTGTGTAGCTTCCTCTCCGGCCTTTATTCACCTCCCGCTTAGTAGCTGTAAATGTGTGTGAGCCTGCAGGGCCCCATGGAATTGCCTAGGAGTAGGCTGAATCAATCGCTGCAAGGGGTGAACAGCAGTATGGGACAGGCTCGGGCAAGGCAAGGGCCGCTCGGGTTATCGCTTCTCGGCCTTTTGGCTAAGATCAAGTGTAGTATCTGTTCTTATCAGTTTAATATCTGATACGTCCCCTATCTGGGGACCATATATTAAATGGATTTTTAGAACAGGGAGATGGAAATAGAGCTTGCTCTGTCCACTCCACGCATTGACCTGGTATTGCAGTATTTCCAGGACCGGTGCACCCTTCCCTTATGTGTTGACTAAAATCAGATTCCAAAAGTGCTATTTGTGTTTGCTATTGTTTTTGTCTTTCTGATGGGATCTCCCCTTTTAATCCCATTATTTCAACACCTGTTGGACAATGCATTTGTACAGTCATGTGTGATAATGAGCTCATTTATTAAATGCAATTAATTAATACATTGCCACCTCTTGTTGTGTGTGTGTCTTCTGTGTTTCTGTGTTTCCGGCATTTCACATTGGAACAGCTCATTCACCTTCCTTGTCTTCTCTCCGCCCTCCCTCCTAGGTAGGTTAAAGAGCTGCACCTGAGCCAGCCACTGATTGATGCAGCACCACAGTCAAATAGCGGAGTGGAGTAGGGGAACAGCAAACAGCCATTAAAGCCGCCCGCCCGCCCGCCCGCCCGCCTGCCTGCCTGCCTGCCTGCCTGCCCGCCACAATGGACCTACCTGTGTACACTACATGGATGTGATGGAATGTACTGTCGTCCCTACATTTCAAGAAGAAGTAAGAATTGCAGTTGCAACAAAGCCTTGCTTGCCTACAAAGAGAGCAGCAATTTGGATTTGTTACTATGTTACCTAGAAGAATAACAAACTGTGCAAGGATGGAGGTTGTAGGAGCAAAGAGAAGTTGTCTGTAAAGTTGGTGGATGCTTATTTTCCATTTTGCAGTCCCTTGTCTCCCTCTTGTGGCCTCCTGGAGGCAAATAAATGTGCAAAAAAAAGACAGCCTGGCGGCCGGCTGTTGCAGTGTTGCCCTCTCAGGCAACACTGAGTGACTGACTGAGCCGCACCGTCTTATATAAAGTTCAGACGGAACTTTGCACGTGTCATAGTGGAGCCCTCAGGATTCCAGAGCCAGCTTTCTGACATCATAATGGGGCCTGCCTCAGAGATAAAAGCCTGGGCCCAGGCAGTGTTGGTCAGTGCTGCTCAGCAGGCAGCACCGGACTGGACTGGATTAAAGCTGATACAAGGTGTGAAGGAACAAGGGGTGGCTGTGGGCATGCACTTGCTGCCGCTGCCAGTGTTTATCTGCATGGCAGGAGGGCATTTGGGCGTTGCCAGGAAGGCGTTTTTATGTAGATTCCTCCTCTTTCAGCACTGCATTGTGGTGCAAGCAAAAGAAGCAAATCCTGTGTAGCTTCCTCTCCGGCCTTTATTCACCTCCCGCTTAGTAGCTGTAAATGTGTGTGAGCCTGCAGGGCCCCATGGAATTGCCTAGGAGTAGGCTGAATCAATCGCTGCAAGGGGTGAACAGCAGTATGGGACAGGCTCGGGCAAGGCAAGGGCCGCTCGGGTTATCGCTTCTCGGCCTTTTGGCTAAGACCAAGTGTATTTATACAGGAGGTTTTTAGTCAGAAGGTGCTCAGGTACCCTCTCTCTCGGCCTCGGGGGATCGTCCAGGTTCGCCTGGACTTCACCCCCGTGCTGCTATTTGGGAGAGAGGCTTAGTCCTGAGCAACGAGTTGCGATCCCCCCCCCAGCCCTTTGGTGTGTCTCCTTAAAGCCAAAGGGCGCAGCGCAAGCTGTGCGGTACCGACCTGGCCACGCAAATGGCAGGCGGACCTGATGCGGTGCCGGTATACGCCCGGTTGAGGAATACTGCAAGATTTATCTTGGCAGAGGGTGGAGGCGGTCCTCGTGGTCTCAAGTTCCTTGTCCACGATATTTTGGAAAAGCGGTTGGCGGTCCACAAGAACGAGATTTTGGCGATCCAGGACTACCCAAGGCGTGGAGTGTACGACGTGACCTTTATGGGAGAAGGAATCCTCCGTGATGCCATGGGAAAAGCTGAGAGGCAACAAGGTGAACTCATGGCCTTGGGAGTCCAGGTAATTGAACACGCTTTTGAAGTAACCAAACTCGTAGTGATTAAAATGTATTCCCCATACGTGAAAGATCAGGAAGTGGCGGCGTTTCTTGCTGCATACTTTAAGAACGTTAAGCTGCTGGGGAGAGTTATGAACGAGTGCGGTGTGTGGACCGTCAAATGGAAATTTATTGTTACGCTAATAAAGGACCCCTCCACCCAAGAAACGAAGCTACCACCTGCTCGTTTTAAACTTGGGAATGTGAATGGCGACCTCTATTTCTCAGGAATGCCAAACTTCTGCAGGGCCTGCGGTACCTATGGACATACCAGTTTTAACTGCGATGTCACCTGCAGGAACTGTGGAAGTAAACAACACACAATGAGGGAATGTACAGAAGAGAAAAAATGCAATTTTTGTCAAAAAACTGGTCATCTTTATTATGCTTGTCCACATAGGTACCGAGGCGAAGAAGATGAGCAACCCGAGGTGCCCCCACGTGCTCCACCAGCAGAGCAGTCCCGTCCTCAAGGAGGAGAGCAAGCTGTTGCGGCGAAAGAGCAGAGAGGTACCTGGGCTTCAAGGGTACGGCCAGCCGAAGCCAAAACAGGTGCCTCTCAGCCAGCGACCTCAGGGGATAAAAATGAGCCCAGCGCGAAGGAAAAACGGCAGGCCAAGAGGAAGGCAGAAAAGGAGCAGGCCATCGATGAACCTGTGGCATCCCAGACGGCTGGTTGCTCAGGCGGTGCCGGGCCTGCTCCTAATCCTGGGTCTCTAGAGACCGACTCGGAAGGAGAAGACTGGGTACAGGTGGGTCCCCGTAAAAAGGGGAAGCAAGAACGTGCCAGTAGGAGGGAGACAGGGGAGGAGCAGATGGATACGTCCGTGCGGAAAGATGTGGCTCCTCCTGGGACCCCCTCCTCGCCTGCACTGGTGAGGAGGACGGGCACTGCTCCCTCCGTATTATCGGACACCCCGCCATGCGCACAACCTCCCCCTCTAGACCGGCCTTCACGGGCCCAGGGGGGAGAGGCGGGGCCCTTGGGGGACCCACCAGACATGGACCCAGTCGGTCAACCGAGAGAGACCCAGGTGAGGCTGTGCGAGTCTGGGCTCCCCGTGTACGAGGTGAGTGTTGCTGGCTCAGCTCTCAGCGACAGTAGTTCTTCTCCTGCCTCGTCCCTCTTTTCAGTTGAGTCGGATGAGGGCGGGGCCATGAGTTCAAGTGAGGTTTCGGGTATTGCTGGTGGAGGAGCAATCTGATTTTAAGTACGCCTATTATTTATTATTTTAAAATCAGAATTTTGCTTTTACTCTCCACGATGTCTGAGCTCATGGGAATCTCCCTCAACGTGAGGGGCGCCAAGTCAAAAGTGAGAAGGGTTGCTCTCTTCAATTTTTTATCTTGCCTGGCAGCCTCTGTATTTTTCCTGCAGGAGTGCGGCATTCCCCATACAATGAGATATGAAAATTACAAAAAGGATTGGAAGTATGGTCCATCCGTCTGGTCTGGATCCAACGAGTCCAGATCAGCAGGGGTCGCCATTCTTTTTAAGGGAAACGTTTTAATTGATTTTATTCAAGAAATCTTACCAGGACGTATTTTAATGGTTAAAGCTTTTATTGATGGTGTAAAGTGGCAGTTTTTAAATTTTTACGGATCACCAGAAAAGAACGAAAGAGCGAGGATGCTGGAGATTTTACCGCTTTTTATCAACACATCTGAGCCTTTTATCCTCGCAGGTGATTTTAATTGTATCCTGAGAGGAGAACGCCGGCTTACCAACAGTACAAGTAGGAACTATGACAAGACCTCTGGACTGCTCAAGGATATCGTGACTGATTTTAAATTAAAAGACATATACAAAGAATGTAACAGGAGCAGTCCAGAGGAAGCCGGCGTTACCTGGAGCAACGCCACCTGTAGCTCCAGGATTGATTTTATCTTTTGTTCTGAAAATTTACTGCCTTTTAATTGTGAAGTTTTAACCAATGTGTTTTCAGATCACAGGCTTTTATCTTTTAAAGTAAAGCATGATCTTAATAATATTGTA
The DNA here is from genome assembly GCF_050947455.1 of Rhinoderma darwinii. Taxonomy (NCBI): domain Eukaryota; kingdom Metazoa; phylum Chordata; class Amphibia; order Anura; family Rhinodermatidae; genus Rhinoderma; species Rhinoderma darwinii. The sequence goes on from NW_027461782.1 coordinate 330,262, forward strand.
TGTAAAAAGTCCTGGAAGATGAATGTTTCCCTTTTAGACGATCCACAGGTTTTAGCAGATTTTATTGAATTTTACCAAGAAAGCAGGCGGGTAAGAGATACACGTACTCCCATCAGTGCATGGTGGGAGAAAATGAAAAAGAAAATTAAAGATTTTTTTATTAAGAAAAGCGTGGCGAAAGCCAAAGAGAAATACGCTTTTTTTAAAATTCTCAATACCCGTCTGCAGACCCTGTACAAAATGCAAGATCATGACATAGACGTTAAAGATGACATCACCAATTTGAAAAAGGAGATAGCCCAGTGCCTGGAGCAGAAAGGTAAAGAGATTATATTCCGTTCAAAAATACAACATGTGGAGGAGAACGAGACCTGCTCCAGGTACTTTTTTAAGAAAATAAATAACAAAAAGGCAATTATCAAAAATATAGAAGGGGTGTCAGATGTACAGGGTCTTTTAAGTAAAGTTCATGAGTTTTACACTGACCTTTTTAATGTTAAGACTGTGGATCATAATTTTATGCGTGACTCACTGAAGGAGATTACTACTGTTTTAGACCCTGTCTCCCAGAATTTTTTATTACAGGAGCTGACGGAGCAGGAGGTTTTAGAAACTGTCAAAAGTTTTAAAACAGGGAAAGTTCCCGGACCGGACGGTATACCCAGTGAGTTTTATGTAAAATTTTATGACATTTTAAAAGAGGATCTTTTTAACCTTTTTTCTGATGTTTTTAATTCCAAGATGCTGCCTAAGTCCTGGCGGAAGGGTGAGGTCTCCCTGCTGTATAAGACGGGTGACATCGCAGTTTTAAAGAATTGGAGACCAATAACCCTTCTAAATAGCGACTATAAAATTATGGCTAAAATATGTGCAAATAGATTAAAAGCCATAATACCCCACATTATACACTCTGACCAGGTGTGTGGGGTGCCAGGCCGCAGCATCTGGGATAATTTAAACCTAATAAAAGACGTGATTGAGGACACGAGGTCTAGAAAAGGTAAACTAGCCATTTTATCTATAGACTTTGAGAAGGCGTTCGACCGTGTCTCTCATTTTTATCTTTTTAAGGTTTTAGAACGTATGGGTATACCTGAAGGTTTTTTATTATCTATTAAAGCCTTTTACAGAGAATGCACCAGCAAAATTTTAGTGAATGGTTTTAAGACACAGGACATATTTTTAAACTCTGGGGTGAAGCAGGGGTGTCCCTTGTCCCCACTGCTTTTTATATGTGCATTGGAGCCTCTGTTATGCGCAATTCGCCGCGATAAGTGTATCCGTGGAGTCCCCCTGCCCGGGGGAGGCGGCGTAGAGGCCAAAGCAGTGGGGTACATGGATGATGTGGCGGTTTTATGTAGGGACGCCCTGTCGCTTCAGAGAACCCTTAGGCAAATCGAGTTTTATTGCTGTGCTTCCGGTTTTAAGGTAAACTTCAGCAAGAGTAATATTTTAAACATAGGAAGCATGGCTCTTAGAGATATACCGGTTCCTGTGTCTGATAATATTAAAATTTTAGGTGTCTCCTTCAGTGAGTACGACAATGGTTTTATCAGTTGGGACATGGTGGCGCAGAAGGTAAATCAAAAAATATGCATGTGGAACATGAGGAAGCTTACCATGGAGGGAAAAATTTTAATAATTAAAATGATAATTTTACCTTTGCTTTTATACTTAAGCATGGTTTTCCCTCCTCCCACGGTTTTATTAAGAAAAATTACTAAAGCTTGTTTTACCTTCTTTTGGAGTTCCAGAATGGAGAAACTTAAACGTGAGACGGTAATGAAAATCAAACCAAAGGGTGGCAAAGACTTTCCAGATTTTAATAGGTTTCTTTTAATCAAGTACTTTTGTTTCTGTCTTAATTCTCTTTTTAAACAACATCATTGGTCTTATTTTCTACGTTTTAATACTGGGTTTTTTATGCGAAGGATGGGGTGGTTTGAAATTGTTTTAACCTCACCTTATGCTTTTAATCTACCAGCAAATTACGTGATTTTAGAGAAAATAGTGGCCTTGTTTAATTTTAAAGGGAAAAATTTTAATGACATGATAAACAGTAAGAAACTTATAAAAGACATAAGAGGAAATGAAGTCGTCACTAATATTGAAAATTTTAATAATGAACGCTGTGCTTTTATCTTCAAAATGGTTAATGTGTTTTATCTTTTTAATACACAGATGGACCTGGCCTGGAGCTGCGTTCATCAATGTCTTCCATGCCGGGCATTCCAATTCAGGAGAGGATTCACGAGGTCTGCTATCTGTCCGAGGGAAGGCTGCCAGGCTGAGGAGACCGTGCGTCATATTTTTTGGAGTTGCGATTTTACTAAACATATTTGGATAAAGATATTCCCTCTAATGAAGAAGATGGCAGACCTAAAGGACTTGAGTTACGAAATGATTTTATATGGACTCTTTGGATGCCCAACCGCGAACCAAAAGACTATTGCATGGAAGACGATGAACTGCGTAAAAGAAGCTCTGTGGAAGGCCAGGAACATCCTGATTTTTAAGCACGATGTTTTATCTGTTGACGATGTTTTAGGTCTTTGTTTTAGCGAGATGTACATTTATTATTTATTAGATAAAAAAAGAAATGCCACCCTTTCAAATAAATGGTTTGTAAAAGAATGGAACTCCAATATATAAGAATTTGCCACCATGTCCCCTTTTATGTGTTTTTATGTAAATTGATTTTATTACTGTAATTCATTGTAAAAAAGCTGTAATTTATTGTAAATGTTTTTGAATTTTAAGTAATAAATCATTGACACCCCCGCGAGGGGGTAGCCAACTGAAAAAAAAAAATCTGTTCTTATCAGTTTAATATCTGATACGTCCCCTATCTGGGGACCATATATTAAATGGATTTTTAGAACAGGGAGATGGAAATAGAGCTTGCTCTGTCCACTCCACGCATTGACCTGGTATTGCAGTATTTCCAGGACCGGTGCACCCTTCCCTTATGTGTTGACTAAAATCAGATTCCAAAAGTGCTATTTGTGTTTGCTATTGTTTTTGTCTTTCTGATGGGATCTCCCCTTTTAATCCCATTATTTCAACACCTGTTGGACAATGCATTTGTACAGTCATGTGTGATAATGAGCTCATTTATTAAATGCAATTAATTAATACATTGCCACCTCTTGTTGTGTGTGTGTCTTCTGTGTTTCTGTGTTTCCGGCATTTCACATTGGAACAGCTCATTCACCTTCCTTGTCTTCTCTCCGCCCTCCCTCCTAGGTAGGTTAAAGAGCTGCACCTGAGCCAGCCACTGATTGATGCAGCACCACAGTCAAATAGCGGAGTGGAGTAGGGGAACAGCAAACAGCCATTAAAGCCGCCCGCCCGCCCGCCCGCCCGCCTGCCTGCCTGCCTGCCTGCCTGCCCGCCACAATGGACCTACCTGTGTACACTACATGGATGTGATGGAATGTACTGTCGTCCCTACATTTCAAGAAGAAGTAAGAATTGCAGTTGCAACAAAGCCTTGCTTGCCTACAAAGAGAGCAGCAATTTGGATTTGTTACTATGTTACCTAGAAGAATAACAAACTGTGCAAGGATGGAGGTTGTAGGAGCAAAGAGAAGTTGTCTGTAAAGTTGGTGGATGCTTATTTTCCATTTTGCAGTCCCTTGTCTCCCTCTTGTGGCCTCCTGGAGGCAAATAAATGTGCAAAAAAAAGACAGCCTGGCGGCCGGCTGTTGCAGTGTTGCCCTCTCAGGCAACACTGAGTGACTGACTGAGCCGCACCGTCTTATATAAAGTTCAGACGGAACTTTGCACGTGTCATAGTGGAGCCCTCAGGATTCCAGAGCCAGCTTTCTGACATCATAATGGGGCCTGCCTCAGAGATAAAAGCCTGGGCCCAGGCAGTGTTGGTCAGTGCTGCTCAGCAGGCAGCACCGGACTGGACTGGATTAAAGCTGATACAAGGTGTGAAGGAACAAGGGGTGGCTGTGGGCATGCACTTGCTGCCGCTGCCAGTGTTTATCTGCATGGCAGGAGGGCATTTGGGCGTTGCCAGGAAGGCGTTTTTATGTAGATTCCTCCTCTTTCAGCACTGCATTGTGGTGCAAGCAAAAGAAGCAAATCCTGTGTAGCTTCCTCTCCGGCCTTTATTCACCTCCCGCTTAGTAGCTGTAAATGTGTGTGAGCCTGCAGGGCCCCATGGAATTGCCTAGGAGTAGGCTGAATCAATCGCTGCAAGGGGTGAACAGCAGTATGGGACAGGCTCGGGCAAGGCAAGGGCCGCTCGGGTTATCGCTTCTCGGCCTTTTGGCTAAGATCAAGTGTAGTATCTGTTCTTATCAGTTTAATATCTGATACGTCCCCTATCTGGGGACCATATATTAAATGGATTTTTAGAACAGGGAGATGGAAATAGAGCTTGCTCTGTCCACTCCACGCATTGACCTGGTATTGCAGTATTTCCAGGACCGGTGCACCCTTCCCTTATGTGTTGACTAAAATCAGATTCCAAAAGTGCTATTTGTGTTTGCTATTGTTTTTGTCTTTCTGATGGGATCTCCCCTTTTAATCCCATTATTTCAACACCTGTTGGACAATGCATTTGTACAGTCATGTGTGATAATGAGCTCATTTATTAAATGCAATTAATTAATACATTGCCACCTCTTGTTGTGTGTGTGTCTTCTGTGTTTCTGTGTTTCCGGCATTTCACATTGGAACAGCTCATTCACCTTCCTTGTCTTCTCTCCGCCCTCCCTCCTAGGTAGGTTAAAGAGCTGCACCTGAGCCAGCCACTGATTGATGCAGCACCACAGTCAAATAGCGGAGTGGAGTAGGGGAACAGCAAACAGCCATTAAAGCCGCCCGCCCGCCCGCCCGCCCGCCTGCCTGCCTGCCTGCCTGCCTGCCCGCCACAATGGACCTACCTGTGTACACTACATGGATGTGATGGAATGTACTGTCGTCCCTACATTTCAAGAAGAAGTAAGAATTGCAGTTGCAACAAAGCCTTGCTTGCCTACAAAGAGAGCAGCAATTTGGATTTGTTACTATGTTACCTAGAAGAATAACAAACTGTGCAAGGATGGAGGTTGTAGGAGCAAAGAGAAGTTGTCTGTAAAGTTGGTGGATGCTTATTTTCCATTTTGCAGTCCCTTGTCTCCCTCTTGTGGCCTCCTGGAGGCAAATAAATGTGCAAAAAAAAGACAGCCTGGCGGCCGGCTGTTGCAGTGTTGCCCTCTCAGGCAACACTGAGTGACTGACTGAGCCGCACCGTCTTATATAAAGTTCAGACGGAACTTTGCACGTGTCATAGTGGAGCCCTCAGGATTCCAGAGCCAGCTTTCTGACATCATAATGGGGCCTGCCTCAGAGATAAAAGCCTGGGCCCAGGCAGTGTTGGTCAGTGCTGCTCAGCAGGCAGCACCGGACTGGACTGGATTAAAGCTGATACAAGGTGTGAAGGAACAAGGGGTGGCTGTGGGCATGCACTTGCTGCCGCTGCCAGTGTTTATCTGCATGGCAGGAGGGCATTTGGGCGTTGCCAGGAAGGCGTTTTTATGTAGATTCCTCCTCTTTCAGCACTGCATTGTGGTGCAAGCAAAAGAAGCAAATCCTGTGTAGCTTCCTCTCCGGCCTTTATTCACCTCCCGCTTAGTAGCTGTAAATGTGTGTGAGCCTGCAGGGCCCCATGGAATTGCCTAGGAGTAGGCTGAATCAATCGCTGCAAGGGGTGAACAGCAGTATGGGACAGGCTCGGGCAAGGCAAGGGCCGCTCGGGTTATCGCTTCTCGGCCTTTTGGCTAAGATCAAGTGTAGTATCTGTTCTTATCAGTTTAATATCTGATACGTCCCCTATCTGGGGACCATATATTAAATGGATTTTTAGAACAGGGAGATGGAAATAGAGCTTGCTCTGTCCACTCCACGCATTGACCTGGTATTGCAGTATTTCCAGGACCGGTGCACCCTTCCCTTATGTGTTGACTAAAATCAGATTCCAAAAGTGCTATTTGTGTTTGCTATTGTTTTTGTCTTTCTGATGGGATCTCCCCTTTTAATCCCATTATTTCAACACCTGTTGGACAATGCATTTGTACAGTCATGTGTGATAATGAGCTCATTTATTAAATGCAATTAATTAATACATTGCCACCTCTTGTTGTGTGTGTGTCTTCTGTGTTTCTGTGTTTCCGGCATTTCACATTGGAACAGCTCATTCACCTTCCTTGTCTTCTCTCCGCCCTCCCTCCTAGGTAGGTTAAAGAGCTGCACCTGAGCCAGCCACTGATTGATGCAGCACCACAGTCAAATAGCGGAGTGGAGTAGGGGAACAGCAAACAGCCATTAAAGCCGCCCGCCCGCCCGCCCGCCCGCCTGCCTGCCTGCCTGCCTGCCTGCCCGCCACAATGGACCTACCTGTGTACACTACATGGATGTGATGGAATGTACTGTCGTCCCTACATTTCAAGAAGAAGTAAGAATTGCAGTTGCAACAAAGCCTTGCTTGCCTACAAAGAGAGCAGCAATTTGGATTTGTTACTATGTTACCTAGAAGAATAACAAACTGTGCAAGGATGGAGGTTGTAGGAGCAAAGAGAAGTTGTCTGTAAAGTTGGTGGATGCTTATTTTCCATTTTGCAGTCCCTTGTCTCCCTCTTGTGGCCTCCTGGAGGCAAATAAATGTGCAAAAAAAAGACAGCCTGGCGGCCGGCTGTTGCAGTGTTGCCCTCTCAGGCAACACTGAGTGACTGACTGAGCCGCACCGTCTTATATAAAGTTCAGACGGAACTTTGCACGTGTCATAGTGGAGCCCTCAGGATTCCAGAGCCAGCTTTCTGACATCATAATGGGGCCTGCCTCAGAGATAAAAGCCTGGGCCCAGGCAGTGTTGGTCAGTGCTGCTCAGCAGGCAGCACCGGACTGGACTGGATTAAAGCTGATACAAGGTGTGAAGGAACAAGGGGTGGCTGTGGGCATGCACTTGCTGCCGCTGCCAGTGTTTATCTGCATGGCAGGAGGGCATTTGGGCGTTGCCAGGAAGGCGTTTTTATGTAGATTCCTCCTCTTTCAGCACTGCATTGTGGTGCAAGCAAAAGAAGCAAATCCTGTGTAGCTTCCTCTCCGGCCTTTATTCACCTCCCGCTTAGTAGCTGTAAATGTGTGTGAGCCTGCAGGGCCCCATGGAATTGCCTAGGAGTAGGCTGAATCAATCGCTGCAAGGGGTGAACAGCAGTATGGGACAGGCTCGGGCAAGGCAAGGGCCGCTCGGGTTATCGCTTCTCGGCCTTTTGGCTAAGATCAAGTGTAGTATCTGTTCTTATCAGTTTAATATCTGATACGTCCCCTATCTGGGGACCATATATTAAATGGATTTTTAGAACAGGGAGATGGAAATAGAGCTTGCTCTGTCCACTCCACGCATTGACCTGGTATTGCAGTATTTCCAGGACCGGTGCACCCTTCCCTTATGTGTTGACTAAAATCAGATTCCAAAAGTGCTATTTGTGTTTGCTATTGTTTTTGTCTTTCTGATGGGATCTCCCCTTTTAATCCCATTATTTCAACACCTGTTGGACAATGCATTTGTACAGTCATGTGTGATAATGAGCTCATTTATTAAATGCAATTAATTAATACATTGCCACCTCTTGTTGTGTGTGTGTCTTCTGTGTTTCTGTGTTTCCGGCATTTCACATTGGAACAGCTCATTCACCTTCCTTGTCTTCTCTCCGCCCTCCCTCCTAGGTAGGTTAAAGAGCTGCACCTGAGCCAGCCACTGATTGATGCAGCACCACAGTCAAATAGCGGAGTGGAGTAGGGGAACAGCAAACAGCCATTAAAGCCGCCCGCCCGCCCGCCCGCCCGCCTGCCTGCCTGCCTGCCTGCCTGCCCGCCACAATGGACCTACCTGTGTACACTACATGGATGTGATGGAATGTACTGTCGTCCCTACATTTCAAGAAGAAGTAAGAATTGCAGTTGCAACAAAGCCTTGCTTGCCTACAAAGAGAGCAGCAATTTGGATTTGTTACTATGTTACCTAGAAGAATAACAAACTGTGCAAGGATGGAGGTTGTAGGAGCAAAGAGAAGTTGTCTGTAAAGTTGGTGGATGCTTATTTTCCATTTTGCAGTCCCTTGTCTCCCTCTTGTGGCCTCCTGGAGGCAAATAAATGTGCAAAAAAAAGACAGCCTGGCGGCCGGCTGTTGCAGTGTTGCCCTCTCAGGCAACACTGAGTGACTGACTGAGCCGCACCGTCTTATATAAAGTTCAGACGGAACTTTGCACGTGTCATAGTGGAGCCCTCAGGATTCCAGAGCCAGCTTTCTGACATCATAATGGGGCCTGCCTCAGAGATAAAAGCCTGGGCCCAGGCAGTGTTGGTCAGTGCTGCTCAGCAGGCAGCACCGGACTGGACTGGATTAAAGCTGATACAAGGTGTGAAGGAACAAGGGGTGGCTGTGGGCATGCACTTGCTGCCGCTGCCAGTGTTTATCTGCATGGCAGGAGGGCATTTGGGCGTTGCCAGGAAGGCGTTTTTATGTAGATTCCTCCTCTTTCAGCACTGCATTGTGGTGCAAGCAAAAGAAGCAAATCCTGTGTAGCTTCCTCTCCGGCCTTTATTCACCTCCCGCTTAGTAGCTGTAAATGTGTGTGAGCCTGCAGGGCCCCATGGAATTGCCTAGGAGTAGGCTGAATCAATCGCTGCAAGGGGTGAACAGCAGTATGGGACAGGCTCGGGCAAGGCAAGGGCCGCTCGGGTTATCGCTTCTCGGCCTTTTGGCTAAGATCAAGTGTAGTACCTGCTCAAGCTGAGGTTAGTAATCATCCCTGCCGGTGGTACGTGGGCCATCGTAGGGGGATGACAGAACGCCGAGGTGAGGGCAGGGAACCACAACGGTCATCGCTCTGGTGTACGCATTTGGTTTAAAGGTACCATTTGTAGGTGACCAGGCGACCGCCGGATCGAGGTCAGGAGGTCGGGTAGTTTGAAAGCCCGAGTTGCTATGTGCCCCAGGGCTGGTGACCCTGGGGTGCCCTAACTCACTGGGGGTGGGATCCCACTGAGTGAAGGCACACTTGCACGCACTCTTCTTTCACACTTTTAAGCACACACCTTTATTCTCCCGGCCTTCTGGCTGGGAGATGAGGAATTTTTATATACCTGGCGGATGTCCAGGCTGTATCACAGCGCACATCCACTTATTTAATTTTGTTTTTCACTGTGTGTTTGTCACGTTTGTCACAAGGATTTTGGGATGCGGTGCCCTTTTGGGACCCTCCTGAGGTCTAGGGGGAAAATGTGTGGCCTTCTGGTTCCTTTTTCCCCTGCAACCCGGCCTCCCTTCTTCGGAGGGGAGGTGCAACTAGGATGCAGGCTCCTAGGTGGACACTGGGGTGGCAGCCCAGGTAGAAGCCTAGGAGTGTGTTTGGGTCTCCCTAAGCTTCGGCGAGGGGGGACCATCGATCCTTGATCCTCTAGGCCTATGGTTTGGAGGGTCAGGGAATGGTTATGCGGGGCCTCTCTCTTTTAAGAGAAGGGCTGCGATAGACCGCATCCTTGTGCACTTTTTGTGTGGCACCTCTGCACTTTTTATGCACTTGGGTGATAGAAAGCACGACTCGGGCTTTAAAAAAAAAAAAAAAATCTGTTCTTATCAGTTTAATATCTGATACGTCCCCTATCTGGGGACCATATATTAAATGGATTTTTAGAACAGGGAGATGGAAATAGAGCTTGCTCTGTCCACTCCACGCATTGACCTGGTATTGCAGTATTTCCAGGACCGGTGCACCCTTCCCTTATGTGTTGACTAAAATCAGATTCCAAAAGTGCTATTTGTGTTTGCTATTGTTTTTGTCTTTCTGATGGGATCTCCCCTTTTAATCCCATTATTTCAACACCTGTTGGACAATGCATTTGTACAGTCATGTGTGATAATGAGCTCATTTATTAAATGCAATTAATTAATACATTGCCACCTCTTGTTGTGTGTGTGTCTTCTGTGTTTCTGTGTTTCCGGCATTTCACATTGGAACAGCTCATTCACCTTCCTTGTCTTCTCTCCGCCCTCCCTCCTAGGTAGGTTAAAGAGCTGCACCTGAGCCAGCCACTGATTGATGCAGCACCACAGTCAAATAGCGGAGTGGAGTAGGGGAACAGCAAACAGCCATTAAAGCCGCCCGCCCGCCCGCCCGCCCGCCTGCCTGCCTGCCTGCCTGCCTGCCCGCCACAATGGACCTACCTGTGTACACTACATGGATGTGATGGAATGTACTGTCGTCCCTACATTTCAAGAAGAAGTAAGAATTGCAGTTGCAACAAAGCCTTGCTTGCCTACAAAGAGAGCAGCAATTTGGATTTGTTACTATGTTACCTAGAAGAATAACAAACTGTGCAAGGATGGAGGTTGTAGGAGCAAAGAGAAGTTGTCTGTAAAGTTGGTGGATGCTTATTTTCCATTTTGCAGTCCCTTGTCTCCCTCTTGTGGCCTCCTGGAGGCAAATAAATGTGCAAAAAAAAGACAGCCTGGCGGCCGGCTGTTGCAGTGTTGCCCTCTCAGGCAACACTGAGTGACTGACTGAGCCGCACCGTCTTATATAAAGTTCAGACGGAACTTTGCACGTGTCATAGTGGAGCCCTCAGGATTCCAGAGCCAGCTTTCTGACATCATAATGGGGCCTGCCTCAGAGATAAAAGCCTGGGCCCAGGCAGTGTTGGTCAGTGCTGCTCAGCAGGCAGCACCGGACTGGACTGGATTAAAGCTGATACAAGGTGTGAAGGAACAAGGGGTGGCTGTGGGCATGCACTTGCTGCCGCTGCCAGTGTTTATCTGCATGGCAGGAGGGCATTTGGGCGTTGCCAGGAAGGCGTTTTTATGTAGATTCCTCCTCTTTCAGCACTGCATTGTGGTGCAAGCAAAAGAAGCAAATCCTGTGTAGCTTCCTCTCCGGCCTTTATTCACCTCCCGCTTAGTAGCTGTAAATGTGTGTGAGCCTGCAGGGCCCCATGGAATTGCCTAGGAGTAGGCTGAATCAATCGCTGCAAGGGGTGAACAGCAGTATGGGACAGGCTCGGGCAAGGCAAGGGCCGCTCGGGTTATCGCTTCTCGGCCTTTTGGCTAAGATCAAGTGTAGTATCTGTTCTTATCAGTTTAATATCTGATACGTCCCCTATCTGGGGACCATATATTAAATGGATTTTTAGAACAGGGAGATGGAAATAGAGCTTGCTCTGTCCACTCCACGCATTGACCTGGTATTGCAGTATTTCCAGGACCGGTGCACCCTTCCCTTATGTGTTGACTAAAATCAGATTCCAAAAGTGCTATTTGTGTTTGCTATTGTTTTTGTCTTTCTGATGGGATCTCCCCTTTTAATCCCATTATTTCAACACCTGTTGGACAATGCATTTGTACAGTCATGTGTGATAATGAGCTCATTTATTAAATGCAATTAATTAATACATTGCCACCTCTTGTTGTGTGTGTGTCTTCTGTGTTTCTGTGTTTCCGGCATTTCACATTGGAACAGCTCATTCACCTTCCTTGTCTTCTCTCCGCCCTCCCTCCTAGGTAGGTTAAAGAGCTGCACCTGAGCCAGCCACTGATTGATGCAGCACCACAGTCAAATAGCGGAGTGGAGTAGGGGAACAGCAAACAGCCATTAAAGCCGCCCGCCCGCCCGCCCGCCCGCCTGCCTGCCTGCCTGCCTGCCTGCCCGCCACAATGGACCTACCTGTGTACACTACATGGATGTGATGGAATGTACTGTCGTCCCTACATTTCAAGAAGAAGTAAGAATTGCAGTTGCAACAAAGCCTTGCTTGCCTACAAAGAGAGCAGCAATTTGGATTTGTTACTATGTTACCTAGAAGAATAACAAACTGTGCAAGGATGGAGGTTGTAGGAGCAAAGAGAAGTTGTCTGTAAAGTTGGTGGATGCTTATTTTCCATTTTGCAGTCCCTTGTCTCCCTCTTGTGGCCTCCTGGAGGCAAATAAATGTGCAAAAAAAAGACAGCCTGGCGGCCGGCTGTTGCAGTGTTGCCCTCTCAGGCAACACTGAGTGACTGACTGAGCCGCACCGTCTTATATAAAGTTCAGACGGAACTTTGCACGTGTCATAGTGGAGCCCTCAGGATTCCAGAGCCAGCTTTCTGACATCATAATGGGGCCTGCCTCAGAGATAAAAGCCTGGGCCCAGGCAGTGTTGGTCAGTGCTGCTCAGCAGGCAGCACCGGACTGGACTGGATTAAAGCTGATACAAGGTGTGAAGGAACAAGGGGTGGCTGTGGGCATGCACTTGCTGCCGCTGCCAGTGTTTATCTGCATGGCAGGAGGGCATTTGGGCGTTGCCAGGAAGGCGTTTTTATGTAGATTCCTCCTCTTTCAGCACTGCATTGTGGTGCAAGCAAAAGAAGCAAATCCTGTGTAGCTTCCTCTCCGGCCTTTATTCACCTCCCGCTTAGTAGCTGTAAATGTGTGTGAGCCTGCAGGGCCCCATGGAATTGCCTAGGAGTAGGCTGAATCAATCGCTGCAAGGGGTGAACAGCAGTATGGGACAGGCTCGGGCAAGGCAAGGGCCGCTCGGGTTATCGCTTCTCGGCCTTTTGGCTAAGATCAAGTGTAGTATCTGTTCTTATCAGTTTAATATCTGATACGTCCCCTATCTGGGGACCATATATTAAATGGATTTTTAGAACAGGGAGATGGAAATAGAGCTTGCTCTGTCCACTCCACGCATTGACCTGGTATTGCAGTATTTCCAGGACCGGTGCACCCTTCCCTTATGTGTTGACTAAAATCAGATTCCAAAAGTGCTATTTGTGTTTGCTATTGTTTTTGTCTTTCTGATGGGATCTCCCCTTTTAATCCCATTATTTCAACACCTGTTGGACAATGCATTTGTACAGTCATGTGTGATAATGAGCTCATTTATTAAATGCAATTAATTAATACATTGCCACCTCTTGTTGTGTGTGTGTCTTCTGTGTTTCTGTGTTTCCGGCATTTCACATTGGAACAGCTCATTCACCTTCCTTGTCTTCTCTCCGCCCTCCCTCCTAGGTAGGTTAAAGAGCTGCACCTGAGCCAGCCACTGATTGATGCAGCACCACAGTCAAATAGCGGAGTGGAGTAGGGGAACAGCAAACAGCCATTAAAGCCGCCCGCCCGCCCGCCCGCCCGCCTGCCTGCCTGCCTGCCTGCCTGCCCGCCACAATGGACCTACCTGTGTACACTACATGGATGTGATGGAATGTACTGTCGTCCCTACATTTCAAGAAGAAGTAAGAATTGCAGTTGCAACAAAGCCTTGCTTGCCTACAAAGAGAGCAGCAATTTGGATTTGTTACTATGTTACCTAGAAGAATAACAAACTGTGCAAGGATGGAGGTTGTAGGAGCAAAGAGAAGTTGTCTGTAAAGTTGGTGGATGCTTATTTTCCATTTTGCAGTCCCTTGTCTCCCTCTTGTGGCCTCCTGGAGGCAAATAAATGTGCAAAAAAAAGACAGCCTGGCGGCCGGCTGTTGCAGTGTTGCCCTCTCAGGCAACACTGAGTGACTGACTGAGCCGCACCGTCTTATATAAAGTTCAGACGGAACTTTGCACGTGTCATAGTGGAGCCCTCAGGATTCCAGAGCCAGCTTTCTGACATCATAATGGGGCCTGCCTCAGAGATAAAAGCCTGGGCCCAGGCAGTGTTGGTCAGTGCTGCTCAGCAGGCAGCACCGGACTGGACTGGATTAAAGCTGATACAAGGTGTGAAGGAACAAGGGGTGGCTGTGGGCATGCACTTGCTGCCGCTGCCAGTGTTTATCTGCATGGCAGGAGGGCATTTGGGCGTTGCCAGGAAGGCGTTTTTATGTAGATTCCTCCTCTTTCAGCACTGCATTGTGGTGCAAGCAAAAGAAGCAAATCCTGTGTAGCTTCCTCTCCGGCCTTTATTCACCTCCCGCTTAGTAGCTGTAAATGTGTGTGAGCCTGCAGGGCCCCATGGAATTGCCTAGGAGTAGGCTGAATCAATCGCTGCAAGGGGTGAACAGCAGTATGGGACAGGCTCGGGCAAGGCAAGGGCCGCTCGGGTTATCGCTTCTCGGCCTTTTGGCTAAGATCAAGTGTAGTATCTGTTCTTATCAGTTTAATATCTGATACGTCCCCTATCTGGGGACCATATATTAAATGGATTTTTAGAACAGGGAGATGGAAATAGAGCTTGCTCTGTCCACTCCACGCATTGACCTGGTATTGCAGTATTTCCAGGACCGGTGCACCCTTCCCTTATGTGTTGACTAAAATCAGATTCCAAAAGTGCTATTTGTGTTTGCTATTGTTTTTGTCTTTCTGATGGGATCTCCCCTTTTAATCCCATTATTTCAACACCTGTTGGACAATGCATTTGTACAGTCATGTGTGATAATGAGCTCATTTATTAAATGCAATTAATTAATACATTGCCACCTCTTGTTGTGTGTGTGTCTTCTGTGTTTCTGTGTTTCCGGCATTTCACATTGGAACAGCTCATTCACCTTCCTTGTCTTCTCTCCGCCCTCCCTCCTAGGTAGGTTAAAGAGCTGCACCTGAGCCAGCCACTGATTGATGCAGCACCACAGTCAAATAGCGGAGTGGAGTAGGGGAACAGCAAACAGCCATTAAAGCCGCCCGCCCGCCCGCCCGCCCGCCTGCCTGCCTGCCTGCCTGCCTGCCCGCCACAATGGACCTACCTGTGTACACTACATGGATGTGATGGAATGTACTGTCGTCCCTACATTTCAAGAAGAAGTAAGAATTGCAGTTGCAACAAAGCCTTGCTTGCCTACAAAGAGAGCAGCAATTTGGATTTGTTACTATGTTACCTAGAAGAATAACAAACTGTGCAAGGATGGAGGTTGTAGGAGCAAAGAGAAGTTGTCTGTAAAGTTGGTGGATGCTTATTTTCCATTTTGCAGTCCCTTGTCTCCCTCTTGTGGCCTCCTGGAGGCAAATAAATGTGCAAAAAAAAGACAGCCTGGCGGCCGGCTGTTGCAGTGTTGCCCTCTCAGGCAACACTGAGTGACTGACTGAGCCGCACCGTCTTATATAAAGTTCAGACGGAACTTTGCACGTGTCATAGTGGAGCCCTCAGGATTCCAGAGCCAGCTTTCTGACATCATAATGGGGCCTGCCTCAGAGATAAAAGCCTGGGCCCAGGCAGTGTTGGTCAGTGCTGCTCAGCAGGCAGCACCGGACTGGACTGGATTAAAGCTGATACAAGGTGTGAAGGAACAAGGGGTGGCTGTGGGCATGCACTTGCTGCCGCTGCCAGTGTTTATCTGCATGGCAGGAGGGCATTTGGGCGTTGCCAGGAAGGCGTTTTTATGTAGATTCCTCCTCTTTCAGCACTGCATTGTGGTGCAAGCAAAAGAAGCAAATCCTGTGTAGCTTCCTCTCCGGCCTTTATTCACCTCCCGCTTAGTAGCTGTAAATGTGTGTGAGCCTGCAGGGCCCCATGGAATTGCCTAGGAGTAGGCTGAATCAATCGCTGCAAGGGGTGAACAGCAGTATGGGACAGGCTCGGGCAAGGCAAGGGCCGCTCGGGTTATCGCTTCTCGGCCTTTTGGCTAAGATCAAGTGTAGTATCTGTTCTTATCAGTTTAATATCTGATACGTCCCCTATCTGGGGACCATATATTAAATGGATTTTTAGAACAGGGAGATGGAAATAGAGCTTGCTCTGTCCACTCCACGCATTGACCTGGTATTGCAGTATTTCCAGGACCGGTGCACCCTTCCCTTATGTGTTGACTAAAATCAGATTCCAAAAGTGCTATTTGTGTTTGCTATTGTTTTTGTCTTTCTGATGGGATCTCCCCTTTTAATCCCATTATTTCAACACCTGTTGGACAATGCATTTGTACAGTCATGTGTGATAATGAGCTCATTTATTAAATGCAATTAATTAATACATTGCCACCTCTTGTTGTGTGTGTGTCTTCTGTGTTTCTGTGTTTCCGGCATTTCACATTGGAACAGCTCATTCACCTTCCTTGTCTTCTCTCCGCCCTCCCTCCTAGGTAGGTTAAAGAGCTGCACCTGAGCCAGCCACTGATTGATGCAGCACCACAGTCAAATAGCGGAGTGGAGTAGGGGAACAGCAAACAGCCATTAAAGCCGCCCGCCCGCCCGCCCGCCCGCCTGCCTGCCTGCCTGCCTGCCTGCCCGCCACAATGGACCTACCTGTGTACACTACATGGATGTGATGGAATGTACTGTCGTCCCTACATTTCAAGAAGAAGTAAGAATTGCAGTTGCAACAAAGCCTTGCTTGCCTACAAAGAGAGCAGCAATTTGGATTTGTTACTATGTTACCTAGAAGAATAACAAACTGTGCAAGGATGGAGGTTGTAGGAGCAAAGAGAAGTTGTCTGTAAAGTTGGTGGATGCTTATTTTCCATTTTGCAGTCCCTTGTCTCCCTCTTGTGGCCTCCTGGAGGCAAATAAATGTGCAAAAAAAAGACAGCCTGGCGGCCGGCTGTTGCAGTGTTGCCCTCTCAGGCAACACTGAGTGACTGACTGAGCCGCACCGTCTTATATAAAGTTCAGACGGAACTTTGCACGTGTCATAGTGGAGCCCTCAGGATTCCAGAGCCAGCTTTCTGACATCATAATGGGGCCTGCCTCAGAGATAAAAGCCTGGGCCCAGGCAGTGTTGGTCAGTGCTGCTCAGCAGGCAGCACCGGACTGGACTGGATTAAAGCTGATACAAGGTGTGAAGGAACAAGGGGTGGCTGTGGGCATGCACTTGCTGCCGCTGCCAGTGTTTATCTGCATGGCAGGAGGGCATTTGGGCGTTGCCAGGAAGGCGTTTTTATGTAGATTCCTCCTCTTTCAGCACTGCATTGTGGTGCAAGCAAAAGAAGCAAATCCTGTGTAGCTTCCTCTCCGGCCTTTATTCACCTCCCGCTTAGTAGCTGTAAATGTGTGTGAGCCTGCAGGGCCCCATGGAATTGCCTAGGAGTAGGCTGAATCAATCGCTGCAAGGGGTGAACAGCAGTATGGGACAGGCTCGGGCAAGGCAAGGGCCGCTCGGGTTATCGCTTCTCGGCCTTTTGGCTAAGATCAAGTGTAGTATCTGTTCTTATCAGTTTAATATCTGATACGTCCCCTATCTGGGGACCATATATTAAATGGATTTTTAGAACAGGGAGATGGAAATAGAGCTTGCTCTGTCCACTCCACGCATTGACCTGGTATTGCAGTATTTCCAGGACCGGTGCACCCTTCCCTTATGTGTTGACTAAAATCAGATTCCAAAAGTGCTATTTGTGTTTGCTATTGTTTTTGTCTTTCTGATGGGATCTCCCCTTTTAATCCCATTATTTCAACACCTGTTGGACAATGCATTTGTACAGTCATGTGTGATAATGAGCTCATTTATTAAATGCAATTAATTAATACATTGCCACCTCTTGTTGTGTGTGTGTCTTCTGTGTTTCTGTGTTTCCGGCATTTCACATTGGAACAGCTCATTCACCTTCCTTGTCTTCTCTCCGCCCTCCCTCCTAGGTAGGTTAAAGAGCTGCACCTGAGCCAGCCACTGATTGATGCAGCACCACAGTCAAATAGCGGAGTGGAGTAGGGGAACAGCAAACAGCCATTAAAGCCGCCCGCCCGCCCGCCCGCCCGCCTGCCTGCCTGCCTGCCTGCCTGCCCGCCACAATGGACCTACCTGTGTACACTACATGGATGTGATGGAATGTACTGTCGTCC
The DNA here is from genome assembly GCF_050947455.1 of Rhinoderma darwinii. Classification (NCBI taxonomy): domain Eukaryota; kingdom Metazoa; phylum Chordata; class Amphibia; order Anura; family Rhinodermatidae; genus Rhinoderma; species Rhinoderma darwinii. The sequence continues at coordinate 347,986 of NW_027461782.1, forward strand.
CTACATTTCAAGAAGAAGTAAGAATTGCAGTTGCAACAAAGCCTTGCTTGCCTACAAAGAGAGCAGCAATTTGGATTTGTTACTATGTTACCTAGAAGAATAACAAACTGTGCAAGGATGGAGGTTGTAGGAGCAAAGAGAAGTTGTCTGTAAAGTTGGTGGATGCTTATTTTCCATTTTGCAGTCCCTTGTCTCCCTCTTGTGGCCTCCTGGAGGCAAATAAATGTGCAAAAAAAAGACAGCCTGGCGGCCGGCTGTTGCAGTGTTGCCCTCTCAGGCAACACTGAGTGACTGACTGAGCCGCACCGTCTTATATAAAGTTCAGACGGAACTTTGCACGTGTCATAGTGGAGCCCTCAGGATTCCAGAGCCAGCTTTCTGACATCATAATGGGGCCTGCCTCAGAGATAAAAGCCTGGGCCCAGGCAGTGTTGGTCAGTGCTGCTCAGCAGGCAGCACCGGACTGGACTGGATTAAAGCTGATACAAGGTGTGAAGGAACAAGGGGTGGCTGTGGGCATGCACTTGCTGCCGCTGCCAGTGTTTATCTGCATGGCAGGAGGGCATTTGGGCGTTGCCAGGAAGGCGTTTTTATGTAGATTCCTCCTCTTTCAGCACTGCATTGTGGTGCAAGCAAAAGAAGCAAATCCTGTGTAGCTTCCTCTCCGGCCTTTATTCACCTCCCGCTTAGTAGCTGTAAATGTGTGTGAGCCTGCAGGGCCCCATGGAATTGCCTAGGAGTAGGCTGAATCAATCGCTGCAAGGGGTGAACAGCAGTATGGGACAGGCTCGGGCAAGGCAAGGGCCGCTCGGGTTATCGCTTCTCGGCCTTTTGGCTAAGATCAAGTGTAGTATCTGTTCTTATCAGTTTAATATCTGATACGTCCCCTATCTGGGGACCATATATTAAATGGATTTTTAGAACAGGGAGATGGAAATAGAGCTTGCTCTGTCCACTCCACGCATTGACCTGGTATTGCAGTATTTCCAGGACCGGTGCACCCTTCCCTTATGTGTTGACTAAAATCAGATTCCAAAAGTGCTATTTGTGTTTGCTATTGTTTTTGTCTTTCTGATGGGATCTCCCCTTTTAATCCCATTATTTCAACACCTGTTGGACAATGCATTTGTACAGTCATGTGTGATAATGAGCTCATTTATTAAATGCAATTAATTAATACATTGCCACCTCTTGTTGTGTGTGTGTCTTCTGTGTTTCTGTGTTTCCGGCATTTCACATTGGAACAGCTCATTCACCTTCCTTGTCTTCTCTCCGCCCTCCCTCCTAGGTAGGTTAAAGAGCTGCACCTGAGCCAGCCACTGATTGATGCAGCACCACAGTCAAATAGCGGAGTGGAGTAGGGGAACAGCAAACAGCCATTAAAGCCGCCCGCCCGCCCGCCCGCCCGCCTGCCTGCCTGCCTGCCTGCCTGCCCGCCACAATGGACCTACCTGTGTACACTACATGGATGTGATGGAATGTACTGTCGTCCCTACATTTCAAGAAGAAGTAAGAATTGCAGTTGCAACAAAGCCTTGCTTGCCTACAAAGAGAGCAGCAATTTGGATTTGTTACTATGTTACCTAGAAGAATAACAAACTGTGCAAGGATGGAGGTTGTAGGAGCAAAGAGAAGTTGTCTGTAAAGTTGGTGGATGCTTATTTTCCATTTTGCAGTCCCTTGTCTCCCTCTTGTGGCCTCCTGGAGGCAAATAAATGTGCAAAAAAAAGACAGCCTGGCGGCCGGCTGTTGCAGTGTTGCCCTCTCAGGCAACACTGAGTGACTGACTGAGCCGCACCGTCTTATATAAAGTTCAGACGGAACTTTGCACGTGTCATAGTGGAGCCCTCAGGATTCCAGAGCCAGCTTTCTGACATCATAATGGGGCCTGCCTCAGAGATAAAAGCCTGGGCCCAGGCAGTGTTGGTCAGTGCTGCTCAGCAGGCAGCACCGGACTGGACTGGATTAAAGCTGATACAAGGTGTGAAGGAACAAGGGGTGGCTGTGGGCATGCACTTGCTGCCGCTGCCAGTGTTTATCTGCATGGCAGGAGGGCATTTGGGCGTTGCCAGGAAGGCGTTTTTATGTAGATTCCTCCTCTTTCAGCACTGCATTGTGGTGCAAGCAAAAGAAGCAAATCCTGTGTAGCTTCCTCTCCGGCCTTTATTCACCTCCCGCTTAGTAGCTGTAAATGTGTGTGAGCCTGCAGGGCCCCATGGAATTGCCTAGGAGTAGGCTGAATCAATCGCTGCAAGGGGTGAACAGCAGTATGGGACAGGCTCGGGCAAGGCAAGGGCCGCTCGGGTTATCGCTTCTCGGCCTTTTGGCTAAGATCAAGTGTAGTATCTGTTCTTATCAGTTTAATATCTGATACGTCCCCTATCTGGGGACCATATATTAAATGGATTTTTAGAACAGGGAGATGGAAATAGAGCTTGCTCTGTCCACTCCACGCATTGACCTGGTATTGCAGTATTTCCAGGACCGGTGCACCCTTCCCTTATGTGTTGACTAAAATCAGATTCCAAAAGTGCTATTTGTGTTTGCTATTGTTTTTGTCTTTCTGATGGGATCTCCCCTTTTAATCCCATTATTTCAACACCTGTTGGACAATGCATTTGTACAGTCATGTGTGATAATGAGCTCATTTATTAAATGCAATTAATTAATACATTGCCACCTCTTGTTGTGTGTGTGTCTTCTGTGTTTCTGTGTTTCCGGCATTTCACATTGGAACAGCTCATTCACCTTCCTTGTCTTCTCTCCGCCCTCCCTCCTAGGTAGGTTAAAGAGCTGCACCTGAGCCAGCCACTGATTGATGCAGCACCACAGTCAAATAGCGGAGTGGAGTAGGGGAACAGCAAACAGCCATTAAAGCCGCCCGCCCGCCCGCCCGCCCGCCTGCCTGCCTGCCTGCCTGCCTGCCCGCCACAATGGACCTACCTGTGTACACTACATGGATGTGATGGAATGTACTGTCGTCCCTACATTTCAAGAAGAAGTAAGAATTGCAGTTGCAACAAAGCCTTGCTTGCCTACAAAGAGAGCAGCAATTTGGATTTGTTACTATGTTACCTAGAAGAATAACAAACTGTGCAAGGATGGAGGTTGTAGGAGCAAAGAGAAGTTGTCTGTAAAGTTGGTGGATGCTTATTTTCCATTTTGCAGTCCCTTGTCTCCCTCTTGTGGCCTCCTGGAGGCAAATAAATGTGCAAAAAAAAGACAGCCTGGCGGCCGGCTGTTGCAGTGTTGCCCTCTCAGGCAACACTGAGTGACTGACTGAGCCGCACCGTCTTATATAAAGTTCAGACGGAACTTTGCACGTGTCATAGTGGAGCCCTCAGGATTCCAGAGCCAGCTTTCTGACATCATAATGGGGCCTGCCTCAGAGATAAAAGCCTGGGCCCAGGCAGTGTTGGTCAGTGCTGCTCAGCAGGCAGCACCGGACTGGACTGGATTAAAGCTGATACAAGGTGTGAAGGAACAAGGGGTGGCTGTGGGCATGCACTTGCTGCCGCTGCCAGTGTTTATCTGCATGGCAGGAGGGCATTTGGGCGTTGCCAGGAAGGCGTTTTTATGTAGATTCCTCCTCTTTCAGCACTGCATTGTGGTGCAAGCAAAAGAAGCAAATCCTGTGTAGCTTCCTCTCCGGCCTTTATTCACCTCCCGCTTAGTAGCTGTAAATGTGTGTGAGCCTGCAGGGCCCCATGGAATTGCCTAGGAGTAGGCTGAATCAATCGCTGCAAGGGGTGAACAGCAGTATGGGACAGGCTCGGGCAAGGCAAGGGCCGCTCGGGTTATCGCTTCTCGGCCTTTTGGCTAAGATCAAGTGTAGTATCTGTTCTTATCAGTTTAATATCTGATACGTCCCCTATCTGGGGACCATATATTAAATGGATTTTTAGAACAGGGAGATGGAAATAGAGCTTGCTCTGTCCACTCCACGCATTGACCTGGTATTGCAGTATTTCCAGGACCGGTGCACCCTTCCCTTATGTGTTGACTAAAATCAGATTCCAAAAGTGCTATTTGTGTTTGCTATTGTTTTTGTCTTTCTGATGGGATCTCCCCTTTTAATCCCATTATTTCAACACCTGTTGGACAATGCATTTGTACAGTCATGTGTGATAATGAGCTCATTTATTAAATGCAATTAATTAATACATTGCCACCTCTTGTTGTGTGTGTGTCTTCTGTGTTTCTGTGTTTCCGGCATTTCACATTGGAACAGCTCATTCACCTTCCTTGTCTTCTCTCCGCCCTCCCTCCTAGGTAGGTTAAAGAGCTGCACCTGAGCCAGCCACTGATTGATGCAGCACCACAGTCAAATAGCGGAGTGGAGTAGGGGAACAGCAAACAGCCATTAAAGCCGCCCGCCCGCCCGCCCGCCCGCCTGCCTGCCTGCCTGCCTGCCTGCCCGCCACAATGGACCTACCTGTGTACACTACATGGATGTGATGGAATGTACTGTCGTCCCTACATTTCAAGAAGAAGTAAGAATTGCAGTTGCAACAAAGCCTTGCTTGCCTACAAAGAGAGCAGCAATTTGGATTTGTTACTATGTTACCTAGAAGAATAACAAACTGTGCAAGGATGGAGGTTGTAGGAGCAAAGAGAAGTTGTCTGTAAAGTTGGTGGATGCTTATTTTCCATTTTGCAGTCCCTTGTCTCCCTCTTGTGGCCTCCTGGAGGCAAATAAATGTGCAAAAAAAAGACAGCCTGGCGGCCGGCTGTTGCAGTGTTGCCCTCTCAGGCAACACTGAGTGACTGACTGAGCCGCACCGTCTTATATAAAGTTCAGACGGAACTTTGCACGTGTCATAGTGGAGCCCTCAGGATTCCAGAGCCAGCTTTCTGACATCATAATGGGGCCTGCCTCAGAGATAAAAGCCTGGGCCCAGGCAGTGTTGGTCAGTGCTGCTCAGCAGGCAGCACCGGACTGGACTGGATTAAAGCTGATACAAGGTGTGAAGGAACAAGGGGTGGCTGTGGGCATGCACTTGCTGCCGCTGCCAGTGTTTATCTGCATGGCAGGAGGGCATTTGGGCGTTGCCAGGAAGGCGTTTTTATGTAGATTCCTCCTCTTTCAGCACTGCATTGTGGTGCAAGCAAAAGAAGCAAATCCTGTGTAGCTTCCTCTCCGGCCTTTATTCACCTCCCGCTTAGTAGCTGTAAATGTGTGTGAGCCTGCAGGGCCCCATGGAATTGCCTAGGAGTAGGCTGAATCAATCGCTGCAAGGGGTGAACAGCAGTATGGGACAGGCTCGGGCAAGGCAAGGGCCGCTCGGGTTATCGCTTCTCGGCCTTTTGGCTAAGATCAAGTGTAGTATCTGTTCTTATCAGTTTAATATCTGATACGTCCCCTATCTGGGGACCATATATTAAATGGATTTTTAGAACAGGGAGATGGAAATAGAGCTTGCTCTGTCCACTCCACGCATTGACCTGGTATTGCAGTATTTCCAGGACCGGTGCACCCTTCCCTTATGTGTTGACTAAAATCAGATTCCAAAAGTGCTATTTGTGTTTGCTATTGTTTTTGTCTTTCTGATGGGATCTCCCCTTTTAATCCCATTATTTCAACACCTGTTGGACAATGCATTTGTACAGTCATGTGTGATAATGAGCTCATTTATTAAATGCAATTAATTAATACATTGCCACCTCTTGTTGTGTGTGTGTCTTCTGTGTTTCTGTGTTTCCGGCATTTCACATTGGAACAGCTCATTCACCTTCCTTGTCTTCTCTCCGCCCTCCCTCCTAGGTAGGTTAAAGAGCTGCACCTGAGCCAGCCACTGATTGATGCAGCACCACAGTCAAATAGCGGAGTGGAGTAGGGGAACAGCAAACAGCCATTAAAGCCGCCCGCCCGCCCGCCTGCCTGCCTGCCTGCCTGCCTGCCCGCCACAATGGACCTACCTGTGTACACTACATGGATGTGATGGAATGTACTGTCGTCCCTACATTTCAAGAAGAAGTAAGAATTGCAGTTGCAACAAAGCCTTGCTTGCCTACAAAGAGAGCAGCAATTTGGATTTGTTACTATGTTACCTAGAAGAATAACAAACTGTGCAAGGATGGAGGTTGTAGGAGCAAAGAGAAGTTGTCTGTAAAGTTGGTGGATGCTTATTTTCCATTTTGCAGTCCCTTGTCTCCCTCTTGTGGCCTCCTGGAGGCAAATAAATGTGCAAAAAAAAGACAGCCTGGCGGCCGGCTGTTGCAGTGTTGCCCTCTCAGGCAACACTGAGTGACTGACTGAGCCGCACCGTCTTATATAAAGTTCAGACGGAACTTTGCACGTGTCATAGTGGAGCCCTCAGGATTCCAGAGCCAGCTTTCTGACATCATAATGGGGCCTGCCTCAGAGATAAAAGCCTGGGCCCAGGCAGTGTTGGTCAGTGCTGCTCAGCAGGCAGCACCGGACTGGACTGGATTAAAGCTGATACAAGGTGTGAAGGAACAAGGGGTGGCTGTGGGCATGCACTTGCTGCCGCTGCCAGTGTTTATCTGCATGGCAGGAGGGCATTTGGGCGTTGCCAGGAAGGCGTTTTTATGTAGATTCCTCCTCTTTCAGCACTGCATTGTGGTGCAAGCAAAAGAAGCAAATCCTGTGTAGCTTCCTCTCCGGCCTTTATTCACCTCCCGCTTAGTAGCTGTAAATGTGTGTGAGCCTGCAGGGCCCCATGGAATTGCCTAGGAGTAGGCTGAATCAATCGCTGCAAGGGGTGAACAGCAGTATGGGACAGGCTCGGGCAAGGCAAGGGCCGCTCGGGTTATCGCTTCTCGGCCTTTTGGCTAAGATCAAGTGTAGTATCTGTTCTTATCAGTTTAATATCTGATACGTCCCCTATCTGGGGACCATATATTAAATGGATTTTTAGAACAGGGAGATGGAAATAGAGCTTGCTCTGTCCACTCCACGCATTGACCTGGTATTGCAGTATTTCCAGGACCGGTGCACCCTTCCCTTATGTGTTGACTAAAATCAGATTCCAAAAGTGCTATTTGTGTTTGCTATTGTTTTTGTCTTTCTGATGGGATCTCCCCTTTTAATCCCATTATTTCAACACCTGTTGGACAATGCATTTGTACAGTCATGTGTGATAATGAGCTCATTTATTAAATGCAATTAATTAATACATTGCCACCTCTTGTTGTGTGTGTGTCTTCTGTGTTTCTGTGTTTCCGGCATTTCACATTGGAACAGCTCATTCACCTTCCTTGTCTTCTCTCCGCCCTCCCTCCTAGGTAGGTTAAAGAGCTGCACCTGAGCCAGCCACTGATTGATGCAGCACCACAGTCAAATAGCGGAGTGGAGTAGGGGAACAGCAAACAGCCATTAAAGCCGCCCGCCCGCCCGCCCGCCCGCCTGCCTGCCTGCCTGCCTGCCTGCCCGCCACAATGGACCTACCTGTGTACACTACATGGATGTGATGGAATGTACTGTCGTCCCTACATTTCAAGAAGAAGTAAGAATTGCAGTTGCAACAAAGCCTTGCTTGCCTACAAAGAGAGCAGCAATTTGGATTTGTTACTATGTTACCTAGAAGAATAACAAACTGTGCAAGGATGGAGGTTGTAGGAGCAAAGAGAAGTTGTCTGTAAAGTTGGTGGATGCTTATTTTCCATTTTGCAGTCCCTTGTCTCCCTCTTGTGGCCTCCTGGAGGCAAATAAATGTGCAAAAAAAAGACAGCCTGGCGGCCGGCTGTTGCAGTGTTGCCCTCTCAGGCAACACTGAGTGACTGACTGAGCCGCACCGTCTTATATAAAGTTCAGACGGAACTTTGCACGTGTCATAGTGGAGCCCTCAGGATTCCAGAGCCAGCTTTCTGACATCATAATGGGGCCTGCCTCAGAGATAAAAGCCTGGGCCCAGGCAGTGTTGGTCAGTGCTGCTCAGCAGGCAGCACCGGACTGGACTGGATTAAAGCTGATACAAGGTGTGAAGGAACAAGGGGTGGCTGTGGGCATGCACTTGCTGCCGCTGCCAGTGTTTATCTGCATGGCAGGAGGGCATTTGGGCGTTGCCAGGAAGGCGTTTTTATGTAGATTCCTCCTCTTTCAGCACTGCATTGTGGTGCAAGCAAAAGAAGCAAATCCTGTGTAGCTTCCTCTCCGGCCTTTATTCACCTCCCGCTTAGTAGCTGTAAATGTGTGTGAGCCTGCAGGGCCCCATGGAATTGCCTAGGAGTAGGCTGAATCAATCGCTGCAAGGGGTGAACAGCAGTATGGGACAGGCTCGGGCAAGGCAAGGGCCGCTCGGGTTATCGCTTCTCGGCCTTTTGGCTAAGATCAAGTGTAGTATCTGTTCTTATCAGTTTAATATCTGATACGTCCCCTATCTGGGGACCATATATTAAATGGATTTTTAGAACAGGGAGATGGAAATAGAGCTTGCTCTGTCCACTCCACGCATTGACCTGGTATTGCAGTATTTCCAGGACCGGTGCACCCTTCCCTTATGTGTTGACTAAAATCAGATTCCAAAAGTGCTATTTGTGTTTGCTATTGTTTTTGTCTTTCTGATGGGATCTCCCCTTTTAATCCCATTATTTCAACACCTGTTGGACAATGCATTTGTACAGTCATGTGTGATAATGAGCTCATTTATTAAATGCAATTAATTAATACATTGCCACCTCTTGTTGTGTGTGTGTCTTCTGTGTTTCTGTGTTTCCGGCATTTCACATTGGAACAGCTCATTCACCTTCCTTGTCTTCTCTCCGCCCTCCCTCCTAGGTAGGTTAAAGAGCTGCACCTGAGCCAGCCACTGATTGATGCAGCACCACAGTCAAATAGCGGAGTGGAGTAGGGGAACAGCAAACAGCCATTAAAGCCGCCCGCCCGCCCGCCCGCCCGCCTGCCTGCCTGCCTGCCTGCCTGCCCGCCACAATGGACCTACCTGTGTACACTACATGGATGTGATGGAATGTACTGTCGTCCCTACATTTCAAGAAGAAGTAAGAATTGCAGTTGCAACAAAGCCTTGCTTGCCTACAAAGAGAGCAGCAATTTGGATTTGTTACTATGTTACCTAGAAGAATAACAAACTGTGCAAGGATGGAGGTTGTAGGAGCAAAGAGAAGTTGTCTGTAAAGTTGGTGGATGCTTATTTTCCATTTTGCAGTCCCTTGTCTCCCTCTTGTGGCCTCCTGGAGGCAAATAAATGTGCAAAAAAAAGACAGCCTGGCGGCCGGCTGTTGCAGTGTTGCCCTCTCAGGCAACACTGAGTGACTGACTGAGCCGCACCGTCTTATATAAAGTTCAGACGGAACTTTGCACGTGTCATAGTGGAGCCCTCAGGATTCCAGAGCCAGCTTTCTGACATCATAATGGGGCCTGCCTCAGAGATAAAAGCCTGGGCCCAGGCAGTGTTGGTCAGTGCTGCTCAGCAGGCAGCACCGGACTGGACTGGATTAAAGCTGATACAAGGTGTGAAGGAACAAGGGGTGGCTGTGGGCATGCACTTGCTGCCGCTGCCAGTGTTTATCTGCATGGCAGGAGGGCATTTGGGCGTTGCCAGGAAGGCGTTTTTATGTAGATTCCTCCTCTTTCAGCACTGCATTGTGGTGCAAGCAAAAGAAGCAAATCCTGTGTAGCTTCCTCTCCGGCCTTTATTCACCTCCCGCTTAGTAGCTGTAAATGTGTGTGAGCCTGCAGGGCCCCATGGAATTGCCTAGGAGTAGGCTGAATCAATCGCTGCAAGGGGTGAACAGCAGTATGGGACAGGCTCGGGCAAGGCAAGGGCCGCTCGGGTTATCGCTTCTCGGCCTTTTGGCTAAGATCAAGTGTAGTATCTGTTCTTATCAGTTTAATATCTGATACGTCCCCTATCTGGGGACCATATATTAAATGGATTTTTAGAACAGGGAGATGGAAATAGAGCTTGCTCTGTCCACTCCACGCATTGACCTGGTATTGCAGTATTTCCAGGACCGGTGCACCCTTCCCTTATGTGTTGACTAAAATCAGATTCCAAAAGTGCTATTTGTGTTTGCTATTGTTTTTGTCTTTCTGATGGGATCTCCCCTTTTAATCCCATTATTTCAACACCTGTTGGACAATGCATTTGTACAGTCATGTGTGATAATGAGCTCATTTATTAAATGCAATTAATTAATACATTGCCACCTCTTGTTGTGTGTGTCTTCTGTGTTTCTGTGTTTCCGGCATTTCACATTGGAACAGCTCATTCACCTTCCTTGTCTTCTCTCCGCCCTCCCTCCTAGGTAGGTTAAAGAGCTGCACCTGAGCCAGCCACTGATTGATGCAGCACCACAGTCAAATAGCGGAGTGGAGTAGGGGAACAGCAAACAGCCATTAAAGCCGCCCGCCCGCCCGCCCGCCCGCCTGCCTGCCTGCCTGCCTGCCTGCCCGCCACAATGGACCTACCTGTGTACACTACATGGATGTGATGGAATGTACTGTCGTCCCTACATTTCAAGAAGAAGTAAGAATTGCAGTTGCAACAAAGCCTTGCTTGCCTACAAAGAGAGCAGCAATTTGGATTTGTTACTATGTTACCTAGAAGAATAACAAACTGTGCAAGGATGGAGGTTGTAGGAGCAAAGAGAAGTTGTCTGTAAAGTTGGTGGATGCTTATTTTCCATTTTGCAGTCCCTTGTCTCCCTCTTGTGGCCTCCTGGAGGCAAATAAATGTGCAAAAAAAAGACAGCCTGGCGGCCGGCTGTTGCAGTGTTGCCCTCTCAGGCAACACTGAGTGACTGACTGAGCCGCACCGTCTTATATAAAGTTCAGACGGAACTTTGCACGTGTCATAGTGGAGCCCTCAGGATTCCAGAGCCAGCTTTCTGACATCATAATGGGGCCTGCCTCAGAGATAAAAGCCTGGGCCCAGGCAGTGTTGGTCAGTGCTGCTCAGCAGGCAGCACCGGACTGGACTGGATTAAAGCTGATACAAGGTGTGAAGGAACAAGGGGTGGCTGTGGGCATGCACTTGCTGCCGCTGCCAGTGTTTATCTGCATGGCAGGAGGGCATTTGGGCGTTGCCAGGAAGGCGTTTTTATGTAGATTCCTCCTCTTTCAGCACTGCATTGTGGTGCAAGCAAAAGAAGCAAATCCTGTGTAGCTTCCTCTCCGGCCTTTATTCACCTCCCGCTTAGTAGCTGTAAATGTGTGTGAGCCTGCAGGGCCCCATGGAATTGCCTAGGAGTAGGCTGAATCAATCGCTGCAAGGGGTGAACAGCAGTATGGGACAGGCTCGGGCAAGGCAAGGGCCGCTCGGGTTATCGCTTCTCGGCCTTTTGGCTAAGATCAAGTGTAGTATCTGTTCTTATCAGTTTAATATCTGATACGTCCCCTATCTGGGGACCATATATTAAATGGATTTTTAGAACAGGGAGATGGAAATAGAGCTTGCTCTGTCCACTCCACGCATTGACCTGGTATTGCAGTATTTCCAGGACCGGTGCACCCTTCCCTTATGTGTTGACTAAAATCAGATTCCAAAAGTGCTATTTGTGTTTGCTATTGTTTTTGTCTTTCTGATGGGATCTCCCCTTTTAATCCCATTATTTCAACACCTGTTGGACAATGCATTTGTACAGTCATGTGTGATAATGAGCTCATTTATTAAATGCAATTAATTAATACATTGCCACCTCTTGTTGTGTGTGTGTCTTCTGTGTTTCTGTGTTTCCGGCATTTCACATTGGAACAGCTCATTCACCTTCCTTGTCTTCTCTCCGCCCTCCCTCCTAGGTAGGTTAAAGAGCTGCACCTGAGCCAGCCACTGATTGATGCAGCACCACAGTCAAATAGCGGAGTGGAGTAGGGGAACAGCAAACAGCCATTAAAGCCGCCCGCCCGCCCGCCCGCCCGCCTGCCTGCCTGCCTGCCTGCCTGCCCGCCACAATGGACCTACCTGTGTACACTACATGGATGTGATGGAATGTACTGTCGTCCCTACATTTCAAGAAGAAGTAAGAATTGCAGTTGCAACAAAGCCTTGCTTGCCTACAAAGAGAGCAGCAATTTGGATTTGTTACTATGTTACCTAGAAGAATAACAAACTGTGCAAGGATGGAGGTTGTAGGAGCAAAGAGAAGTTGTCTGTAAAGTTGGTGGATGCTTATTTTCCATTTTGCAGTCCCTTGTCTCCCTCTTGTGGCCTCCTGGAGGCAAATAAATGTGCAAAAAAAAGACAGCCTGGCGGCCGGCTGTTGCAGTGTTGCCCTCTCAGGCAACACTGAGTGACTGACTGAGCCGCACCGTCTTATATAAAGTTCAGACGGAACTTTGCACGTGTCATAGTGGAGCCCTCAGGATTCCAGAGCCAGCTTTCTGACATCATAATGGGGCCTGCCTCAGAGATAAAAGCCTGGGCCCAGGCAGTGTTGGTCAGTGCTGCTCAGCAGGCAGCACCGGACTGGACTGGATTAAAGCTGATACAAGGTGTGAAGGAACAAGGGGTGGCTGTGGGCATGCACTTGCTGCCGCTGCCAGTGTTTATCTGCATGGCAGGAGGGCATTTGGGCGTTGCCAGGAAGGCGTTTTTATGTAGATTCCTCCTCTTTCAGCACTGCATTGTGGTGCAAGCAAAAGAAGCAAATCCTGTGTAGCTTCCTCTCCGGCCTTTATTCACCTCCCGCTTAGTAGCTGTAAATGTGTGTGAGCCTGCAGGGCCCCATGGAATTGCCTAGGAGTAGGCTGAATCAATCGCTGCAAGGGGTGAACAGCAGTATGGGACAGGCTCGGGCAAGGCAAGGGCCGCTCGGGTTATCGCTTCTCGGCCTTTTGGCTAAGATCAAGTGTAGTATCTGTTCTTATCAGTTTAATATCTGATACGTCCCCTATCTGGGGACCATATATTAAATGGATTTTTAGAACAGGGAGATGGAAATAGAGCTTGCTCTGTCCACTCCACGCATTGACCTGGTATTGCAGTATTTCCAGGACCGGTGCACCCTTCCCTTATGTGTTGACTAAAATCAGATTCCAAAAGTGCTATTTGTGTTTGCTATTGTTTTTGTCTTTCTGATGGGATCTCCCCTTTTAATCCCATTATTTCAACACCTGTTGGACAATGCATTTGTACAGTCATGTGTGATAATGAGCTCATTTATTAAATGCAATTAATTAATACATTGCCACCTCTTGTTGTGTGTGTGTCTTCTGTGTTTCTGTGTTTCCGGCATTTCACATTGGAACAGCTCATTCACCTTCCTTGTCTTCTCTCCGCCCTCCCTCCTAGGTAGGTTAAAGAGCTGCACCTGAGCCAGCCACTGATTGATGCAGCACCACAGTCAAATAGCGGAGTGGAGTAGGGGAACAGCAAACAGCCATTAAAGCCGCCCGCCCGCCCGCCCGCCCGCCTGCCTGCCTGCCTGCCTGCCTGCCCGCCACAATGGACCTACCTGTGTACACTACATGGATGTGATGGAATGTACTGTCGTCCCTACATTTCAAGAAGAAGTAAGAATTGCAGTTGCAACAAAGCCTTGCTTGCCTACAAAGAGAGCAGCAATTTGGATTTGTTACTATGTTACCTAGAAGAATAACAAACTGTGCAAGGATGGAGGTTGTAGGAGCAAAGAGAAGTTGTCTGTAAAGTTGGTGGATGCTTATTTTCCATTTTGCAGTCCCTTGTCTCCCTCTTGTGGCCTCCTGGAGGCAAATAAATGTGCAAAAAAAAGACAGCCTGGCGGCCGGCTGTTGCAGTGTTGCCCTCTCAGGCAACACTGAGTGACTGACTGAGCCGCACCGTCTTATATAAAGTTCAGACGGAACTTTGCACGTGTCATAGTGGAGCCCTCAGGATTCCAGAGCCAGCTTTCTGACATCATAATGGGGCCTGCCTCAGAGATAAAAGCCTGGGCCCAGGCAGTGTTGGTCAGTGCTGCTCAGCAGGCAGCACCGGACTGGACTGGATTAAAGCTGATACAAGGTGTGAAGGAACAAGGGGTGGCTGTGGGCATGCACTTGCTGCCGCTGCCAGTGTTTATCTGCATGGCAGGAGGGCATTTGGGCGTTGCCAGGAAGGCGTTTTTATGTAGATTCCTCCTCTTTCAGCACTGCATTGTGGTGCAAGCAAAAGAAGCAAATCCTGTGTAGCTTCCTCTCCGGCCTTTATTCACCTCCCGCTTAGTAGCTGTAAATGTGTGTGAGCCTGCAGGGCCCCATGGAATTGCCTAGGAGTAGGCTGAATCAATCGCTGCAAGGGGTGAACAGCAGTATGGGACAGGCTCGGGCAAGGCAAGGGCCGCTCGGGTTATCGCTTCTCGGCCTTTTGGCTAAGATCAAGTGTAGTATCTGTTCTTATCAGTTTAATATCTGATACGTCCCCTATCTGGGGACCATATATTAAATGGATTTTTAGAACAGGGAGATGGAAATAGAGCTTGCTCTGTCCACTCCACGCATTGACCTGGTATTGCAGTATTTCCAGGACCGGTGCACCCTTCCCTTATGTGTTGACTAAAATCAGATTCCAAAAGTGCTATTTGTGTTTGCTATTGTTTTTGTCTTTCTGATGGGATCTCCCCTTTTAATCCCATTATTTCAACACCTGTTGGACAATGCATTTGTACAGTCATGTGTGATAATGAGCTCATTTATTAAATGCAATTAATTAATACATTGCCACCTCTTGTTGTGTGTGTGTCTTCTGTGTTTCTGTGTTTCCGGCATTTCACATTGGAACAGCTCATTCACCTTCCTTGTCTTCTCTCCGCCCTCCCTCCTAGGTAGGTTAAAGAGCTGCACCTGAGCCAGCCACTGATTGATGCAGCACCACAGTCAAATAGCGGAGTGGAGTAGGGGAACAGCAAACAGCCATTAAAGCCGCCCGCCCGCCCGCCCGCCCGCCCGCCTGCCTGCCTGCCTGCCTGCCCGCCACAATGGACCTACCTGTGTACACTACATGGATGTGATGGAATGTACTGTCGTCCCTACATTTCAAGAAGAAGTAAGAATTGCAGTTGCAACAAAGCCTTGCTTGCCTACAAAGAGAGCAGCAATTTGGATTTGTTACTATGTTACCTAGAAGAATAACAAACTGTGCAAGGATGGAGGTTGTAGGAGCAAAGAGAAGTTGTCTGTAAAGTTGGTGGATGCTTATTTTCCATTTTGCAGTCCCTTGTCTCCCTCTTGTGGCCTCCTGGAGGCAAATAAATGTGCAAAAAAAAGACAGCCTGGCGGCCGGCTGTTGCAGTGTTGCCCTCTCAGGCAACACTGAGTGACTGACTGAGCCGCACCGTCTTATATAAAGTTCAGACGGAACTTTGCACGTGTCATAGTGGAGCCCTCAGGATTCCAGAGCCAGCTTTCTGACATCATAATGGGGCCTGCCTCAGAGATAAAAGCCTGGGCCCAGGCAGTGTTGGTCAGTGCTGCTCAGCAGGCAGCACCGGACTGGACTGGATTAAAGCTGATACAAGGTGTGAAGGAACAAGGGGTGGCTGTGGGCATGCACTTGCTGCCGCTGCCAGTGTTTATCTGCATGGCAGGAGGGCATTTGGGCGTTGCCAGGAAGGCGTTTTTATGTAGATTCCTCCTCTTTCAGCACTGCATTGTGGTGCAAGCAAAAGAAGCAAATCCTGTGTAGCTTCCTCTCCGGCCTTTATTCACCTCCCGCTTAGTAGCTGTAAATGTGTGTGAGCCTGCAGGGCCCCATGGAATTGCCTAGGAGTAGGCTGAATCAATCGCTGCAAGGGGTGAACAGCAGTATGGGACAGGCTCGGGCAAGGCAAGGGCCGCTCGGGTTATCGCTTCTCGGCCTTTTGGCTAAGATCAAGTGTAGTACCTGCTCAAGCTGAGGTTAGTAATCATCCCTGCCGGTGGTACGTGGGCCATCGTAGGGGGATGACAGAACGCCGAGGTGAGGGCAGGGAATCACAACGGTCATCGCTCTGGTGTACGCATTTGGTTTAAAGGTACCATTTGTAGGTGACCAGGCGACCGCCGGATCGAGGTCATTAGGCCGGGTAGTTTGGAAGCCCGAGTTGCTATGTGCCCCAGGGCTGGTGACCCTGGGGTGCCCTAACTCACTGGGGGTGGGATCCCACTGAGTGAAGGCACACTTGCACGCACTCTCTTTCACGCTATATGAGCACACACCTTTATTCTCCCGGCCTTCTGGCTGGGAGATGAGGAATTTTTTTATACCTGGCGGATGTCCAGGCTGTATCACAGCGCACATCCACTTATTTAATTTTGTTTTTCACTGTGTGTTTGTCACGTTTGTCACAAGGATTTTGGGATGCGGTGCCCTTTTGGGACCCTCCTGAGGTCTAGGGGGAAAATGTGTGGCCTTCTGGTTCCTTTTTCCCCTGCAACCCGGCCTCCCTTCTTCGGAGGGGAGGTGCAACTAGGATGCAGGCTCCTAGGTGGACACTGGGGTGGCAGCCCAGGTAGAAGCCTAGGAGTGTGTTTGGGTCTCCCTAAGCTTCGGCGAGGGGGGACCATCGATCCTTGATCCTCTAGGCCTATGGTTTGGAGGGTCAGGGAATGGTTATGCGGGGCCTCTCTCTTTTAAGAGAAGGGCTGCGATAGACCGCATCCTTGTGCACTTTTTGTGTGGCACCTCTGCACTTTTTATGCACTTGGGTGATAGAAAGCACGACTCGGGCTTTCAATAAAAAAAAAAATCTGTTCTTATCAGTTTAATATCTGATACGTCCCCTATCTGGGGACCATATATTAAATGGATTTTTAGAACAGGGAGATGGAAATAGAGCTTGCTCTGTCCACTCCACGCATTGACCTGGTATTGCAGTATTTCCAGGACCGGTGCACCCTTCCCTTATGTGTTGACTAAAATCAGATTCCAAAAGTGCTATTTGTGTTTGCTATTGTTTTTGTCTTTCTGATGGGATCTCCCCTTTTAATCCCATTATTTCAACACCTGTTGGACAATGCATTTGTACAGTCATGTGTGATAATGAGCTCATTTATTAAATGCAATTAATTAATACATTGCCACCTCTTGTTGTGTGTGTGTCTTCTGTGTTTCTGTGTTTCCGGCATTTCACATTGGAACAGCTCATTCACCTTCCTTGTCTTCTCTCCGCCCTCCCTCCTAGGTAGGTTAAAGAGCTGCACCTGAGCCAGCCACTGATTGATGCAGCACCACAGTCAAATAGCGGAGTGGAGTAGGGGAACAGCAAACAGCCATTAAAGCCGCCCGCCCGCCCGCCCGCCCGCCTGCCTGCCTGCCTGCCTGCCTGCCCGCCACAATGGACCTACCTGTGTACACTACATGGATGTGATGGAATGTACTGTCGTCCCTACATTTCAAGAAGAAGTAAGAATTGCAGTTGCAACAAAGCCTTGCTTGCCTACAAAGAGAGCAGCAATTTGGATTTGTTACTATGTTACCTAGAAGAATAACAAACTGTGCAAGGATGGAGGTTGTAGGAGCAAAGAGAAGTTGTCTGTAAAGTTGGTGGATGCTTATTTTCCATTTTGCAGTCCCTTGTCTCCCTCTTGTGGCCTCCTGGAGGCAAATAAATGTGCAAAAAAAAGACAGCCTGGCGGCCGGCTGTTGCAGTGTTGCCCTCTCAGGCAACACTGAGTGACTGACTGAGCCGCACCGTCTTATATAAAGTTCAGACGGAACTTTGCACGTGTCATAGTGGAGCCCTCAGGATTCCAGAGCCAGCTTTCTGACATCATAATGGGGCCTGCCTCAGAGATAAAAGCCTGGGCCCAGGCAGTGTTGGTCAGTGCTGCTCAGCAGGCAGCACCGGACTGGACTGGATTAAAGCTGATACAAGGTGTGAAGGAACAAGGGGTGGCTGTGGGCATGCACTTGCTGCCGCTGCCAGTGTTTATCTGCATGGCAGGAGGGCATTTGGGCGTTGCCAGGAAGGCGTTTTTATGTAGATTCCTCCTCTTTCAGCACTGCATTGTGGTGCAAGCAAAAGAAGCAAATCCTGTGTAGCTTCCTCTCCGGCCTTTATTCACCTCCCGCTTAGTAGCTGTAAATGTGTGTGAGCCTGCAGGGCCCCATGGAATTGCCTAGGAGTAGGCTGAATCAATCGCTGCAAGGGGTGAACAGCAGTATGGGACAGGCTCGGGCAAGGCAAGGGCCGCTCGGGTTATCGCTTCTCGGCCTTTTGGCTAAGATCAAGTGTAGTATCTGTTCTTATCAGTTTAATATCTGATACGTCCCCTATCTGGGGACCATATATTAAATGGATTTTTAGAACAGGGAGATGGAAATAGAGCTTGCTCTGTCCACTCCACGCATTGACCTGGTATTGCAGTATTTCCAGGACCGGTGCACCCTTCCCTTATGTGTTGACTAAAATCAGATTCCAAAAGTGCTATTTGTGTTTGCTATTGTTTTTGTCTTTCTGATGGGATCTCCCCTTTTAATCCCATTATTTCAACACCTGTTGGACAATGCATTTGTACAGTCATGTGTGATAATGAGCTCATTTATTAAATGCAATTAATTAATACATTGCCACCTCTTGTTGTGTGTGTGTCTTCTGTGTTTCTGTGTTTCCGGCATTTCACATTGGAACAGCTCATTCACCTTCCTTGTCTTCTCTCCGCCCTCCCTCCTAGGTAGGTTAAAGAGCTGCACCTGAGCCAGCCACTGATTGATGCAGCACCACAGTCAAATAGCGGAGTGGAGTAGGGGAACAGCAAACAGCCATTAAAGCCGCCCGCCCGCCCGCCCGCCCGCCCGCCCGCCTGCCTGCCTGCCTGCCTGCCTGCCCGCCACAATGGACCTACCTGTGTACACTACATGGATGTGATGGAATGTACTGTCGTCCCTACATTTCAAGAAGAAGTAAGAATTGCAGTTGCAACAAAGCCTTGCTTGCCTACAAAGAGAGCAGCAATTTGGATTTGTTACTATGTTACCTAGAAGAATAACAAACTGTGCAAGGATGGAGGTTGTAGGAGCAAAGAGAAGTTGTCTGTAAAGTTGGTGGATGCTTATTTTCCATTTTGCAGTCCCTTGTCTCCCTCTTGTGGCCTCCTGGAGGCAAATAAATGTGCAAAAAAAAGACAGCCTGGCGGCCGGCTGTTGCAGTGTTGCCCTCTCAGGCAACACTGAGTGACTGACTGAGCCGCACCGTCTTATATAAAGTTCAGACGGAACTTTGCACGTGTCATAGTGGAGCCCTCAGGATTCCAGAGCCAGCTTTCTGACATCATAATGGGGCCTGCCTCAGAGATAAAAGCCTGGGCCCAGGCAGTGTTGGTCAGTGCTGCTCAGCAGGCAGCACCGGACTGGACTGGATTAAAGCTGATACAAGGTGTGAAGGAACAAGGGGTGGCTGTGGGCATGCACTTGCTGCCGCTGCCAGTGTTTATCTGCATGGCAGGAGGGCATTTGGGCGTTGCCAGGAAGGCGTTTTTATGTAGATTCCTCCTCTTTCAGCACTGCATTGTGGTGCAAGCAAAAGAAGCAAATCCTGTGTAGCTTCCTCTCCGGCCTTTATTCACCTCCCGCTTAGTAGCTGTAAATGTGTGTGAGCCTGCAGGGCCCCATGGAATTGCCTAGGAGTAGGCTGAATCAATCGCTGCAAGGGGTGAACAGCAGTATGGGACAGGCTCGGGCAAGGCAAGGGCCGCTCGGGTTATCGCTTCTCGGCCTTTTGGCTAAGATCAAGTGTAGTATCTGTTCTTATCAGTTTAATATCTGATACGTCCCCTATCTGGGGACCATATATTAAATGGATTTTTAGAACAGGGAGATGGAAATAGAGCTTGCTCTGTCCACTCCACGCATTGACCTGGTATTGCAGTATTTCCAGGACCGGTGCACCCTTCCCTTATGTGTTGACTAAAATCAGATTCCAAAAGTGCTATTTGTGTTTGCTATTGTTTTTGTCTTTCTGATGGGATCTCCCCTTTTAATCCCATTATTTCAACACCTGTTGGACAATGCATTTGTACAGTCATGTGTGATAATGAGCTCATTTATTAAATGCAATTAATTAATACATTGCCACCTCTTGTTGTGTGTGTGTCTTCTGTGTTTCTGTGTTTCCGGCATTTCACATTGGAACAGCTCATTCACCTTCCTTGTCTTCTCTCCGCCCTCCCTCCTAGGTAGGTTAAAGAGCTGCACCTGAGCCAGCCACTGATTGATGCAGCACCACAGTCAAATAGCGGAGTGGAGTAGGGGAACAGCAAACAGCCATTAAAGCCGCCCGCCCGCCCGCCTGCCTGCCTGCCTGCCTGCCTGCCCGCCACAATGGACCTACCTGTGTACACTACATGGATGTGATGGAATGTACTGTCGTCCCTACATTTCAAGAAGAAGTAAGAATTGCAGTTGCAACAAAGCCTTGCTTGCCTACAAAGAGAGCAGCAATTTGGATTTGTTACTATGTTACCTAGAAGAATAACAAACTGTGCAAGGATGGAGGTTGTAGGAGCAAAGAGAAGTTGTCTGTAAAGTTGGTGGATGCTTATTTTCCATTTTGCAGTCCCTTGTCTCCCTCTTGTGGCCTCCTGGAGGCAAATAAATGTGCAAAAAAAAGACAGCCTGGCGGCCGGCTGTTGCAGTGTTGCCCTCTCAGGCAACACTGAGTGACTGACTGAGCCGCACCGTCTTATATAAAGTTCAGACGGAACTTTGCACGTGTCATAGTGGAGCCCTCAGGATTCCAGAGCCAGCTTTCTGACATCATAATGGGGCCTGCCTCAGAGATAAAAGCCTGGGCCCAGGCAGTGTTGGTCAGTGCTGCTCAGCAGGCAGCACCGGACTGGACTGGATTAAAGCTGATACAAGGTGTGAAGGAACAAGGGGTGGCTGTGGGCATGCACTTGCTGCCGCTGCCAGTGTTTATCTGCATGGCAGGAGGGCATTTGGGCGTTGCCAGGAAGGCGTTTTTATGTAGATTCCTCCTCTTTCAGCACTGCATTGTGGTGCAAGCAAAAGAAGCAAATCCTGTGTAGCTTCCTCTCCGGCCTTTATTCACCTCCCGCTTAGTAGCTGTAAATGTGTGTGAGCCTGCAGGGCCCCATGGAATTGCCTAGGAGTAGGCTGAATCAATCGCTGCAAGGGGTGAACAGCAGTATGGGACAGGCTCGGGCAAGGCAAGGGCCGCTCGGGTTATCGCTTCTCGGCCTTTTGGCTAAGATCAAGTGTAGTATCTGTTCTTATCAGTTTAATATCTGATACGTCCCCTATCTGGGGACCATATATTAAATGGATTTTTAGAACAGGGAGATGGAAATAGAGCTTGCTCTGTCCACTCCACGCATTGACCTGGTATTGCAGTATTTCCAGGACCGGTGCACCCTTCCCTTATGTGTTGACTAAAATCAGATTCCAAAAGTGCTATTTGTGTTTGCTATTGTTTTTGTCTTTCTGATGGGATCTCCCCTTTTAATCCCATTATTTCAACACCTGTTGGACAATGCATTTGTACAGTCATGTGTGATAATGAGCTCATTTATTAAATGCAATTAATTAATACATTGCCACCTCTTGTTGTGTGTGTGTCTTCTGTGTTTCTGTGTTTCCGGCATTTCACATTGGAACAGCTCATTCACCTTCCTTGTCTTCTCTCCGCCCTCCCTCCTAGGTAGGTTAAAGAGCTGCACCTGAGCCAGCCACTGATTGATGCAGCACCACAGTCAAATAGCGGAGTGGAGTAGGGGAACAGCAAACAGCCATTAAAGCCGCCCGCCCGCCCGCCCGCCCGCCTGCCTGCCTGCCTGCCTGCCTGCCCGCCACAATGGACCTACCTGTGTACACTACATGGATGTGATGGAATGTACTGTCGTCCCTACATTTCAAGAAGAAGTAAGAATTGCAGTTGCAACAAAGCCTTGCTTGCCTACAAAGAGAGCAGCAATTTGGATTTGTTACTATGTTACCTAGAAGAATAACAAACTGTGCAAGGATGGAGGTTGTAGGAGCAAAGAGAAGTTGTCTGTAAAGTTGGTGGATGCTTATTTTCCATTTTGCAGTCCCTTGTCTCCCTCTTGTGGCCTCCTGGAGGCAAATAAATGTGCAAAAAAAAGACAGCCTGGCGGCCGGCTGTTGCAGTGTTGCCCTCTCAGGCAACACTGAGTGACTGACTGAGCCGCACCGTCTTATATAAAGTTCAGACGGAACTTTGCACGTGTCATAGTGGAGCCCTCAGGATTCCAGAGCCAGCTTTCTGACATCATAATGGGGCCTGCCTCAGAGATAAAAGCCTGGGCCCAGGCAGTGTTGGTCAGTGCTGCTCAGCAGGCAGCACCGGACTGGACTGGATTAAAGCTGATACAAGGTGTGAAGGAACAAGGGGTGGCTGTGGGCATGCACTTGCTGCCGCTGCCAGTGTTTATCTGCATGGCAGGAGGGCATTTGGGCGTTGCCAGGAAGGCGTTTTTATGTAGATTCCTCCTCTTTCAGCACTGCATTGTGGTGCAAGCAAAAGAAGCAAATCCTGTGTAGCTTCCTCTCCGGCCTTTATTCACCTCCCGCTTAGTAGCTGTAAATGTGTGTGAGCCTGCAGGGCCCCATGGAATTGCCTAGGAGTAGGCTGAATCAATCGCTGCAAGGGGTGAACAGCAGTATGGGACAGGCTCGGGCAAGGCAAGGGCCGCTCGGGTTATCGCTTCTCGGCCTTTTGGCTAAGCTCAAGTGGCTAACCAGAGGCGTCCAGTGCTGAACTCTCGGCCCTGCAGCATCGCCCTTTGGGGCTTAAGCTGCTTGTTGCTATAGGGAGACAGCCAGTGGCAGGAAGGCGATCGACATGGGCGTTATTGTACGTCACGCTAAGGCCGGGGAAACCCGGGTCAAGTACGGCATTCGGATCGAAGTTGATGTTGGATCAGAGAAGACCCTGGACCTACGACACCTGGTGAACAACATCTTGTTTGGAATTCTGAAAGTGGAGCGGAAGAAAATCCTTTGTCTTCAGGAGCATAAGGTTGGTCATTTTACCTTGATATTGACGGATTTACCTGCCTGCCATACTTTCCATTACAATTTGATGCAAAATGTGAACAATCCTGAGCTTGGAGGACTTACTTTTATCCTGCTGTATGATGAAGGAGAAGTCTTCCTGGTTGTTTTTCTCTACAATGCACATGTACCTTTGCAAGATATCACGGCATTCCTGTCTAGACATTGTGCATATGTTAAGTTTGAGAATAAAATCTTGAACACTGAAATGATCTGGAATGGGAAATACAAATTTCGGGTCCGGTTTCGGCAAGATATTGAGGAACCAGGAGGCTTCCATTTCCCTCCATCGAACTTCTCCATTGGAAGAGACAGGGGATATCTGTTTTTTCCCAGGTGTCCTCCCTTCTGCAGGAATTGTAAAGTTTTTGGCCACACAAGGGAAGGATGTCAAAATTCAGGGAAGTGTTCCAGATGTAACCAGGAGGGTCACAAAGCAAAAGAATGTGTCAACCGCATTGTTTGTAATCTCTGCGAGGTGGAAGGGCATACATTCAAAGACTGCCCTCTGCGGAAGAAGTCATATGCAGAGGCAGCCAGGAGCCAAGTGGCTGAGATGATAGCGAGAACTGGACGGTTGGGCGAGGAGGTACCCGCTGACTATCTGGCTTCTTTAAGCACATCTCCAGTAGAAGTACGTGTGGAGGAAGGGGCAGGCATGGAGGTAGCCCCGGTCGAGGAGGATCTTCCTCACCCATCCGATGCCCAGACTGGGCTACAGGGTGAGGGAGAAATTGAGGGCGACGTCCCCGTGACTCCTCCTGTTTCTTGGAGTCTGGATGAAGTGTTTCTGGAAGGAGTTGGAGGTCAAGGGGATTTTACCACTGTAGGCACCCGACCTGCAGACGAAATTCTGGATATGGGGGCTAAGAGAGCCAGGCTGGCCGCGTCACCCCCTGTAACCCCTGGAAGGGAGGAGGAATACCCCTCATCAGTGATTTCGTTTGATGAGCCTTTTCTAGAAGATCAAGGGACCAGTTTCTTCACATTAGGTTGCCAGCCTCCAGAAGGCAAAGGCTGAAGTGCAAATGGACAACCTGCGGTTATCTGGCTATGAAAATTAAAATATGGCATCCAAACCTACATTTGATGTCGTATCCTTAAATGTACGACTGATTCAATCTAAGCCCAGGAGGGCTGCAGTTCTGGATTTTTTAAAAAATTTAGGAGCTGATGTATATTGTTTGCAAGAATGCGGTATTAGGGAACCTGTGCCAGAACAGGAATGGCCATATGGCCAATGTATATGGTCTGGTTCTTCTATAAATAAAAATGATGGGGTAGGAATATTGCTAGGGAATAGGAATTTAAAATTAGAAAGTTATATTGTGGTGGAAGTGGGGAGGTGTATTTTGGCAGAGATAAATGTCAGAGGGTGGAGGGTAAGGGTAATTAATATATATGGAGCAACAAAAAAAGAAGAGAGGTTAGAGCTCCTAGAGAAGTTGTCCTTTTTTTTGCCAGGGAGAATTCCTACGATTTGGGTTGGGGACTTTAACTGTGTGACGGAAGGGGAAAAAATGGATGTATCTGGTAAAAAGTTGTACCAATTAATCAAAGATTTTTCTTTTATAGATGCTGCTGAGGTTCATTTGGGAAAGCCACCACCCGACACTTATAGGTCTGATAGAGGAGGGGTAACATCAAGGATAGATCGGGTGCTTTTCTCAAAAAATGTGGGGTGCATGAGTTTGCGGCAGCGCGATGTGACCTTTTCTGACCATGTGTGTATGTGTGCAACTTTTGAAGGGGATGTTCGTTTAGTGCGTGGTGCAGGGGTATGGAAGTTAAATGTAAGTTTATTAGAGGATGAAAGAATTGTGAAGGCTTTTATATATGCGTATAAAGGATGGAAATCGCGGCAGGAATCTTTTGGGAATGTGTTGGAGTGGTGGGATTGGATGAAGAATGAATGTAAAAGATTCTTTAAAAAATGGGGCTATAAAAAAGCAGCTATGCTAAGAAACCAATATAATGAGTTGAATGTTAGAATAGAATGGTTGAGAAAACTTGGCGAGCTTGGTGTGGATGTCAGTGATTTGATGAGGGACGCAAGGAATGAAAGTAGGCTTTTATTAGAGGAAAAAGGGAAAAAAATTATATATAGATCAAAAGTTGAAAACTTAGACAAAGATGAAAAATGTACAAGATTTTTTTTCAAAAAAATATGTGGTAAAAAGGATGATATGGATGAATTATTGAATGATAGGGGTGAGTGTGTTTCTGGAAAGGATGTGATGAGTGAAGTTGAAGGTTTTTATACCCAGTTGTATGGAGAGAAGTGGTATGATAAGGATTTGATGAATGAGGTTTTGAATGGGTTGGAAAATAAACTTGGAGAGGAAGATTGTGAGTCTCTGTGTGGTGATATTACCATGGATGAAGTGAGAAATGTGGTGATGAGTGCAAGTAAAAATAAAACACCTGGGAAGGATGGGATCCCAATTGAATTATATGTGAGGATGTGGGATATAATTGGTGGGGATTTGCTTGAGGTATGTCAGTATATGTGGAAGCATGGTGTGTTGAGCAAATCTATGAAAGAAGGTGTGGTTGTGCTGATATATAAAAAAGGTGAGAAGAAAAATTTGGCAAATTGGAGGCCAATTACTTTGTTGGATTCTGACTATAAGTGTTTTAGTAAAGTATTGGCCAATAGGATGCGTGAGGTTGTTGCTGAAGTGGTGAATGAAGATCAAGTGTGTGCAGTGCCTGGTAGAAGTATGACTGATAATTTGTTGTTACTAAGGGATATGATTGGGGACTGTATGGATAGAAAGCAGAAATGTATGGTCCTATCTGTGGATTTTGAAAAGGCATTTGATAGGGTGTCGCATGAGTTTATGTTTAGTGTGCTGTGTAAAATGGGTTTTCCGAGAAAGTTTGTGTATGCAGTGAAAGGTTTGTATGGGAACGTAACAAGTGAGTTTCTCGTAAATGGGTTTCTGAGTGGAAAAGTGGGGATAAGGTCAGGTGTCAGGCAGGGTTGTCCTATGTCCCCTGTCCTGTTCATTAGTGTGATTGAAGTGTTGTTGTGTATGGTTAGAAGGGAAAAATTTATGAGGGGGTTATTAATTCCTGGGAGTAATGGTAAGTTTCTGAAAGTATTGGGTTATATGGACGATGTGGTGATTGTTAGTGAAAGAGAGGCGGAGATAAATAGAGCGAGATTGTTGTTGAGGTTGTTTTGTAGTGCGTCTGCGTTTAAAGTGAATTGGGGTAAATGTAGCTTTAAGTGTTTTGGTGATAGGAGTGTGAGAATGGATGGGGTTAATTGTGAGATGGGTGCTATTAAAATATTGGGTGTGCAATTTAATGAGGATTTGAGAGGGAATGAAAGTTGGGATGAATGTGGTATGAGAATAGAACGAAAACTGAACTTTTGGAGACTGAGAAGTTTGACACTGACGGGAAAAATTTTGATAGTTAAATCTGTTGTGTTACCAATTTTACTTTTTTGTGCAGTTGTTTTCCCTTTTGCTACTCACAAAATTAAGAAGACGGAAAAGATGATTTTTACATTTTTTTGGGGGAGTAGAATGGAAAAATTGAAGAGAGAGTATGTGTATAAGATGTGTGTGAATGGTGGTTTGGATTTTCCAAATGTTGAGGTATTTTTGGCTTTGAATTATATCAAAGTGGTGTCTGTGTTAGTGCAGAGGAATAATAAGACTGGTTTCATGATTAGATACTTGGCTGGTTGGATGTTGTATGGTCTGAATTGGGTAAAGAGAGATGCAAGTGTGCCTGTGGCTTTCAAGTGTCCAGTGTGGTATATGAGGATTGAGGTTTTTGTGAGGAAAAATGACTTGCTTGCTGTGCCAATGAGTGAGTTTAAAAATAAGAATGCGGTGATGAAGAGAATACGTGCGAATGAAATTCCATGTGAAATTGCAGGTTTGAGGTCTAATGAAGTGCAGAGTGTATGGAGTAAATTGAAGGTGAGTGGTATGTCAAACAGACAGCGTGATATTGTATGGATGTCGCTGCATAATATCCTACCTGTTAGGCAAGTGCAGAAAAGAAGGGATCTTATTAGGTCTGAGGTTTGCCCGAGGAATGGATGTGGAGCAAGTGAGAGTGTGAGACATATGTTGTGGGATTGTGACTATTCGTATGAAGTATGGAAAGGGGTGGGTGGTTTGTGTAAAGAACTAGCGGGGGTAAAATTTGTTAATTGGAAAGTAGCAATGTTTGGAATGGGTGCAAGTAGTCGTATGAAAGATAGAATTATGTGGTTAATTATGGCATGTGTGATGGAAAGTTTGTGGGATGTGAGAAACTTGTTAGTGTTTAAAAGGAAATTAGTGCCTGTAAATGAGTGTATTAGGATGATTTTGTCTAGACTTTACGTCATGTATTTGTGGGATAGACAGCGTGGTGGTGGCCTAGATTCAGAGGGGATATGGAAGTTCAAAAAATGGAAATTCCTGATACGATGTAGGTAATATTGTTCTGTTTTTTTTTGTGATTGTTTATGTAAATTGAAGAAAAAATAAAGAACAAACCAGAATGATGATAAGTTTGAAGCAACGTGGATTTGATTTTCAAGTTTTGAGAAACATTATAAGTTGCTTATAACTAACTGAAATGGTTTTAAAAAAAAAAAAAAAAAAAAAAATCTGTTCTTATCAGTTTAATATCTGATACGTCCCCTATCTGGGGACCATATATTAAATGGATTTTTAGAACAGGGAGATGGAAATAGAGCTTGCTCTGTCCACTCCACGCATTGACCTGGTATTGCAGTATTTCCAGGACCGGTGCACCCTTCCCTTATGTGTTGACTAAAATCAGATTCCAAAAGTGCTATTTGTGTTTGCTATTGTTTTTGTCTTTCTGATGGGATCTCCCCTTTTAATCCCATTATTTCAACACCTGTTGGACAATGCATTTGTACAGTCATGTGTGATAATGAGCTCATTTATTAAATGCAATTAATTAATACATTGCCACCTCTTGTTGTGTGTGTGTCTTCTGTGTTTCTGTGTTTCCGGCATTTCACATTGGAACAGCTCATTCACCTTCCTTGTCTTCTCTCCGCCCTCCCTCCTAGGTAGGTTAAAGAGCTGCACCTGAGCCAGCCACTGATTGATGCAGCACCACAGTCAAATAGCGGAGTGGAGTAGGGGAACAGCAAACAGCCATTAAAGCCGCCCGCCCGCCCGCCCGCCCGCCTGCCTGCCCGCCTGCCTGCCTGCCTGCCTGCCTGCCCGCCACAATGGACCTACCTGTGTACACTACATGGATGTGATGGAATGTACTGTCGTCCCTACATTTCAAGAAGAAGTAAGAATTGCAGTTGCAACAAAGCCTTGCTTGCCTACAAAGAGAGCAGCAATTTGGATTTGTTACTATGTTACCTAGAAGAATAACAAACTGTGCAAGGATGGAGGTTGTAGGAGCAAAGAGAAGTTGTCTGTAAAGTTGGTGGATGCTTATTTTCCATTTTGCAGTCCCTTGTCTCCCTCTTGTGGCCTCCTGGAGGCAAATAAATGTGCAAAAAAAAGACAGCCTGGCGGCCGGCTGTTGCAGTGTTGCCCTCTCAGGCAACACTGAGTGACTGACTGAGCCGCACCGTCTTATATAAAGTTCAGACGGAACTTTGCACGTGTCATAGTGGAGCCCTCAGGATTCCAGAGCCAGCTTTCTGACATCATAATGGGGCCTGCCTCAGAGATAAAAGCCTGGGCCCAGGCAGTGTTGGTCAGTGCTGCTCAGCAGGCAGCACCGGACTGGACTGGATTAAAGCTGATACAAGGTGTGAAGGAACAAGGGGTGGCTGTGGGCATGCACTTGCTGCCGCTGCCAGTGTTTATCTGCATGGCAGGAGGGCATTTGGGCGTTGCCAGGAAGGCGTTTTTATGTAGATTCCTCCTCTTTCAGCACTGCATTGTGGTGCAAGCAAAAGAAGCAAATCCTGTGTAGCTTCCTCTCCGGCCTTTATTCACCTCCCGCTTAGTAGCTGTAAATGTGTGTGAGCCTGCAGGGCCCCATGGAATTGCCTAGGAGTAGGCTGAATCAATCGCTGCAAGGGGTGAACAGCAGTATGGGACAGGCTCGGGCAAGGCAAGGGCCGCTCGGGTTATCGCTTCTCGGCCTTTTGGCTAAGATCAAGTGTAGTATCTGTTCTTATCAGTTTAATATCTGATACGTCCCCTATCTGGGGACCATATATTAAATGGATTTTTAGAACAGGGAGATGGAAATAGAGCTTGCTCTGTCCACTCCACGCATTGACCTGGTATTGCAGTATTTCCAGGACCGGTGCACCCTTCCCTTATGTGTTGACTAAAATCAGATTCCAAAAGTGCTATTTGTGTTTGCTATTGTTTTTGTCTTTCTGATGGGATCTCCCCTTTTAATCCCATTATTTCAACACCTGTTGGACAATGCATTTGTACAGTCATGTGTGATAATGAGCTCATTTATTAAATGCAATTAATTAATACATTGCCACCTCTTGTTGTGTGTGTGTCTTCTGTGTTTCTGTGTTTCCGGCATTTCACATTGGAACAGCTCATTCACCTTCCTTGTCTTCTCTCCGCCCTCCCTCCTAGGTAGGTTAAAGAGCTGCACCTGAGCCAGCCACTGATTGATGCAGCACCACAGTCAAATAGCGGAGTGGAGTAGGGGAACAGCAAACAGCCATTAAAGCCGCCCGCCCGCCCGCCCGCCCGCCTGCCTGCCTGCCTGCCTGCCTGCCCGCCACAATGGACCTACCTGTGTACACTACATGGATGTGATGGAATGTACTGTCGTCCCTACATTTCAAGAAGAAGTAAGAATTGCAGTTGCAACAAAGCCTTGCTTGCCTACAAAGAGAGCAGCAATTTGGATTTGTTACTATGTTACCTAGAAGAATAACAAACTGTGCAAGGATGGAGGTTGTAGGAGCAAAGAGAAGTTGTCTGTAAAGTTGGTGGATGCTTATTTTCCATTTTGCAGTCCCTTGTCTCCCTCTTGTGGCCTCCTGGAGGCAAATAAATGTGCAAAAAAAAGACAGCCTGGCGGCCGGCTGTTGCAGTGTTGCCCTCTCAGGCAACACTGAGTGACTGACTGAGCCGCACCGTCTTATATAAAGTTCAGACGGAACTTTGCACGTGTCATAGTGGAGCCCTCAGGATTCCAGAGCCAGCTTTCTGACATCATAATGGGGCCTGCCTCAGAGATAAAAGCCTGGGCCCAGGCAGTGTTGGTCAGTGCTGCTCAGCAGGCAGCACCGGACTGGACTGGATTAAAGCTGATACAAGGTGTGAAGGAACAAGGGGTGGCTGTGGGCATGCACTTGCTGCCGCTGCCAGTGTTTATCTGCATGGCAGGAGGGCATTTGGGCGTTGCCAGGAAGGCGTTTTTATGTAGATTCCTCCTCTTTCAGCACTGCATTGTGGTGCAAGCAAAAGAAGCAAATCCTGTGTAGCTTCCTCTCCGGCCTTTATTCACCTCCCGCTTAGTAGCTGTAAATGTGTGTGAGCCTGCAGGGCCCCATGGAATTGCCTAGGAGTAGGCTGAATCAATCGCTGCAAGGGGTGAACAGCAGTATGGGACAGGCTCGGGCAAGGCAAGGGCCGCTCGGGTTATCGCTTCTCGGCCTTTTGGCTAAGATCAAGTGTAGTATCTGTTCTTATCAGTCCTTGTAAGGATAGATAGCTCGGAGAACCACTGGGGGCTATAAACACTAGCTTAGCGATCCAAGAGCGTTCCAGACGAAGCCGGCGACGAACTGCGGAGAAGAACCAGCGAAGACGACGATCCAGAAGGGAGAAGCCGCCATCGAGGAAGAAGCTCCGGGAGATCGCTGCCGGGAAGAAGAAGGAGAACTTCGGAGAAGAGCCGCTGCTGAAGGGGATCTTCGAAGAAGCTCGGCCGCAGAAGAAGAAGCTCGACGAGGAACCGCTGCGGAAGAAATTTCGTGGAAGAACCTCGGCCAGCAAGGAGAAGATTTGCATAGCTCCGCCCCCTTCGGGAAAGAGCTATCGAAGATCCTCCCCAAGCGACAGGAACAGCTGGAAGAAGCCATGGCCTCAACCAGCAACCCTGCCACCCAGAAGGAGAAGGCAGATGGACCAGGTGAGCCGGCCCAGGCCAGGACATCTCCTCCTGAAGCCTCCTCAAGCCAACAGGCCACCAGGAAGCCGAACCAGGCTGCTCCAACCCTGGAGCCCTGGATGAAGCAGACGGTGGCCCTGAAGCTCAAGGAGGTGGACGGGAGAGTGCCGGACATGACGGAAGAAGTGTTCTGCCAGAAGATGCTCCTGGATCAGGGCTTCGCTAAGCCGGAGACCATCAGTATCCAGGCCTTCATGACCGGGATGTTCTTCGTGACCTTCGCTTCGATCAACATCTGCAGAAGGTACTGGGAGATGGTGAAAGCGGCGAGGCCTGAATCCCCTTTCTCTCGCTTTGTGGGCAACTGCCCTGTCCAAAGAGAGGAAAGGCGGGTGACGGTCTCAATACGGAACCCACACACCCCCGGCAAAGACATCACCACGCTCCTGAAGCGGTTCTGCACAGTGGTGAGGGAACCCACCCACATCCTGAACGGACTCGGCTTCTGGACTGGCAAGTGGTCGGTAATCGTCCGACTGAACAAGGATTCGAGCGCGGAAGACGGCCTCCAGCACCTGCCCCAGTCATTCTCGCTGGGCAACTCCTACGGCCTCATCTATTACCCGGACATGCCGCAGATCTGCAGGAGATGCAGCAAGAAGGGTCATTCGGTGAAGGACTGCAAGGAGGACGCCTGCAAGAACTGCCGGGTAACAGGACACGAGACCAAAGACTGCCCGAAACGGACAATGTGCAACCTCTGCGGACAAGCAGCCCACTCTTACAAGGACTGCCCGAAGAGGGATCGATCCTGGGCAACTGTAGCAGCGAAAGCTCCAGCCAGAGGGAACCCCGCCCCAGCCAGAGCTCCAGCGGCACAGAAGACCGGGAAAAAGAAGGATGGTAAGAAGACGACAGTCCCTCCCCCCCCTCTCCCGGCCCTCCCTCGCCCGGCCCTCCCCACCCCCCCGTCCCCAACCCCTGTCACCCCCACTGAGGCTCTCACCTTCTCCTACCCACCCATCTCAGTGGTCCTGTCACCTGCACCTCTCCCAACCCAGCCTCCCTTCTCCCCAGCTCCAGCAGCACTAACATCTTCCCCTCCAGCTGCTGGAGTCCTCTCCCTGGAGGATTTTCCCCCTCTTGTCTCCTCAGGTGCCATCCAGAGGAAGAGAAAGGTGAGGGACAGCCCAGCTGCTGAGTCCTCAAAACGACAAGTCGTGGAAATCTGCGAAGATTCCCTTGCGCAGCAGGAGGAAATGGAGCAGATGGTGGAGGAACTCGTGTCTGAACCTGAGGTCATCGACTTCACAACAGACATCCAGGTGGCTACAATCCTGGAACAATTTATGTCAGAGGGCCTGCTGGATCTTTCGGACCCGCCAGGCGAGGAGGATCCGCCCGACCGGACTGGTAACTAAGGTGTATCGTTTGCACTAACCTTCTTTATTCTCCCCCATGGCTGCTAAACTTAACATCTTTAGCCTCAATGTGAGGAGTGTTAGAGATAGGACTAGATGTCAGATGGTGCTAACTTTTCTTTCCAAGCAGTCGAGTGATGTATTTATGCTGCAGGAATGTACTCTCCCCTCTTCCAGGTCATACCATCATCTGGCCAGGCAGTGGACCCATGGCCCGTCCTACTGGTCTGGTGGGGGCGACTGTAAGTCTGCAGGGGTTGCCATCCTGATTAGGGGAAGCGTATTTACTGTTGACTCTGTCCAGGAGCTCGTCTGCGGCCGCTTGTTGGTCGTAGACGGTTCCTGGGCGGGAGAGCCGATTAGGCTCATCAACGTGTACGCTCCCCCTATGAAGGCTGAGCGCCTGGAACTATTCCAGACCCTGCGGACCCAGCTCGCCACCACTAGGGCAGTGGTGATGGCCGGGGACTTCAACTGCCCCATCGAAGAGGATGGACGAAGTTCCGGCACTTCAATCAAGCTGGATGTCAGTTCCAAACTGCTTATCGAGATGGTAACCGAAGCATCCTTGCAGGACGTTGTGGGCTCCATGGGGATCGGCTCTGTGAACTATTCATGGAGCCGACCCGATGGCTCACTTCGTTCTCGGATTGACTTTGTGTTCACCTCCCGGGCAGTCAAGCAGCATGGGCACTCCATGATCCCCTGCTTCTTCTCTGACCACAGGGCCATTCTCTTCCAGGGTGCCATCGGCCACGGTTTTCCTCCCGGCCCTGGCTCCTGGAAGCTGAATTGTGCCCTGCTGGAAAGAGAGGAGGTACTGGCGGAACTTAGAGACGCCTATATTGTTTGGAGGAATGATAAAGTTTTCTTTGACAAAACCTGTGACTGGTGGGAATATGTTAAAGTTGAATTTCGTTGTTTCTTTCAGGCAAAAAGTCGTCAACAGGCGTGTGAGAGGAAGAGAGACTTCAGAGAGATGCAGCGTCAGCTGCGATCCCTGCAAGACCTCCTTCAATGCGGCTGGGACGTCAGGAAGGAGCTGGAGGAAGCCAAAAAGGGCCTGAAAAGGCACTTTGAGGAGGAATCCAAGCGAATTGTCTTTCGTTCCAAGGTGGAGAACCTGGAGAAGGGTGAGAAATGTAACTCGTTCTTTTTCAGGAAACTCCATGCCGGCCACACGCCCCTGAAGGAACTCCGAGATGAGACCGGAAACATGCATTCTGGGAAGAAGGAGGTGATGGGAGTCGTCACAGACTACTACCGAAGCCTCTACTCCCGGAAAACCACTGACCCCGAAGCCGCCGATAAATTCCTGTCAGGTATCACTAATCATCTTGATCCTGCAGGTACGGAGGCTATGGATGTACCCCTGACGGTGGAGGAACTGCTCTCTGCCTCTAAATCCTTCAGACCCGGCAGGACCCCGGGCAGTGATGGTCTCCCAGCAGAGCTCTATGTAGCGCTGGGGGACTTGATCTGTCCGGACCTGCTGGAGCTCTATGAGGAGATGGTGGTGGAGGGTAGAATGCCACCGTCCTTGAGAGAAGGCATGATCACGATCTTGTATAAGCGGAAGGGGGAGAGATGTGACCTGAAAAACTGGCGTCCCATCTCTCTCCTGAACGTGGACTACAAGATCCTCGCCAAAGTATTGACCAACAGACTGAAGGTTGTCATCGGACAGATCATCGGATCGGACCAAACCTGCGGCATTCCTGGCCGTAGGGTGGCCGACAGTCTTGCCCTGGTGAGGGACACGGTGCATTACATGCAAAGCCGCCGTACACACGCGGCCCTGGTCAGTCTGGATCAGGAGAAGGCTTTTGACCGGGTCTCTCACGAATTCATGGGTAAGGCTCTGCGTAGGCTGCGGCTTGGCAGGTTGTTCTGTTTGTATGTTAACCTGATGTATTGCGACATTTACAGCTCGGTGCTGGTGAACGGCTGGAAGACTGACCCCTTTCCTGTATCGTCGGGGGTTAGACAAGGCTGTCCTCTTTCACCTCTCCTTTTTGTTTGTGTTATAGAGCTCTTCGCAGAGGCTATCCGGCAGAATGGAGAGATCAGAGGGATCACCGCACCAGGTCCAGGACACTTCGAGGTCAAATGCTCGCTGTACATGGACGACGTGACCGTCTTCTGCGCTGACCAGAGTTCGGTGACTGCACTCGTCCAGACCTGTGAGGAGTTCGGACGCGCTTCAGGGGCAAAAGTCAACTGCGGGAAGTCGGAAGCCATGCTCTTCGGAAAGTGGTACCTGCCTTCTCCTGCCTCCTTCCCGTTTACTATCAAGCCGGACTTCATCAAAATTCTGGGAGTCTGGTTCGGTAAGGAAGGTGCAGCCCTAAAGTCGTGGGAAGAACGCTTGGCCAAAGTCAACCAAAGGATCGGACTGTGGAGCCTCAGACAACTCACTATTGAGGGCAAAGCAATGGTCCTGCGTAACGAAGTCTTGCCT
Organism: Rhinoderma darwinii; assembly: GCF_050947455.1. NCBI lineage: Eukaryota > Metazoa > Chordata > Amphibia > Anura > Rhinodermatidae > Rhinoderma > Rhinoderma darwinii. The sequence continues at coordinate 382,809 of NW_027461782.1, forward strand.
GTGCTACAATACACTGCACAGGCATGGCCCCCTCTTGCAACGGTCTCGAGGGCCATTACCAGGACTGTGTTTCGCTTCATCTGGGGCTCGAAAATGGACAGAGTAAAGCGGACTGTTATGTACAAGGAGCCCCGCAAAGGTGGGAAGGGTATACCCGACATTCCCACTCTGCTGCGGATCGCTTTTGTATGTGACTGTGTTCGTAGGACTCTGAGGACAGCAAACGGCTCTGCGGGCAAGGCCATGTCCCGCTACTTCCTCCTTCCCCTCTGGCGAGGTTTTGGCTGGGATAAGTGGGACAGCTCCTTCCCTTACAACTGGCACGCTCCCTGGTTCTACGGAGATGTCGTCCGGTTTGTGAGGGAGCATCAACTGGAGGGTCTTAAGCCCGACTTGTGGAAACCTAAGACGATCCACAAGCACATCAGAGCAAAGGACTCACTGGAGTTTGTTCCAGGGCTTCATGCCGACACGTTGGAGACTGTTTGGACTAACGTGTCATCTGGCAGGTTGACCAACGGGCACAAGGACATTTCATGGATGGCCATCCAGGGAGGACTGCCTCTTAGGTCATTCATGCATGCCCGCAACCTGTGCAAGACCCGGTACTGCCCCAGGTGCCCCTTCACGGAGGAAACATCTTTGCACATTTTCTGGCAGTGCCCCTTTGCACAGGGTCTGTTGAAAGCCTTGGAACACGAACTCAAGGACTCAGTTCCCAGGAACGGACTGTCGTACCGCTCGGTACTTTATGGACTATTTCCTGGGAATACCACGGATGGAGCAATCCAGGAAGCCTGGCGCCTTATGAACTGTTTTAAGGACGCTATATGGTTCGCCAGGAATCGTCTGATTTTGCGGAGAGAGAGTGTGTCCGTCCAGGACTGCCGCAGGCTGATCCACAGCCTGCTCAGAGACTATTCCACCTGGGACAGCCCGGACGTCGATGAGGAAGAGGACTGATACTCCCCTTCCCCCCACTCTCCCTTCTTGTGTGTTGTCTTTCAATAAAGCTTCGGGCCTGTGATTTCCCGCTTCCCTATCCCCTCCTACCCACTCCCCTATCCCATCACTTGTCTGTAATGCTTTGTTGTTTGGCTTTAGTGAATGCAAGAATGTTAGTGTAGCATGTGGTGTAATGTATAGCATAGGCTAGCCTGTACTGTGTATTATACTGTCATGTTATGTTTGACGACTGTTATTATTTATTATTTGCTGCTTCATGGCTCGCGCTGCGTCGCAGTAATGTTTGTATGATGACGATTGATTGTCAATAAAGCATTTTTCAATCAAAAATCTGTTCTTATCAGTTTAATATCTGATACGTCCCCTATCTGGGGACCATATATTAAATGGATTTTTAGAACAGGGAGATGGAAATAGAGCTTGCTCTGTCCACTCCACGCATTGACCTGGTATTGCAGTATTTCCAGGACCGGTGCACCCTTCCCTTATGTGTTGACTAAAATCAGATTCCAAAAGTGCTATTTGTGTTTGCTATTGTTTTTGTCTTTCTGATGGGATCTCCCCTTTTAATCCCATTATTTCAACACCTGTTGGACAATGCATTTGTACAGTCATGTGTGATAATGAGCTCATTTATTAAATGCAATTAATTAATACATTGCCACCTCTTGTTGTGTGTGTGTCTTCTGTGTTTCTGTGTTTCCGGCATTTCACATTGGAACAGCTCATTCACCTTCCTTGTCTTCTCTCCGCCCTCCCTCCTAGGTAGGTTAAAGAGCTGCACCTGAGCCAGCCACTGATTGATGCAGCACCACAGTCAAATAGCGGAGTGGAGTAGGGGAACAGCAAACAGCCATTAAAGCCGCCCGCCCGCCCGCCCGCCCGCCTGCCTGCCTGCCTGCCTGCCTGCCCGCCACAATGGACCTACCTGTGTACACTACATGGATGTGATGGAATGTACTGTCGTCCCTACATTTCAAGAAGAAGTAAGAATTGCAGTTGCAACAAAGCCTTGCTTGCCTACAAAGAGAGCAGCAATTTGGATTTGTTACTATGTTACCTAGAAGAATAACAAACTGTGCAAGGATGGAGGTTGTAGGAGCAAAGAGAAGTTGTCTGTAAAGTTGGTGGATGCTTATTTTCCATTTTGCAGTCCCTTGTCTCCCTCTTGTGGCCTCCTGGAGGCAAATAAATGTGCAAAAAAAAGACAGCCTGGCGGCCGGCTGTTGCAGTGTTGCCCTCTCAGGCAACACTGAGTGACTGACTGAGCCGCACCGTCTTATATAAAGTTCAGACGGAACTTTGCACGTGTCATAGTGGAGCCCTCAGGATTCCAGAGCCAGCTTTCTGACATCATAATGGGGCCTGCCTCAGAGATAAAAGCCTGGGCCCAGGCAGTGTTGGTCAGTGCTGCTCAGCAGGCAGCACCGGACTGGACTGGATTAAAGCTGATACAAGGTGTGAAGGAACAAGGGGTGGCTGTGGGCATGCACTTGCTGCCGCTGCCAGTGTTTATCTGCATGGCAGGAGGGCATTTGGGCGTTGCCAGGAAGGCGTTTTTATGTAGATTCCTCCTCTTTCAGCACTGCATTGTGGTGCAAGCAAAAGAAGCAAATCCTGTGTAGCTTCCTCTCCGGCCTTTATTCACCTCCCGCTTAGTAGCTGTAAATGTGTGTGAGCCTGCAGGGCCCCATGGAATTGCCTAGGAGTAGGCTGAATCAATCGCTGCAAGGGGTGAACAGCAGTATGGGACAGGCTCGGGCAAGGCAAGGGCCGCTCGGGTTATCGCTTCTCGGCCTTTTGGCTAAGATCAAGTGTAGTATCTGTTCTTATCAGTTTAATATCTGATACGTCCCCTATCTGGGGACCATATATTAAATGGATTTTTAGAACAGGGAGATGGAAATAGAGCTTGCTCTGTCCACTCCACGCATTGACCTGGTATTGCAGTATTTCCAGGACCGGTGCACCCTTCCCTTATGTGTTGACTAAAATCAGATTCCAAAAGTGCTATTTGTGTTTGCTATTGTTTTTGTCTTTCTGATGGGATCTCCCCTTTTAATCCCATTATTTCAACACCTGTTGGACAATGCATTTGTACAGTCATGTGTGATAATGAGCTCATTTATTAAATGCAATTAATTAATACATTGCCACCTCTTGTTGTGTGTGTGTCTTCTGTGTTTCTGTGTTTCCGGCATTTCACATTGGAACAGCTCATTCACCTTCCTTGTCTTCTCTCCGCCCTCCCTCCTAGGTAGGTTAAAGAGCTGCACCTGAGCCAGCCACTGATTGATGCAGCACCACAGTCAAATAGCGGAGTGGAGTAGGGGAACAGCAAACAGCCATTAAAGCCGCCCGCCCGCCCGCCCGCCCGCCTGCCTGCCTGCCTGCCTGCCTGCCCGCCACAATGGACCTACCTGTGTACACTACATGGATGTGATGGAATGTACTGTCGTCCCTACATTTCAAGAAGAAGTAAGAATTGCAGTTGCAACAAAGCCTTGCTTGCCTACAAAGAGAGCAGCAATTTGGATTTGTTACTATGTTACCTAGAAGAATAACAAACTGTGCAAGGATGGAGGTTGTAGGAGCAAAGAGAAGTTGTCTGTAAAGTTGGTGGATGCTTATTTTCCATTTTGCAGTCCCTTGTCTCCCTCTTGTGGCCTCCTGGAGGCAAATAAATGTGCAAAAAAAAGACAGCCTGGCGGCCGGCTGTTGCAGTGTTGCCCTCTCAGGCAACACTGAGTGACTGACTGAGCCGCACCGTCTTATATAAAGTTCAGACGGAACTTTGCACGTGTCATAGTGGAGCCCTCAGGATTCCAGAGCCAGCTTTCTGACATCATAATGGGGCCTGCCTCAGAGATAAAAGCCTGGGCCCAGGCAGTGTTGGTCAGTGCTGCTCAGCAGGCAGCACCGGACTGGACTGGATTAAAGCTGATACAAGGTGTGAAGGAACAAGGGGTGGCTGTGGGCATGCACTTGCTGCCGCTGCCAGTGTTTATCTGCATGGCAGGAGGGCATTTGGGCGTTGCCAGGAAGGCGTTTTTATGTAGATTCCTCCTCTTTCAGCACTGCATTGTGGTGCAAGCAAAAGAAGCAAATCCTGTGTAGCTTCCTCTCCGGCCTTTATTCACCTCCCGCTTAGTAGCTGTAAATGTGTGTGAGCCTGCAGGGCCCCATGGAATTGCCTAGGAGTAGGCTGAATCAATCGCTGCAAGGGGTGAACAGCAGTATGGGACAGGCTCGGGCAAGGCAAGGGCCGCTCGGGTTATCGCTTCTCGGCCTTTTGGCTAAGATCAAGTGTAGTATCTGTTCTTATCAGTTTAATATCTGATACGTCCCCTATCTGGGGACCATATATTAAATGGATTTTTAGAACAGGGAGATGGAAATAGAGCTTGCTCTGTCCACTCCACGCATTGACCTGGTATTGCAGTATTTCCAGGACCGGTGCACCCTTCCCTTATGTGTTGACTAAAATCAGATTCCAAAAGTGCTATTTGTGTTTGCTATTGTTTTTGTCTTTCTGATGGGATCTCCCCTTTTAATCCCATTATTTCAACACCTGTTGGACAATGCATTTGTACAGTCATGTGTGATAATGAGCTCATTTATTAAATGCAATTAATTAATACATTGCCACCTCTTGTTGTGTGTGTGTCTTCTGTGTTTCTGTGTTTCCGGCATTTCACATTGGAACAGCTCATTCACCTTCCTTGTCTTCTCTCCGCCCTCCCTCCTAGGTAGGTTAAAGAGCTGCACCTGAGCCAGCCACTGATTGATGCAGCACCACAGTCAAATAGCGGAGTGGAGTAGGGGAACAGCAAACAGCCATTAAAGCCGCCCGCCCGCCCGCCCGCCCGCCTGCCTGCCTGCCTGCCTGCCTGCCCGCCACAATGGACCTACCTGTGTACACTACATGGATGTGATGGAATGTACTGTCGTCCCTACATTTCAAGAAGAAGTAAGAATTGCAGTTGCAACAAAGCCTTGCTTGCCTACAAAGAGAGCAGCAATTTGGATTTGTTACTATGTTACCTAGAAGAATAACAAACTGTGCAAGGATGGAGGTTGTAGGAGCAAAGAGAAGTTGTCTGTAAAGTTGGTGGATGCTTATTTTCCATTTTGCAGTCCCTTGTCTCCCTCTTGTGGCCTCCTGGAGGCAAATAAATGTGCAAAAAAAAGACAGCCTGGCGGCCGGCTGTTGCAGTGTTGCCCTCTCAGGCAACACTGAGTGACTGACTGAGCCGCACCGTCTTATATAAAGTTCAGACGGAACTTTGCACGTGTCATAGTGGAGCCCTCAGGATTCCAGAGCCAGCTTTCTGACATCATAATGGGGCCTGCCTCAGAGATAAAAGCCTGGGCCCAGGCAGTGTTGGTCAGTGCTGCTCAGCAGGCAGCACCGGACTGGACTGGATTAAAGCTGATACAAGGTGTGAAGGAACAAGGGGTGGCTGTGGGCATGCACTTGCTGCCGCTGCCAGTGTTTATCTGCATGGCAGGAGGGCATTTGGGCGTTGCCAGGAAGGCGTTTTTATGTAGATTCCTCCTCTTTCAGCACTGCATTGTGGTGCAAGCAAAAGAAGCAAATCCTGTGTAGCTTCCTCTCCGGCCTTTATTCACCTCCCGCTTAGTAGCTGTAAATGTGTGTGAGCCTGCAGGGCCCCATGGAATTGCCTAGGAGTAGGCTGAATCAATCGCTGCAAGGGGTGAACAGCAGTATGGGACAGGCTCGGGCAAGGCAAGGGCCGCTCGGGTTATCGCTTCTCGGCCTTTTGGCTAAGATCAAGTGTAGTATCTGTTCTTATCAGTTTAATATCTGATACGTCCCCTATCTGGGGACCATATATTAAATGGATTTTTAGAACAGGGAGATGGAAATAGAGCTTGCTCTGTCCACTCCACGCATTGACCTGGTATTGCAGTATTTCCAGGACCGGTGCACCCTTCCCTTATGTGTTGACTAAAATCAGATTCCAAAAGTGCTATTTGTGTTTGCTATTGTTTTTGTCTTTCTGATGGGATCTCCCCTTTTAATCCCATTATTTCAACACCTGTTGGACAATGCATTTGTACAGTCATGTGTGATAATGAGCTCATTTATTAAATGCAATTAATTAATACATTGCCACCTCTTGTTGTGTGTGTGTCTTCTGTGTTTCTGTGTTTCCGGCATTTCACATTGGAACAGCTCATTCACCTTCCTTGTCTTCTCTCCGCCCTCCCTCCTAGGTAGGTTAAAGAGCTGCACCTGAGCCAGCCACTGATTGATGCAGCACCACAGTCAAATAGCGGAGTGGAGTAGGGGAACAGCAAACAGCCATTAAAGCCGCCCGCCCGCCCGCCCGCCCGCCCGCCTGCCTGCCTGCCTGCCTGCCTGCCCGCCACAATGGACCTACCTGTGTACACTACATGGATGTGATGGAATGTACTGTCGTCCCTACATTTCAAGAAGAAGTAAGAATTGCAGTTGCAACAAAGCCTTGCTTGCCTACAAAGAGAGCAGCAATTTGGATTTGTTACTATGTTACCTAGAAGAATAACAAACTGTGCAAGGATGGAGGTTGTAGGAGCAAAGAGAAGTTGTCTGTAAAGTTGGTGGATGCTTATTTTCCATTTTGCAGTCCCTTGTCTCCCTCTTGTGGCCTCCTGGAGGCAAATAAATGTGCAAAAAAAAGACAGCCTGGCGGCCGGCTGTTGCAGTGTTGCCCTCTCAGGCAACACTGAGTGACTGACTGAGCCGCACCGTCTTATATAAAGTTCAGACGGAACTTTGCACGTGTCATAGTGGAGCCCTCAGGATTCCAGAGCCAGCTTTCTGACATCATAATGGGGCCTGCCTCAGAGATAAAAGCCTGGGCCCAGGCAGTGTTGGTCAGTGCTGCTCAGCAGGCAGCACCGGACTGGACTGGATTAAAGCTGATACAAGGTGTGAAGGAACAAGGGGTGGCTGTGGGCATGCACTTGCTGCCGCTGCCAGTGTTTATCTGCATGGCAGGAGGGCATTTGGGCGTTGCCAGGAAGGCGTTTTTATGTAGATTCCTCCTCTTTCAGCACTGCATTGTGGTGCAAGCAAAAGAAGCAAATCCTGTGTAGCTTCCTCTCCGGCCTTTATTCACCTCCCGCTTAGTAGCTGTAAATGTGTGTGAGCCTGCAGGGCCCCATGGAATTGCCTAGGAGTAGGCTGAATCAATCGCTGCAAGGGGTGAACAGCAGTATGGGACAGGCTCGGGCAAGGCAAGGGCCGCTCGGGTTATCGCTTCTCGGCCTTTTGGCTAAGATCAAGTGTAGTATCTGTTCTTATCAGTTTAATATCTGATACGTCCCCTATCTGGGGACCATATATTAAATGGATTTTTAGAACAGGGAGATGGAAATAGAGCTTGCTCTGTCCACTCCACGCATTGACCTGGTATTGCAGTATTTCCAGGACCGGTGCACCCTTCCCTTATGTGTTGACTAAAATCAGATTCCAAAAGTGCTATTTGTGTTTGCTATTGTTTTTGTCTTTCTGATGGGATCTCCCCTTTTAATCCCATTATTTCAACACCTGTTGGACAATGCATTTGTACAGTCATGTGTGATAATGAGCTCATTTATTAAATGCAATTAATTAATACATTGCCACCTCTTGTTGTGTGTGTGTCTTCTGTGTTTCTGTGTTTCCGGCATTTCACATTGGAACAGCTCATTCACCTTCCTTGTCTTCTCTCCGCCCTCCCTCCTAGGTAGGTTAAAGAGCTGCACCTGAGCCAGCCACTGATTGATGCAGCACCACAGTCAAATAGCGGAGTGGAGTAGGGGAACAGCAAACAGCCATTAAAGCCGCCCGCCCGCCCGCCCGCCCGCCTGCCTGCCTGCCTGCCTGCCTGCCCGCCACAATGGACCTACCTGTGTACACTACATGGATGTGATGGAATGTACTGTCGTCCCTACATTTCAAGAAGAAGTAAGAATTGCAGTTGCAACAAAGCCTTGCTTGCCTACAAAGAGAGCAGCAATTTGGATTTGTTACTATGTTACCTAGAAGAATAACAAACTGTGCAAGGATGGAGGTTGTAGGAGCAAAGAGAAGTTGTCTGTAAAGTTGGTGGATGCTTATTTTCCATTTTGCAGTCCCTTGTCTCCCTCTTGTGGCCTCCTGGAGGCAAATAAATGTGCAAAAAAAAGACAGCCTGGCGGCCGGCTGTTGCAGTGTTGCCCTCTCAGGCAACACTGAGTGACTGACTGAGCCGCACCGTCTTATATAAAGTTCAGACGGAACTTTGCACGTGTCATAGTGGAGCCCTCAGGATTCCAGAGCCAGCTTTCTGACATCATAATGGGGCCTGCCTCAGAGATAAAAGCCTGGGCCCAGGCAGTGTTGGTCAGTGCTGCTCAGCAGGCAGCACCGGACTGGACTGGATTAAAGCTGATACAAGGTGTGAAGGAACAAGGGGTGGCTGTGGGCATGCACTTGCTGCCGCTGCCAGTGTTTATCTGCATGGCAGGAGGGCATTTGGGCGTTGCCAGGAAGGCGTTTTTATGTAGATTCCTCCTCTTTCAGCACTGCATTGTGGTGCAAGCAAAAGAAGCAAATCCTGTGTAGCTTCCTCTCCGGCCTTTATTCACCTCCCGCTTAGTAGCTGTAAATGTGTGTGAGCCTGCAGGGCCCCATGGAATTGCCTAGGAGTAGGCTGAATCAATCGCTGCAAGGGGTGAACAGCAGTATGGGACAGGCTCGGGCAAGGCAAGGGCCGCTCGGGTTATCGCTTCTCGGCCTTTTGGCTAAGATCAAGTGTAGTATCTGTTCTTATCAGTTTAATATCTGATACGTCCCCTATCTGGGGACCATATATTAAATGGATTTTTAGAACAGGGAGATGGAAATAGAGCTTGCTCTGTCCACTCCACGCATTGACCTGGTATTGCAGTATTTCCAGGACCGGTGCACCCTTCCCTTATGTGTTGACTAAAATCAGATTCCAAAAGTGCTATTTGTGTTTGCTATTGTTTTTGTCTTTCTGATGGGATCTCCCCTTTTAATCCCATTATTTCAACACCTGTTGGACAATGCATTTGTACAGTCATGTGTGATAATGAGCTCATTTATTAAATGCAATTAATTAATACATTGCCACCTCTTGTTGTGTGTGTGTCTTCTGTGTTTCTGTGTTTCCGGCATTTCACATTGGAACAGCTCATTCACCTTCCTTGTCTTCTCTCCGCCCTCCCTCCTAGGTAGGTTAAAGAGCTGCACCTGAGCCAGCCACTGATTGATGCAGCACCACAGTCAAATAGCGGAGTGGAGTAGGGGAACAGCAAACAGCCATTAAAGCCGCCCGCCCGCCCGCCCGCCCGCCTGCCTGCCTGCCTGCCTGCCTGCCCGCCACAATGGACCTACCTGTGTACACTACATGGATGTGATGGAATGTACTGTCGTCCCTACATTTCAAGAAGAAGTAAGAATTGCAGTTGCAACAAAGCCTTGCTTGCCTACAAAGAGAGCAGCAATTTGGATTTGTTACTATGTTACCTAGAAGAATAACAAACTGTGCAAGGATGGAGGTTGTAGGAGCAAAGAGAAGTTGTCTGTAAAGTTGGTGGATGCTTATTTTCCATTTTGCAGTCCCTTGTCTCCCTCTTGTGGCCTCCTGGAGGCAAATAAATGTGCAAAAAAAAGACAGCCTGGCGGCCGGCTGTTGCAGTGTTGCCCTCTCAGGCAACACTGAGTGACTGACTGAGCCGCACCGTCTTATATAAAGTTCAGACGGAACTTTGCACGTGTCATAGTGGAGCCCTCAGGATTCCAGAGCCAGCTTTCTGACATCATAATGGGGCCTGCCTCAGAGATAAAAGCCTGGGCCCAGGCAGTGTTGGTCAGTGCTGCTCAGCAGGCAGCACCGGACTGGACTGGATTAAAGCTGATACAAGGTGTGAAGGAACAAGGGGTGGCTGTGGGCATGCACTTGCTGCCGCTGCCAGTGTTTATCTGCATGGCAGGAGGGCATTTGGGCGTTGCCAGGAAGGCGTTTTTATGTAGATTCCTCCTCTTTCAGCACTGCATTGTGGTGCAAGCAAAAGAAGCAAATCCTGTGTAGCTTCCTCTCCGGCCTTTATTCACTTCCCGCTTAGTAGCTGTAAATGTGTGTGAGCCTGCAGGGCCCCATGGAATTGCCTAGGAGTAGGCTGAATCAATCGCTGCAAGGGGTGAACAGCAGTATGGGACAGGCTCGGGCAAGGCAAGGGCCGCTCGGGTTATCGCTTCTCGGCCTTTTGGCTAAGATCAAGTGTAGTATCTGTTCTTATCAGTTTAATATCTGATACGTCCCCTATCTGGGGACCATATATTAAATGGATTTTTAGAACAGGGAGATGGAAATAGAGCTTGCTCTGTCCACTCCACGCATTGACCTGGTATTGCAGTATTTCCAGGACCGGTGCACCCTTCCCTTATGTGTTGACTAAAATCAGATTCCAAAAGTGCTATTTGTGTTTGCTATTGTTTTTGTCTTTCTGATGGGATCTCCCCTTTTAATCCCATTATTTCAACACCTGTTGGACAATGCATTTGTACAGTCATGTGTGATAATGAGCTCATTTATTAAATGCAATTAATTAATACATTGCCACCTCTTGTTGTGTGTGTGTCTTCTGTGTTTCTGTGTTTCCGGCATTTCACATTGGAACAGCTCATTCACCTTCCTTGTCTTCTCTCCGCCCTCCCTCCTAGGTAGGTTAAAGAGCTGCACCTGAGCCAGCCACTGATTGATGCAGCACCACAGTCAAATAGCGGAGTGGAGTAGGGGAACAGCAAACAGCCATTAAAGCCGCCCGCCCGCCCGCCCGCCCGCCTGCCTGCCTGCCTGCCTGCCTGCCCGCCACAATGGACCTACCTGTGTACACTACATGGATGTGATGGAATGTACTGTCGTCCCTACATTTCAAGAAGAAGTAAGAATTGCAGTTGCAACAAAGCCTTGCTTGCCTACAAAGAGAGCAGCAATTTGGATTTGTTACTATGTTACCTAGAAGAATAACAAACTGTGCAAGGATGGAGGTTGTAGGAGCAAAGAGAAGTTGTCTGTAAAGTTGGTGGATGCTTATTTTCCATTTTGCAGTCCCTTGTCTCCCTCTTGTGGCCTCCTGGAGGCAAATAAATGTGCAAAAAAAAGACAGCCTGGCGGCCGGCTGTTGCAGTGTTGCCCTCTCAGGCAACACTGAGTGACTGACTGAGCCGCACCGTCTTATATAAAGTTCAGACGGAACTTTGCACGTGTCATAGTGGAGCCCTCAGGATTCCAGAGCCAGCTTTCTGACATCATAATGGGGCCTGCCTCAGAGATAAAAGCCTGGGCCCAGGCAGTGTTGGTCAGTGCTGCTCAGCAGGCAGCACCGGACTGGACTGGATTAAAGCTGATACAAGGTGTGAAGGAACAAGGGGTGGCTGTGGGCATGCACTTGCTGCCGCTGCCAGTGTTTATCTGCATGGCAGGAGGGCATTTGGGCGTTGCCAGGAAGGCGTTTTTATGTAGATTCCTCCTCTTTCAGCACTGCATTGTGGTGCAAGCAAAAGAAGCAAATCCTGTGTAGCTTCCTCTCCGGCCTTTATTCACCTCCCGCTTAGTAGCTGTAAATGTGTGTGAGCCTGCAGGGCCCCATGGAATTGCCTAGGAGTAGGCTGAATCAATCGCTGCAAGGGGTGAACAGCAGTATGGGACAGGCTCGGGCAAGGCAAGGGCCGCTCGGGTTATCGCTTCTCGGCCTTTTGGCTAAGATCAAGTGTAGTATCTGTTCTTATCAGTTTAATATCTGATACGTCCCCTATCTGGGGACCATATATTAAATGGATTTTTAGAACAGGGAGATGGAAATAGAGCTTGCTCTGTCCACTCCACGCATTGACCTGGTATTGCAGTATTTCCAGGACCGGTGCACCCTTCCCTTATGTGTTGACTAAAATCAGATTCCAAAAGTGCTATTTGTGTTTGCTATTGTTTTTGTCTTTCTGATGGGATCTCCCCTTTTAATCCCATTATTTCAACACCTGTTGGACAATGCATTTGTACAGTCATGTGTGATAATGAGCTCATTTATTAAATGCAATTAATTAATACATTGCCACCTCTTGTTGTGTGTGTGTCTTCTGTGTTTCTGTGTTTCCGGCATTTCACATTGGAACAGCTCATTCACCTTCCTTGTCTTCTCTCCGCCCTCCCTCCTAGGTAGGTTAAAGAGCTGCACCTGAGCCAGCCACTGATTGATGCAGCACCACAGTCAAATAGCGGAGTGGAGTAGGGGAACAGCAAACAGCCATTAAAGCCGCCCGCCCGCCCGCCCGCCCGCCTGCCTGCCTGCCTGCCTGCCTGCCCGCCACAATGGACCTACCTGTGTACACTACATGGATGTGATGGAATGTACTGTCGTCCCTACATTTCAAGAAGAAGTAAGAATTGCAGTTGCAACAAAGCCTTGCTTGCCTACAAAGAGAGCAGCAATTTGGATTTGTTACTATGTTACCTAGAAGAATAACAAACTGTGCAAGGATGGAGGTTGTAGGAGCAAAGAGAAGTTGTCTGTAAAGTTGGTGGATGCTTATTTTCCATTTTGCAGTCCCTTGTCTCCCTCTTGTGGCCTCCTGGAGGCAAATAAATGTGCAAAAAAAAGACAGCCTGGCGGCCGGCTGTTGCAGTGTTGCCCTCTCAGGCAACACTGAGTGACTGACTGAGCCGCACCGTCTTATATAAAGTTCAGACGGAACTTTGCACGTGTCATAGTGGAGCCCTCAGGATTCCAGAGCCAGCTTTCTGACATCATAATGGGGCCTGCCTCAGAGATAAAAGCCTGGGCCCAGGCAGTGTTGGTCAGTGCTGCTCAGCAGGCAGCACCGGACTGGACTGGATTAAAGCTGATACAAGGTGTGAAGGAACAAGGGGTGGCTGTGGGCATGCACTTGCTGCCGCTGCCAGTGTTTATCTGCATGGCAGGAGGGCATTTGGGCGTTGCCAGGAAGGCGTTTTTATGTAGATTCCTCCTCTTTCAGCACTGCATTGTGGTGCAAGCAAAAGAAGCAAATCCTGTGTAGCTTCCTCTCCGGCCTTTATTCACCTCCCGCTTAGTAGCTGTAAATGTGTGTGAGCCTGCAGGGCCCCATGGAATTGCCTAGGAGTAGGCTGAATCAATCGCTGCAAGGGGTGAACAGCAGTATGGGACAGGCTCGGGCAAGGCAAGGGCCGCTCGGGTTATCGCTTCTCGGCCTTTTGGCTAAGATCAAGTGTAGTATCTGTTCTTATCAGTTTAATATCTGATACGTCCCCTATCTGGGGACCATATATTAAATGGATTTTTAGAACAGGGAGATGGAAATAGAGCTTGCTCTGTCCACTCCACGCATTGACCTGGTATTGCAGTATTTCCAGGACCGGTGCACCCTTCCCTTATGTGTTGACTAAAATCAGATTCCAAAAGTGCTATTTGTGTTTGCTATTGTTTTTGTCTTTCTGATGGGATCTCCCCTTTTAATCCCATTATTTCAACACCTGTTGGACAATGCATTTGTACAGTCATGTGTGATAATGAGCTCATTTATTAAATGCAATTAATTAATACATTGCCACCTCTTGTTGTGTGTGTGTCTTCTGTGTTTCTGTGTTTCCGGCATTTCACATTGGAACAGCTCATTCACCTTCCTTGTCTTCTCTCCGCCCTCCCTCCTAGGTAGGTTAAAGAGCTGCACCTGAGCCAGCCACTGATTGATGCAGCACCACAGTCAAATAGCGGAGTGGAGTAGGGGAACAGCAAACAGCCATTAAAGCCGCCCGCCCGCCCGCCCGCCCGCCTGCCTGCCTGCCTGCCTGCCTGCCCGCCACAATGGACCTACCTGTGTACACTACATGGATGTGATGGAATGTACTGTCGTCCCTACATTTCAAGAAGAAGTAAGAATTGCAGTTGCAACAAAGCCTTGCTTGCCTACAAAGAGAGCAGCAATTTGGATTTGTTACTATGTTACCTAGAAGAATAACAAACTGTGCAAGGATGGAGGTTGTAGGAGCAAAGAGAAGTTGTCTGTAAAGTTGGTGGATGCTTATTTTCCATTTTGCAGTCCCTTGTCTCCCTCTTGTGGCCTCCTGGAGGCAAATAAATGTGCAAAAAAAAGACAGCCTGGCGGCCGGCTGTTGCAGTGTTGCCCTCTCAGGCAACACTGAGTGACTGACTGAGCCGCACCGTCTTATATAAAGTTCAGACGGAACTTTGCACGTGTCATAGTGGAGCCCTCAGGATTCCAGAGCCAGCTTTCTGACATCATAATGGGGCCTGCCTCAGAGATAAAAGCCTGGGCCCAGGCAGTGTTGGTCAGTGCTGCTCAGCAGGCAGCACCGGACTGGACTGGATTAAAGCTGATACAAGGTGTGAAGGAACAAGGGGTGGCTGTGGGCATGCACTTGCTGCCGCTGCCAGTGTTTATCTGCATGGCAGGAGGGCATTTGGGCGTTGCCAGGAAGGCGTTTTTATGTAGATTCCTCCTCTTTCAGCACTGCATTGTGGTGCAAGCAAAAGAAGCAAATCCTGTGTAGCTTCCTCTCCGGCCTTTATTCACCTCCCGCTTAGTAGCTGTAAATGTGTGTGAGCCTGCAGGGCCCCATGGAATTGCCTAGGAGTAGGCTGAATCAATCGCTGCAAGGGGTGAACAGCAGTATGGGACAGGCTCGGGCAAGGCAAGGGCCGCTCGGGTTATCGCTTCTCGGCCTTTTGGCTAAGATCAAGTGTAGTATCTGTTCTTATCAGTTTAATATCTGATACGTCCCCTATCTGGGGACCATATATTAAATGGATTTTTAGAACAGGGAGATGGAAATAGAGCTTGCTCTGTCCACTCCACGCATTGACCTGGTATTGCAGTATTTCCAGGACCGGTGCACCCTTCCCTTATGTGTTGACTAAAATCAGATTCCAAAAGTGCTATTTGTGTTTGCTATTGTTTTTGTCTTTCTGATGGGATCTCCCCTTTTAATCCCATTATTTCAACACCTGTTGGACAATGCATTTGTACAGTCATGTGTGATAATGAGCTCATTTATTAAATGCAATTAATTAATACATTGCCACCTCTTGTTGTGTGTGTGTCTTCTGTGTTTCTGTGTTTCCGGCATTTCACATTGGAACAGCTCATTCACCTTCCTTGTCTTCTCTCCGCCCTCCCTCCTAGGTAGGTTAAAGAGCTGCACCTGAGCCAGCCACTGATTGATGCAGCACCACAGTCAAATAGCGGAGTGGAGTAGGGGAACAGCAAACAGCCATTAAAGCCGCCCGCCCGCCCGCCCGCCCGCCTGCCTGCCTGCCTGCCTGCCTGCCCGCCACAATGGACCTACCTGTGTACACTACATGGATGTGATGGAATGTACTGTCGTCCCTACATTTCAAGAAGAAGTAAGAATTGCAGTTGCAACAAAGCCTTGCTTGCCTACAAAGAGAGCAGCAATTTGGATTTGTTACTATGTTACCTAGAAGAATAACAAACTGTGCAAGGATGGAGGTTGTAGGAGCAAAGAGAAGTTGTCTGTAAAGTTGGTGGATGCTTATTTTCCATTTTGCAGTCCCTTGTCTCCCTCTTGTGGCCTCCTGGAGGCAAATAAATGTGCAAAAAAAAGACAGCCTGGCGGCCGGCTGTTGCAGTGTTGCCCTCTCAGGCAACACTGAGTGACTGACTGAGCCGCACCGTCTTATATAAAGTTCAGACGGAACTTTGCACGTGTCATAGTGGAGCCCTCAGGATTCCAGAGCCAGCTTTCTGACATCATAATGGGGCCTGCCTCAGAGATAAAAGCCTGGGCCCAGGCAGTGTTGGTCAGTGCTGCTCAGCAGGCAGCACCGGACTGGACTGGATTAAAGCTGATACAAGGTGTGAAGGAACAAGGGGTGGCTGTGGGCATGCACTTGCTGCCGCTGCCAGTGTTTATCTGCATGGCAGGAGGGCATTTGGGCGTTGCCAGGAAGGCGTTTTTATGTAGATTCCTCCTCTTTCAGCACTGCATTGTGGTGCAAGCAAAAGAAGCAAATCCTGTGTAGCTTCCTCTCCGGCCTTTATTCACCTCCCGCTTAGTAGCTGTAAATGTGTGTGAGCCTGCAGGGCCCCATGGAATTGCCTAGGAGTAGGCTGAATCAATCGCTGCAAGGGGTGAACAGCAGTATGGGACAGGCTCGGGCAAGGCAAGGGCCGCTCGGGTTATCGCTTCTCGGCCTTTTGGCTAAGATCAAGTGTAGTATCTGTTCTTATCAGTTTAATATCTGATACGTCCCCTATCTGGGGACCATATATTAAATGGATTTTTAGAACAGGGAGATGGAAATAGAGCTTGCTCTGTCCACTCCACGCATTGACCTGGTATTGCAGTATTTCCAGGACCGGTGCACCCTTCCCTTATGTGTTGACTAAAATCAGATTCCAAAAGTGCTATTTGTGTTTGCTATTGTTTTTGTCTTTCTGATGGGATCTCCCCTTTTAATCCCATTATTTCAACACCTGTTGGACAATGCATTTGTACAGTCATGTGTGATAATGAGCTCATTTATTAAATGCAATTAATTAATACATTGCCACCTCTTGTTGTGTGTGTGTCTTCTGTGTTTCTGTGTTTCCGGCATTTCACATTGGAACAGCTCATTCACCTTCCTTGTCTTCTCTCCGCCCTCCCTCCTAGGTAGGTTAAAGAGCTGCACCTGAGCCAGCCACTGATTGATGCAGCACCACAGTCAAATAGCGGAGTGGAGTAGGGGAACAGCAAACAGCCATTAAAGCCGCCCGCCCGCCCGCCCGCCCGCCTGCCTGCCTGCCTGCCTGCCTGCCCGCCACAATGGACCTACCTGTGTACACTACATGGATGTGATGGAATGTACTGTCGTCCCTACATTTCAAGAAGAAGTAAGAATTGCAGTTGCAACAAAGCCTTGCTTGCCTACAAAGAGAGCAGCAATTTGGATTTGTTACTATGTTACCTAGAAGAATAACAAACTGTGCAAGGATGGAGGTTGTAGGAGCAAAGAGAAGTTGTCTGTAAAGTTGGTGGATGCTTATTTTCCATTTTGCAGTCCCTTGTCTCCCTCTTGTGGCCTCCTGGAGGCAAATAAATGTGCAAAAAAAAGACAGCCTGGCGGCCGGCTGTTGCAGTGTTGCCCTCTCAGGCAACACTGAGTGACTGACTGAGCCGCACCGTCTTATATAAAGTTCAGACGGAACTTTGCACGTGTCATAGTGGAGCCCTCAGGATTCCAGAGCCAGCTTTCTGACATCATAATGGGGCCTGCCTCAGAGATAAAAGCCTGGGCCCAGGCAGTGTTGGTCAGTGCTGCTCAGCAGGCAGCACCGGACTGGACTGGATTAAAGCTGATACAAGGTGTGAAGGAACAAGGGGTGGCTGTGGGCATGCACTTGCTGCCGCTGCCAGTGTTTATCTGCATGGCAGGAGGGCATTTGGGCGTTGCCAGGAAGGCGTTTTTATGTAGATTCCTCCTCTTTCAGCACTGCATTGTGGTGCAAGCAAAAGAAGCAAATCCTGTGTAGCTTCCTCTCCGGCCTTTATTCACCTCCCGCTTAGTAGCTGTAAATGTGTGTGAGCCTGCAGGGCCCCATGGAATTGCCTAGGAGTAGGCTGAATCAATCGCTGCAAGGGGTGAACAGCAGTATGGGACAGGCTCGGGCAAGGCAAGGGCCGCTCGGGTTATCGCTTCTCGGCCTTTTGGCTAAGATCAAGTGTAGTATCTGTTCTTATCAGTTTAATATCTGATACGTCCCCTATCTGGGGACCATATATTAAATGGATTTTTAGAACAGGGAGATGGAAATAGAGCTTGCTCTGTCCACTCCACGCATTGACCTGGTATTGCAGTATTTCCAGGACCGGTGCACCCTTCCCTTATGTGTTGACTAAAATCAGATTCCAAAAGTGCTATTTGTGTTTGCTATTGTTTTTGTCTTTCTGATGGGATCTCCCCTTTTAATCCCATTATTTCAACACCTGTTGGACAATGCATTTGTACAGTCATGTGTGATAATGAGCTCATTTATTAAATGCAATTAATTAATACATTGCCACCTCTTGTTGTGTGTGTGTCTTCTGTGTTTCTGTGTTTCCGGCATTTCACATTGGAACAGCTCATTCACCTTCCTTGTCTTCTCTCCGCCCTCCCTCCTAGGTAGGTTAAAGAGCTGCACCTGAGCCAGCCACTGATTGATGCAGCACCACAGTCAAATAGCGGAGTGGAGTAGGGGAACAGCAAACAGCCATTAAAGCCGCCCGCCCGCCCGCCCGCCCGCCTGCCTGCCTGCCTGCCTGCCTGCCCGCCACAATGGACCTACCTGTGTACACTACATGGATGTGATGGAATGTACTGTCGTCCCTACATTTCAAGAAGAAGTAAGAATTGCAGTTGCAACAAAGCCTTGCTTGCCTACAAAGAGAGCAGCAATTTGGATTTGTTACTATGTTACCTAGAAGAATAACAAACTGTGCAAGGATGGAGGTTGTAGGAGCAAAGAGAAGTTGTCTGTAAAGTTGGTGGATGCTTATTTTCCATTTTGCAGTCCCTTGTCTCCCTCTTGTGGCCTCCTGGAGGCAAATAAATGTGCAAAAAAAAGACAGCCTGGCGGCCGGCTGTTGCAGTGTTGCCCTCTCAGGCAACACTGAGTGACTGACTGAGCCGCACCGTCTTATATAAAGTTCAGACGGAACTTTGCACGTGTCATAGTGGAGCCCTCAGGATTCCAGAGCCAGCTTTCTGACATCATAATGGGGCCTGCCTCAGAGATAAAAGCCTGGGCCCAGGCAGTGTTGGTCAGTGCTGCTCAGCAGGCAGCACCGGACTGGACTGGATTAAAGCTGATACAAGGTGTGAAGGAACAAGGGGTGGCTGTGGGCATGCACTTGCTGCCGCTGCCAGTGTTTATCTGCATGGCAGGAGGGCATTTGGGCGTTGCCAGGAAGGCGTTTTTATGTAGATTCCTCCTCTTTCAGCACTGCATTGTGGTGCAAGCAAAAGAAGCAAATCCTGTGTAGCTTCCTCTCCGGCCTTTATTCACCTCCCGCTTAGTAGCTGTAAATGTGTGTGAGCCTGCAGGGCCCCATGGAATTGCCTAGGAGTAGGCTGAATCAATCGCTGCAAGGGGTGAACAGCAGTATGGGACAGGCTCGGGCAAGGCAAGGGCCGCTCGGGTTATCGCTTCTCGGCCTTTTGGCTAAGACCAAGTGTATTTATACAGGAGGTTTTTGGTCAGAAGGTGCTCAGGTACCCTCTCTCTCGGCCTCGGGGGATCGTCCAGGTTCGCCTGGACTTCACCCCCGTGCTGCTATTTGGGAGAGAGGCTTAGTCCTGAGCAACGAGTTGCGATCCCCCCCAGCCCCTTGGTCTCCGTAAGACAAGGGGCGCAGCGAAAGCTGTGCGGTTCGACCTGGCCACGCTAATGGCAGGCGAACCCGATGCGGTGCCGGTGTACGCCCGGCTTAAGAATTCTGCACGATTTATCGTGGCAGAGGGTGGAGGCGGTCCCCGTGGTATTAAATTTTTAGTCCACGCCATTTTGGAAGATCTGCTGGCGGTCCACAAGAACGAGCTCTTGGCTATCCAGGACTACCCGAAGCGAGGAATCTACGATGTCACCTTCATGGGAGAAGGAATACTCCGTGATGCTATGGACCGAGCTGAGAGGAAACAAGGTGAACTCGTAGCAGCGGGAGTCAAGGTAGTAGAGCATGAATTTGAAATAACCAAACTCGTGGTGATTAAAATGTATTCCCCATATGTGAGAGATATGGAAGTGGCAGCATTTCTAGCTGCCTACTTCAAAAATGTCAAACTCCTGGGGAAAGTGATGAACGAGTGTGGAGTGTGGACCGCCAAATGGAAGTTTTTAGTTACGCTGATTAAGGACCCCTCCACCCAAGAAACGAGATTACCACCGGCTCGTTTTAAAATTGGAAATGTGAATGGCGACCTCTACTTCTCAGGGATGCCAAACTTCTGCAGGGCTTGTGGTACCTATGGACATACCAGTTTTAACTGCGATGTCACCTGCAGAAACTGTGGAAGCAAAGAGCACAATATAAGGGAGTGCACAGAAGAAAAAAAATGCAACTTTTGTCAAAAAACTGGTCACTTGTATTTTTCTTGTCCTCATAGGTACCGAAGCGGAGAAGAAGAGCAACCCGGGGCGCCCCCACGTGCTCCACCAGCGGACCAGCCCCGCCCTCAGGGAGAGGAACAAGCCAGTGCTGCAAAGGAGCAGCGGGGTACCTGGGCTTCAAGGGTACGGTCTGTTGGAGCCAAAGCAGGTACCTCACAGCCAACAGCCTCAGAGGAGAGAAGGGAGTCCAGTGCGAAGGAAAAACGCCAAGCCAAACGTAAGGCTGAGAAGGGGCAGGCCAGTGAGATAACTGAGGCATCCCAGAGTGCTGGTTGCTCAGTGGATGCCGGGCCTGCTCCCAATCCTGGGTCTCTAGATACGGAGTCTGAAGAGGAAGGTTGGCTGAAAGTGGGTCCCCGTAAAAAGGGTAAACAGGAGCGTGCCGGTAGGGGGGTGACAGGGGAGGAGCAAATGGATACGTCCGTAAAGCAAAGTGAGGCTCCTCCTAGGACCGCCCCCTCGTCGTTACTGGTGAGGAGGGTGGGCACTGTTCCCCCCGAGCCAACCGACACCCCGCCATGTGCGCAACCTCCCCCTCTAGAACGGCCTGCACGGCCTGCACGGCCTCAGGGGGGAGCGGCGGGGCCCTTGGGGGACCCACCCGATACAGACCTATATGGTCAGCCGTTAGAGACCCAGGTAAGGCTGTGTGAATCTGGACTCCCTGTATACGAGATGAGGGCTGTTGGCTCGACGCTCACGGAAGGTAGTTCCTCTCCTGAATCATCCCCTTTCTCGCTAGAGTCAGACGAGGGCGGGGAGATGAGTTCAAGCGAGATTTCTGGTATTGCTGGTGGAGGCCAAGTCTGATTTTAAGTAACACGATTATTTATTTTTTAAAATCAAGACTAACACAATTAAAACTCCACGATGTCTGAAATAAAGGGGATCTCCCTCAACGTGAGGGGCGCCAAGTCCAAAGTCAGAAGGGTTGCTCTCTTCAGTTTTTTATCTGGCCTGGCAGCCTCTGTTTTTTTCCTGCAGGAGTGCGGCATTCCCCATGCAATGAAGTACCATAAATACAAAGAGGATTGGAAGTATGGTCCATCAGTCTGGTCTGGATCTAACGAGTCCAGATCAGCAGGGGTCGCCATTCTTTTTAAGGGAAACGTTTTTATTGATTTTATTCAAGAGATTCTTCCAGGACGTATTTTATTGGTTAAAGCTTTTATTGACGGCGTAAAATGGCAGTTTTTAAATTTTTACGGCTCACCTGACAAAAAGGAGAGAGCAGAGATGCTAGAAATGTTACCTCTTTTTATTAATACAACTGAGCCTTTTATCCTCGCAGGTGATTTTAACTGTATCCTGAGGGGGGAACGCCGGCTTACCAGTACTACAAGTAGGAATTACGATAAGACCTCTGGACTGCTCAAAGATATTGTAAATGATTTTAAATTAACAGATTTGTACAAAGAATGTAATAGGAGCAGCCCAGAGGAAGCCGGCGTTACCTGGAGCAACGCCACCTGTAGCTCCAGGATAGATTTTATTTTTTGTAATGAGAATGTACTGCCTTTTAATTGTGAAGTTTTAACTAATGTTTTCTCAGATCACAAGCTTTTATCATTTTATGTAAAGCGTGATTTTAATAAACCGGTGTGTAAGAAGTCCTGGAAGTTAAATGTTTCCCTTTTAGATGATCCACAGGTTTTTACTGATTTTATTGAATTTTACCAAAAATGCAGGCGGGGGAGAGACATGCGTACTCCCATCAGTGCATGGTGGGAGAAAATGAAAAAAAGAATAAAGGAATTTTTTATTAAAAAGAGCGTGGCAAAAGCCAGAGAAAAACATGCTTTTTTTAAAACTCTCAGCACCCGTCTGCAGACCCTGTACAAGATGAGAGATAATGAAATTGACGTTAAAACTGACATCACTAATTTAAAAAAAGAAATAGCTCAGTGCCTGGAGCAGAAAGGCAAAGAAATCATTTTTCGTTCCAAAATTCAGCATGTGGAGGAGAATGAGACCTGCTCCAGGTACTTTTTTAAAAAAATTAACAATAAAAAGGCTATTATTAAAAATATTGAAGGTGTGTCAGATGTACAGGGTATTTTAAGTAAAGTTCATGAGTTTTATGCTGACCTTTTTAGTGTTAAAACTGTGGATCATAATTTTATGCGTGACTCACTGAAGGAGATTACTACTGTTTTAGACCCTGTCTCCCAGAATTTTTTATTACAGGAGCTGACGGAGCAGGAGGTTTTAGAAACGGTAAAGAGTTTTAAAGCCGGAAAAGTTCCCGGACCGGACGGTATACCCAGTGAGTTTTATGTCAAATTTTATGACATTTTAAAAGAGGATCTTTTTAGCCTTTTTTATGAAGTTTTTAATTCCAAGATGCTGCCTAAGTCCTGGCGGAAGGGTGAGGTCTCCCTGCTACATAAGAAAGGTGACATCGCAGTTTTGAAGAACTGGAGACCAATAACCCTTCTGAATAGCGACTATAAAATAATGGCAAAAGTGTGCGCAAATAGATTAAAAGCCATAATACCCCACATTGTACACTCTAACCAGGTGTGTGGGGTGCCAGGCCGCAGCATCTGGGATAATCTTAACCTGGTAAAAGATGTGATTGAGGACACGAGGTCTAGAAGAGGTAAATTAGCCATTTTATCTATAGACTTCGAGAAGGCGTTCGACCGTGTCTCTCATTTTTATCTTTTTAAGGTTTTAGAGCGTATGGGTATACCTGAAGGATTTTTATTATCACTTAAAGCCTTTTATAAAGATTGCACAAGCAAAATTTTAGTGAATGGTTTTAAGACACAGGACGTGATTTTAAACTCAGGGGTGAAGCAGGGGTGTCCCTTGTCCCCACTGCTTTTTATTTGCGCATTAGAGCCTCTACTGTGTACAATTCGCCGCGATAAGTTAATACGTGGAGTCCCCCTGCCCGGGGGTGGCGGCGTAGAGGCTAAAGCAGTGGGGTACATGGACGATGTAGCGGTTTTTTGCAGGGACACCCTGTCGCTTCAGAGAACCCTCAGACAAATTGAGTTTTATTGCTGTGCTTCCGGTTTTAAGGTGAACTTCGACAAAAGTAATATTTTAAATATAGGAAGCATGGCTTTTAGAGACATACCCGTCCCTGTGTCAGATAATATTACGATTTTAGGTGTCTCCTTCAGTGAGTGCGATAATGGTTTTATCAGTTGGGACATGGTGGCGCAGAAGGTAAATCAAAAAATATGTATGTGGAACATGAGAAAACTTACCATGGAGGGAAAAGTTTTAATTATTAAAATGGTCATTTTACCCCTGCTTTTATATCTCAGTATGGTTTTCCCTCCCCCCACGGTTTTATTGCAAAAAATTACTAAAGCATGTTTTACCTTCTTTTGGAGTTCCAGAATGGAGAAACTTAAAAGAGAGATTGTGATGAAATCCAAACCGAAGGGTGGCAAAGATTTTCCGAATTTTAACAGGTTTCTTTTAATCAAGTTCTTCAGTTTCTGTTTTAATTCCCTTTTTAAAGAACATTATTGGTCCTATTTTTTACGTTTTAATACAGGGTTTTTAATGCGAAGGTTTGGGTGGTTCAACATTGTTTTATCCTCACCTTACGCTTTTAAACTCTCAATAAACTATGTGATTTTAGAAAAGATAGTGACCTTATTCAACCTGAAGGGAAAAAATGTAAATGAGCTGAAAAATAGTAAAAAATTAATTAAAGACCTAAGAGAAAGTGAGACGGTCAGCAGGATTGAGAATTTTAATGAGGAACGAAGTGCTTTTATCTTCAAAATTATTAATGTGTTTTATCTTTTTAATACACAGATGGACCTGGCCTGGAGCTGCATTCATCAATGTCTTCCATGCCGGGCATTCCAATACAGAAGGAGGCTCGCGAGGTCTGCCGTCTGCCCGAGGGAAGGCTGCCAGGCCGAGGAAACGATTCGACACATTTTTTGGACGTGTGATTTTGCGAAGGAATTTTGGAAAAAAATATTCCCTCTTTTGGCAAAGATGGCAGACCTGAAAGACTTGAATTATGAAGATATTTTATATGGACTATTTGGATGCCCAACCGCGAGCCAAAAGATAATAGCGTGGAAGACGATGAATTGCGCCAAAGAAGCTCTATGGAAGGCCAGGAACATCCTGATTTTTAAGCACGATGTTTTATCTACTGATGATGTTTTAGGTCTTTGTTTTAGCGAAATGTACATTTATTATTTATTAGACAAAAAAAGAAATGCCACCCTTCTTAATAAATGGTTTGTGAAAGAATGGAACTCCAACATATAAAGATTTGCCACCATGTCCCTTTTATGTAATATAATGCAATGAAATATTGATTTTATTGTTATTCATTTGTACAAAAGTTGGTTTTATTGTAAACTGTATTTTTTATCATGAAATAAATCATTGACACCCCTGAAAAGGGGTAGCCAACTTAAAAAAAAATCTGTTCTTATCAGTTTAATATCTGATACGTCCCCTATCTGGGGACCATATATTAAATGGATTTTTAGAACAGGGAGATGGAAATAGAGCTTGCTCTGTCCACTCCACGCATTGACCTGGTATTGCAGTATTTCCAGGACCGGTGCACCCTTCCCTTATGTGTTGACTAAAATCAGATTCCAAAAGTGCTATTTGTGTTTGCTATTGTTTTTGTCTTTCTGATGGGATCTCCCCTTTTAATCCCATTATTTCAACACCTGTTGGACAATGCATTTGTACAGTCATGTGTGATAATGAGCTCATTTATTAAATGCAATTAATTAATACATTGCCACCTCTTGTTGTGTGTGTGTCTTCTGTGTTTCTGTGTTTCCGGCATTTCACATTGGAACAGCTCATTCACCTTCCTTGTCTTCTCTCCGCCCTCCCTCCTAGGTAGGTTAAAGAGCTGCACCTGAGCCAGCCACTGATTGATGCAGCACCACAGTCAAATAGCGGAGTGGAGTAGGGGAACAGCAAACAGCCATTAAAGCCGCCCGCCCGCCCGCCCGCCCGCCTGCCTGCCTGCCTGCCTGCCTGCCCGCCACAATGGACCTACCTGTGTACACTACATGGATGTGATGGAATGTACTGTCGTCCCTACATTTCAAGAAGAAGTAAGAATTGCAGTTGCAACAAAGCCTTGCTTGCCTACAAAGAGAGCAGCAATTTGGATTTGTTACTATGTTACCTAGAAGAATAACAAACTGTGCAAGGATGGAGGTTGTAGGAGCAAAGAGAAGTTGTCTGTAAAGTTGGTGGATGCTTATTTTCCATTTTGCAGTCCCTTGTCTCCCTCTTGTGGCCTCCTGGAGGCAAATAAATGTGCAAAAAAAAGACAGCCTGGCGGCCGGCTGTTGCAGTGTTGCCCTCTCAGGCAACACTGAGTGACTGACTGAGCCGCACCGTCTTATATAAAGTTCAGACGGAACTTTGCACGTGTCATAGTGGAGCCCTCAGGATTCCAGAGCCAGCTTTCTGACATCATAATGGGGCCTGCCTCAGAGATAAAAGCCTGGGCCCAGGCAGTGTTGGTCAGTGCTGCTCAGCAGGCAGCACCGGACTGGACTGGATTAAAGCTGATACAAGGTGTGAAGGAACAAGGGGTGGCTGTGGGCATGCACTTGCTGCCGCTGCCAGTGTTTATCTGCATGGCAGGAGGGCATTTGGGCGTTGCCAGGAAGGCGTTTTTATGTAGATTCCTCCTCTTTCAGCACTGCATTGTGGTGCAAGCAAAAGAAGCAAATCCTGTGTAGCTTCCTCTCCGGCCTTTATTCACCTCCCGCTTAGTAGCTGTAAATGTGTGTGAGCCTGCAGGGCCCCATGGAATTGCCTAGGAGTAGGCTGAATCAATCGCTGCAAGGGGTGAACAGCAGTATGGGACAGGCTCGGGCAAGGCAAGGGCCGCTCGGGTTATCGCTTCTCGGCCTTTTGGCTAAGATCAAGTGTAGTACCTGCTCAAGCTGAGGTTAGTAATCATCCCTGCCGGTGGTACGTGGGCCATCGTAGGGGGATGACAGAACGCCGAGGTGAGGGCAGGGAACCACAACGGTCATCGCTCTGGTGTACGCATTTGGTTTAAAGGTACCATTTGTAGGTGACCAGGCGACCGCCGGATCGAGGTCAGGAGGTCGGGTAGTTTGAAAGCCCGAGTTGCTATGTGCCCCAGGGCTGGTGACCCTGGGGTGCCCTAACTCACTGGGGGTGGGATCCCACTGAGTGAAGGCACACTTGCACGCACTCTTCTTTCACACTTTTAAGCACACACCTTTATTCTCCCGGCCTTCTGGCTGGGAGATGAGGAATTTTTATATACCTGGCGGATGTCCAGGCTGTATCACAGCGCACATCCACTTATTTAATTTTGTTTTTCACTGTGTGTTTGTCACGTTTGTCACAAGGATTTTGGGATGCGGTGCCCTTTTGGGACCCTCCTGAGGTCTAGGGGGAAAATGTGTGGCCTTCTGGTTCCTTTTTCCCCTGCAACCCGGCCTCCCTTCTTCGGAGGGGAGGTGCAACTAGGATGCAGGCTCCTAGGTGGACACTGGGGTGGCAGCCCAGGTAGAAGCCTAGGAGTGTGTTTGGGTCTCCCTAAGCTTCGGCGAGGGGGGACCATCGATCCTTGATCCTCTAGGCCTATGGTTTGGAGGGTCAGGGAATGGTTATGCGGGGCCTCTCTCTTTTAAGAGAAGGGCTGCGATAGACCGCATCCTTGTGCACTTTTTGTGTGGCACCTCTGCACTTTTTATGCACTTGGGTGATAGAAAGCACGGCTCGGGCTTTCAATAAAAAAAAAAAAAAAAATCTGTTCTTATCAGTTTAATATCTGATACGTCCCCTATCTGGGGACCATATATTAAATGGATTTTTAGAACAGGGAGATGGAAATAGAGCTTGCTCTGTCCACTCCACGCATTGACCTGGTATTGCAGTATTTCCAGGACCGGTGCACCCTTCCCTTATGTGTTGACTAAAATCAGATTCCAAAAGTGCTATTTGTGTTTGCTATTGTTTTTGTCTTTCTGATGGGATCTCCCCTTTTAATCCCATTATTTCAACACCTGTTGGACAATGCATTTGTACAGTCATGTGTGATAATGAGCTCATTTATTAAATGCAATTAATTAATACATTGCCACCTCTTGTTGTGTGTGTGTCTTCTGTGTTTCTGTGTTTCCGGCATTTCACATTGGAACAGCTCATTCACCTTCCTTGTCTTCTCTCCGCCCTCCCTCCTAGGTAGGTTAAAGAGCTGCACCTGAGCCAGCCACTGATTGATGCAGCACCACAGTCAAATAGCGGAGTGGAGTAGGGGAACAGCAAACAGCCATTAAAGCCGCCCGCCCGCCCGCCCGCCCGCCTGCCTGCCTGCCTGCCTGCCTGCCCGCCACAATGGACCTACCTGTGTACACTACATGGATGTGATGGAATGTACTGTCGTCCCTACATTTCAAGAAGAAGTAAGAATTGCAGTTGCAACAAAGCCTTGCTTGCCTACAAAGAGAGCAGCAATTTGGATTTGTTACTATGTTACCTAGAAGAATAACAAACTGTGCAAGGATGGAGGTTGTAGGAGCAAAGAGAAGTTGTCTGTAAAGTTGGTGGATGCTTATTTTCCATTTTGCAGTCCCTTGTCTCCCTCTTGTGGCCTCCTGGAGGCAAATAAATGTGCAAAAAAAAGACAGCCTGGCGGCCGGCTGTTGCAGTGTTGCCCTCTCAGGCAACACTGAGTGACTGACTGAGCCGCACCGTCTTATATAAAGTTCAGACGGAACTTTGCACGTGTCATAGTGGAGCCCTCAGGATTCCAGAGCCAGCTTTCTGACATCATAATGGGGCCTGCCTCAGAGATAAAAGCCTGGGCCCAGGCAGTGTTGGTCAGTGCTGCTCAGCAGGCAGCACCGGACTGGACTGGATTAAAGCTGATACAAGGTGTGAAGGAACAAGGGGTGGCTGTGGGCATGCACTTGCTGCCGCTGCCAGTGTTTATCTGCATGGCAGGAGGGCATTTGGGCGTTGCCAGGAAGGCGTTTTTATGTAGATTCCTCCTCTTTCAGCACTGCATTGTGGTGCAAGCAAAAGAAGCAAATCCTGTGTAGCTTCCTCTCCGGCCTTTATTCACCTCCCGCTTAGTAGCTGTAAATGTGTGTGAGCCTGCAGGGCCCCATGGAATTGCCTAGGAGTAGGCTGAATCAATCGCTGCAAGGGGTGAACAGCAGTATGGGACAGGCTCGGGCAAGGCAAGGGCCGCTCGGGTTATCGCTTCTCGGCCTTTTGGCTAAGATCAAGTGTAGTATCTGTTCTTATCAGTTTAATATCTGATACGTCCCCTATCTGGGGACCATATATTAAATGGATTTTTAGAACAGGGAGATGGAAATAGAGCTTGCTCTGTCCACTCCACGCATTGACCTGGTATTGCAGTATTTCCAGGACCGGTGCACCCTTCCCTTATGTGTTGACTAAAATCAGATTCCAAAAGTGCTATTTGTGTTTGCTATTGTTTTTGTCTTTCTGATGGGATCTCCCCTTTTAATCCCATTATTTCAACACCTGTTGGACAATGCATTTGTACAGTCATGTGTGATAATGAGCTCATTTATTAAATGCAATTAATTAATACATTGCCACCTCTTGTTGTGTGTGTGTCTTCTGTGTTTCTGTGTTTCCGGCATTTCACATTGGAACAGCTCATTCACCTTCCTTGTCTTCTCTCCGCCCTCCCTCCTAGGTAGGTTAAAGAGCTGCACCTGAGCCAGCCACTGATTGATGCAGCACCACAGTCAAATAGCGGAGTGGAGTAGGGGAACAGCAAACAGCCATTAAAGCCGCCCGCCCGCCCGCCCGCCCGCCTGCCTGCCCGCCTGCCTGCCTGCCTGCCTGCCTGCCCGCCACAATGGACCTACCTGTGTACACTACATGGATGTGATGGAATGTACTGTCGTCCCTACATTTCAAGAAGAAGTAAGAATTGCAGTTGCAACAAAGCCTTGCTTGCCTACAAAGAGAGCAGCAATTTGGATTTGTTACTATGTTACCTAGAAGAATAACAAACTGTGCAAGGATGGAGGTTGTAGGAGCAAAGAGAAGTTGTCTGTAAAGTTGGTGGATGCTTATTTTCCATTTTGCAGTCCCTTGTCTCCCTCTTGTGGCCTCCTGGAGGCAAATAAATGTGCAAAAAAAAGACAGCCTGGCGGCCGGCTGTTGCAGTGTTGCCCTCTCAGGCAACACTGAGTGACTGACTGAGCCGCACCGTCTTATATAAAGTTCAGACGGAACTTTGCACGTGTCATAGTGGAGCCCTCAGGATTCCAGAGCCAGCTTTCTGACATCATAATGGGGCCTGCCTCAGAGATAAAAGCCTGGGCCCAGGCAGTGTTGGTCAGTGCTGCTCAGCAGGCAGCACCGGACTGGACTGGATTAAAGCTGATACAAGGTGTGAAGGAACAAGGGGTGGCTGTGGGCATGCACTTGCTGCCGCTGCCAGTGTTTATCTGCATGGCAGGAGGGCATTTGGGCGTTGCCAGGAAGGCGTTTTTATGTAGATTCCTCCTCTTTCAGCACTGCATTGTGGTGCAAGCAAAAGAAGCAAATCCTGTGTAGCTTCCTCTCCGGCCTTTATTCACCTCCCGCTTAGTAGCTGTAAATGTGTGTGAGCCTGCAGGGCCCCATGGAATTGCCTAGGAGTAGGCTGAATCAATCGCTGCAAGGGGTGAACAGCAGTATGGGACAGGCTCGGGCAAGGCAAGGGCCGCTCGGGTTATCGCTTCTCGGCCTTTTGGCTAAGATCAAGTGTAGTATCTGTTCTTATCAGTTTAATATCTGATACGTCCCCTATCTGGGGACCATATATTAAATGGATTTTTAGAACAGGGAGATGGAAATAGAGCTTGCTCTGTCCACTCCACGCATTGACCTGGTATTGCAGTATTTCCAGGACCGGTGCACCCTTCCCTTATGTGTTGACTAAAATCAGATTCCAAAAGTGCTATTTGTGTTTGCTATTGTTTTTGTCTTTCTGATGGGATCTCCCCTTTTAATCCCATTATTTCAACACCTGTTGGACAATGCATTTGTACAGTCATGTGTGATAATGAGCTCATTTATTAAATGCAATTAATTAATACATTGCCACCTCTTGTTGTGTGTGTGTCTTCTGTGTTTCTGTGTTTCCGGCATTTCACATTGGAACAGCTCATTCACCTTCCTTGTCTTCTCTCCGCCCTCCCTCCTAGGTAGGTTAAAGAGCTGCACCTGAGCCAGCCACTGATTGATGCAGCACCACAGTCAAATAGCGGAGTGGAGTAGGGGAACAGCAAACAGCCATTAAAGCCGCCCGCCCGCCCGCCCGCCCGCCCGCCTGCCTGCCTGCCTGCCTGCCCGCCACAATGGACCTACCTGTGTACACTACATGGATGTGATGGAATGTACTGTCGTCCCTACATTTCAAGAAGAAGTAAGAATTGCAGTTGCAACAAAGCCTTGCTTGCCTACAAAGAGAGCAGCAATTTGGATTTGTTACTATGTTACCTAGAAGAATAACAAACTGTGCAAGGATGGAGGTTGTAGGAGCAAAGAGAAGTTGTCTGTAAAGTTGGTGGATGCTTATTTTCCATTTTGCAGTCCCTTGTCTCCCTCTTGTGGCCTCCTGGAGGCAAATAAATGTGCAAAAAAAAGACAGCCTGGCGGCCGGCTGTTGCAGTGTTGCCCTCTCAGGCAACACTGAGTGACTGACTGAGCCGCACCGTCTTATATAAAGTTCAGACGGAACTTTGCACGTGTCATAGTGGAGCCCTCAGGATTCCAGAGCCAGCTTTCTGACATCATAATGGGGCCTGCCTCAGAGATAAAAGCCTGGGCCCAGGCAGTGTTGGTCAGTGCTGCTCAGCAGGCAGCACCGGACTGGACTGGATTAAAGCTGATACAAGGTGTGAAGGAACAAGGGGTGGCTGTGGGCATGCACTTGCTGCCGCTGCCAGTGTTTATCTGCATGGCAGGAGGGCATTTGGGCGTTGCCAGGAAGGCGTTTTTATGTAGATTCCTCCTCTTTCAGCACTGCATTGTGGTGCAAGCAAAAGAAGCAAATCCTGTGTAGCTTCCTCTCCGGCCTTTATTCACCTCCCGCTTAGTAGCTGTAAATGTGTGTGAGCCTGCAGGGCCCCATGGAATTGCCTAGGAGTAGGCTGAATCAATCGCTGCAAGGGGTGAACAGCAGTATGGGACAGGCTCGGGCAAGGCAAGGGCCGCTCGGGTTATCGCTTCTCGGCCTTCTGGCTGAGATCAAGTGTAGTTCTGATTACTTGTAGTCAGTGCTGCCTGGTCTTGGTTAGGAGGTGCTCAGGTACCCTCTCTCTCGGCCTCGGGGGATCGTCCAGGTTCGCCTGGACTTCACCCCCGTGCTGCTATTTGGGAGAGAGGCTTAGTCCTGAGCAACGAGTTGCGATCCACATACCCCCGTGTAGGCTTCGGCCGAAAAGGGGAGGCTGCGTAGACGTTACGTCACCAACGGGTGGCGTGACTATTCCAAAAAAATAAAAGATTCACTATGGATGAAAATCCAGGTGACATACCGGCGTATGCCCGGATTAAGAATACTGTGAGAGTAATTCTTTCGGAGGAGAAGGCGACGACTTGTGGCTTGAAATTCGTGGTGGAGACCGTGCTTGTTGGCATTTTCAATGTCCAAAAGAGGGAGATTTTGGCAGTGCAGGACTACCCAAGAAGAAGAACCTATGACATCACATTTATACAGAATGGAGTATTCCAAGATCTGCTGGCGGCATATGCAGTAAAAAAGGACCCGAGACTGGACGGAGTGGATTTTTACGAGCATGTTTTGGACATCACAAAAATGATTGTTATTAAAATGTACTGCCCATTTGCTGACGTAAAAGATGTGATGTCCTTTTTATCCCCCTATTTTAAAACAGTTAAGTGTATTGGCAAAGTGATGAATGAGGTTGGGGTCTGGACCTCTAAATGGAGATTTCTAGTGACATGCTACAGAGATGCCAATTTTACAGGAGGGATAATGCTGCCGCCAGCACGTTTTAAATTAGGAGATATGGCAGGAGATTTTTATTTTTCAGGGATGCCTCCATTCTGTAGGAAATGCCAAAAGTACGGTCACACCAATGAGTCCTGCGAGAGCACCTGTAGGAACTGTGGCAGCTCTGAGCACGAGGCCAAAACTTGCCCTCTGGGGAAAAGGTGTCGATATTGCAGCCGAGTTGGTCACCTTTTTGCATTTTGTCCCCACAGATCGGAACAACCCGAGGTCCGGCCGAGGCGTCCCGAGCAGCCAGCAGGCCAGATCGTACCCCCAGAAGGAGAGGAACCCCAAGGAGAAGGCCAGGATGAGATGGATACCTCTAGCAGACCCCCCCAAACAGGTGACCCAAAAGAGCAGAGACGAAACAAGCGTCGATCCAGTGATCAGCGGACGAAAAAGCCCCCCCAGGAGACTGGGGAGACGGGTAGTTCGGATGAAGCTGATCCTACTGGTCCGCAAGAGATGCTGGGTCAGCCTGTACCTGAGGCAGAGGACCCGGGCGGAGCGGCAGCGACACACAAGCGACGTAGGGCGTACTCGGAGGTGGCAGCGGGGGTGCCGATGGAAGTACCTGCATTGGCGAAGGCAGGGAAACCACTGGACGTGCCCCCGAAAGTGACAACCAAAGGTCCACCCCCTTCTAGCCAGTTGGGGGATACACGGACAGCTGCCTCCGAGGTGACGGAGGTCCCAGAGACGTCAGGGAGCGCAATTCCTGCCCCTATCGAAGGGGAGGTCGCTGCCAAAAAAGCTCCAGCAGATGAAATGTTGCCCGTGGAGTCCATATGGGATCCATTTATGATTAGTGCCTCAGGTATGGCGGGGGGTCAGCTAAGTGATGGCAGTTCCTCTCCTACCTTCTCCATATTTTCCGTGGACTCCAAAATTGAAGGCTATGAGAGTGCAAGTGGGGTCTCTGGCGACGCGGAGGACTGCTGAGGCCACCTCGGGTAAGATTATAAAGACTGTCTCTCTCCCTTTTCCTCATGGCTGAGTTATGTGGTCTTTCCTTAAATGTAAGAAGCGTGCATTCTAAGACAAGAAGAGCTGCCCTGTTTGATTACCTCTCTATTCTTACCGCGTCAGTTTTTTTCCTACAGGAATGCTGCATCCCACATCGCATGGACTATAAAAAATATGAAAGAGATTGGAGACTCGGACCTTCGGTGTGGTCCGGGTCTAACGAATCTAAAGCCGCAGGTGTCGCCATTTTATTTAAAGGGAACGTTTTAATTGACAGTTTTTATGAAATTTTACCAGGCAGAATTTTAATGGTCAAAACTTTTATAGACGGTATTAAATGGCAGTTTTTAAATTTTTATGGTTCTCCTGAGAGAAATGAAAGAGCTAGAATGCTAGAGATTTTACCCCTTTTTATTAATGATTCAGAACCACTTGTTTTAGCGGGTGATTTTAATTGTATTTTAAAGGGGGAACGCCGGTTCTCTAATTCAGTAAGCAGGAACTACGACAAGACCTCGTCAATTTTAAAAGATATTGTTACTGATTTTAAACTCACCGATGTTTTTAAAAAATGTAACAGGGATTTATGTGAAGAGGCCGGCGTTACCTGGAGCAACGTGACCTGCAGCTCCAGGATTGATTTTATCTTCTGCTCTTACCAAATACTGCCTTTTAAATGTGATATTAACCCAAACGTCTTTTCTGACCATAAGTTATTGTATTTTAAAGTGAAATGTGATAACGAAAGAAGAACTCCGAAAAAAGCCTGGAAATTAAACGTATCCCTTTTAGAAGATCCGCAAATTTTAGCTGATTTTATTACCTTTTACAAAGGCTGCAGACGGGTAAGACATCCCAATATGCCCATCGTCACCTGGTGGGAAAAAATGAAAGTTAAAATAAGAGATTTTTTTATTAAGATTGGGATGAGAAAAGCAAATGAGAAATGCAAATTTTATGCAAATTTAAATACCCGTCTGCAGACCCAATATAAATTCAGAGAACAGGGTATGCTGGTGGACAAGGAGATCATTGAGATTAAAAAAGAGATCTCCCAGTGCCTGGAGCAGAGGGGAAAGGAAATAATATTTCGCTGTAAGGTAAAACATCTTGAGGAGAACGAGACCTGCTCCAGGTATTTTTTTAAGAAAATCAATGATAAGCATACCCTGTTGGATAATATTGAAGGTGAAACAAATACCCAAAATATTTTAAAAAAGGTACATGGGTTTTATGCGGATCTTTTTAATGTTAAAAACATTGACAATGCTTTTATGAATGACTCATTGAAGGAGGTTGATGCTGTTTTAGATCCTGTCTCCCAAAACTTTTTATTACAGGAGATTTCAGAACAAGAAATTTTAGAAACTACCAAGAGTTTTAAAACAGGTAAAGTTCCTGGTCCTGATGGTATACCCATAGAGTTTTATGTTCTATTTTACGGTGTTTTAAAGGAGGATCTCCACTCTCTTTTTACACAAGTTTTTAGAACAAAAGCCCTCCCGGGGTCCTGGAAGAAAGGTGAGGTGTCCCTGCTGTACAAAAAGGGGGACAAAACCGACATTAAAAACTGGAGACCAATTACACTGCTAAATTGCGACTACAAGATAATGGCTAAAATTTGTGCAAATAGATTAAAAGCAGTCGTAAACAAAATAATTCACTCCAACCAGGTCTGTGGGATACCCGGGAGGAGCATATGGGATAACCTGAACCTTTTAAAAGATGTTATTAATGACACAAAGGAGAGGAAAGGCAAAATGGCAGTTTTAACAATCGACTTTGAGAAAGCCTTTGACAGAGTGTCACACTTTTATCTTTTTAAGGTTTTAGAGAAAATGGGTATACCGGAAGGTTTTATACAGTCTCTGAAGGCCTTTTATGACAACTGCACTAGCAAGATTTTAGTCAAAGGTTTTAAAACACAGGATGTCCTTTTAAATTCCGGAGTGAAGCAGGGGTGTCCCTTGTCCCCACTACTTTTTATTTGTGCAATTGAGCCTCTACTGTGTACCCTGAGGAAAAGCAAACAGATACGTGGAGTCCCCCTGCCGGGCGGGGGGGGACTAGAGGCAAAAGTAGTGGGGTACATGGATGATGTCGCGGTACTGTGTAGGGACACCCTATCACTACAAACAACTTTAAGACAGATCTATAAGTTTTGTTGCTCCTCCGGTTTTAAAGTCAATTTTAATAAAAGTAACATTTTAAACATTGGCAATATGATTTTACAGGACATTCCAGTCCCTGTGTCAGAGACTGTGCAGATTTTAGGGGTCTCCTTCAATGAGTTAAACAATGGTTTTAACAGTTGGGACTTGGTGGCACAAAAAGTTAATAAAAAGATTTGTATGTGGAATTTGAGAAAGCTGACCATGGAGGGAAAAGTTTTAATTACCAAAATGGTGATTTTACCGATTTTATTATATTTGAGTATGGTTTTCCCTCCCCCTGATATTTTATT
The DNA here is from genome assembly GCF_050947455.1 of Rhinoderma darwinii. Classification (NCBI taxonomy): domain Eukaryota; kingdom Metazoa; phylum Chordata; class Amphibia; order Anura; family Rhinodermatidae; genus Rhinoderma; species Rhinoderma darwinii. Next base: position 418,371 of record NW_027461782.1, read on the forward strand.
AAAAAAAATAAATAAAGCTTGTTTTACATTTTTATGGAACTCCAAAATGGAAAAACTCAGGAGAGAGAAGGTGATGATGCCAAAACTAATGGGTGGTAAGGATTTCCCTGACATAAAGACCTTTCTTTTAATCAAATTTTTTACTGCATGTCTTAACGCTGCTTTTAAGGATCACTACTGGTCATATTTTATCCGTTTTAACACCGGGTATTTTATGAGGAGGAACGGATGGTTCTCCACGGTTTTAAGCTCCCCGTATGCTTTTAACCTCCCTGACCAGTACAAGATTTTAGAGAAAATTGTGAACCTTTTTAACTTGAAAGGCAAGAGAATTGAAGACGTGCAAAATAGTAAAAGTGTTTTAAAAAAGATAAAAGAAAATGTTTTAGTAGCCCCCATTAGTAATTTTAGTGAACAAAAGTGCAAACAAATATGGAGAATGGTAAATATTAATTATCTTTTTAATCCTCAGAAAGATCTGGCCTGGAGTTGTGCCCACGAGTGTCTTCCATGCCGGGCATTCCAGCATCGAAGGGGACTGACCAACTCGGCTGCGTGTCCAAGGGGAGGTTGCAGAGATGATGAGACAGTCTACCACCTTTTCTGGCAGTGCTACTACGCACAATTGGTGTGGTCAAGAATCCTCCCCTTGGCACAGAAGATTACAGGACTACAGAGATTTACTAGCAATGGCGTTTTTTATGGATGTCTGGAATGCCCAACACAGACCCGAAAAATGATGGCATGGAAGATCACTAACTGCGTCAAAGCAGCTCTGTGGGCGGCCAGAAACATTCTTTTATTCAAACATGACGTTTTAACTGTGGATGATGTTTTAGCCATTTGTTTAAGTGAGATGCACAAGTATTTTCTTTTAGATAAAAAACTCTCTCCTGTTTTATGTAGAAAATGGTTTTTTAGTGAATGGAGTTCCATAATTTGATGCCACCAAGTGCCCTTTTATAAGTTATGTGATTTTATCTGATAACTTGTATTTATTATTATACCATTGTTGTAAACCCTGTGTATTTATTGATTTATTGTAAAAATGTAAAAAATTTGTAAATCCTTTTTATGTCAAAAATTTTAAATAAACGGTTACCTCCTTTGTTGGGGTAGTCAACTCAAAAAATCTGTTCTTATCAGTTTAATATCTGATACGTCCCCTATCTGGGGACCATATATTAAATGGATTTTTAGAACAGGGAGATGGAAATAGAGCTTGCTCTGTCCACTCCACGCATTGACCTGGTATTGCAGTATTTCCAGGACCGGTGCACCCTTCCCTTATGTGTTGACTAAAATCAGATTCCAAAAGTGCTATTTGTGTTTGCTATTGTTTTTGTCTTTCTGATGGGATCTCCCCTTTTAATCCCATTATTTCAACACCTGTTGGACAATGCATTTGTACAGTCATGTGTGATAATGAGCTCATTTATTAAATGCAATTAATTAATACATTGCCACCTCTTGTTGTGTGTGTGTCTTCTGTGTTTCTGTGTTTCCGGCATTTCACATTGGAACAGCTCATTCACCTTCCTTGTCTTCTCTCCGCCCTCCCTCCTAGGTAGGTTAAAGAGCTGCACCTGAGCCAGCCACTGATTGATGCAGCACCACAGTCAAATAGCGGAGTGGAGTAGGGGAACAGCAAACAGCCATTAAAGCCGCCCGCCCGCCCGCCCGCCCGCCTGCCTGCCTGCCTGCCTGCCTGCCCGCCACAATGGACCTACCTGTGTACACTACATGGATGTGATGGAATGTACTGTCGTCCCTACATTTCAAGAAGAAGTAAGAATTGCAGTTGCAACAAAGCCTTGCTTGCCTACAAAGAGAGCAGCAATTTGGATTTGTTACTATGTTACCTAGAAGAATAACAAACTGTGCAAGGATGGAGGTTGTAGGAGCAAAGAGAAGTTGTCTGTAAAGTTGGTGGATGCTTATTTTCCATTTTGCAGTCCCTTGTCTCCCTCTTGTGGCCTCCTGGAGGCAAATAAATGTGCAAAAAAAAGACAGCCTGGCGGCCGGCTGTTGCAGTGTTGCCCTCTCAGGCAACACTGAGTGACTGACTGAGCCGCACCGTCTTATATAAAGTTCAGACGGAACTTTGCACGTGTCATAGTGGAGCCCTCAGGATTCCAGAGCCAGCTTTCTGACATCATAATGGGGCCTGCCTCAGAGATAAAAGCCTGGGCCCAGGCAGTGTTGGTCAGTGCTGCTCAGCAGGCAGCACCGGACTGGACTGGATTAAAGCTGATACAAGGTGTGAAGGAACAAGGGGTGGCTGTGGGCATGCACTTGCTGCCGCTGCCAGTGTTTATCTGCATGGCAGGAGGGCATTTGGGCGTTGCCAGGAAGGCGTTTTTATGTAGATTCCTCCTCTTTCAGCACTGCATTGTGGTGCAAGCAAAAGAAGCAAATCCTGTGTAGCTTCCTCTCCGGCCTTTATTCACCTCCCGCTTAGTAGCTGTAAATGTGTGTGAGCCTGCAGGGCCCCATGGAATTGCCTAGGAGTAGGCTGAATCAATCGCTGCAAGGGGTGAACAGCAGTATGGGACAGGCTCGGGCAAGGCAAGGGCCGCTCGGGTTATCGCTTCTCGGCCTTTTGGCTAAGATCAAGTGTAGTATCTGTTCTTATCAGTTTAATATCTGATACGTCCCCTATCTGGGGACCATATATTAAATGGATTTTTAGAACAGGGAGATGGAAATAGAGCTTGCTCTGTCCACTCCACGCATTGACCTGGTATTGCAGTATTTCCAGGACCGGTGCACCCTTCCCTTATGTGTTGACTAAAATCAGATTCCAAAAGTGCTATTTGTGTTTGCTATTGTTTTTGTCTTTCTGATGGGATCTCCCCTTTTAATCCCATTATTTCAACACCTGTTGGACAATGCATTTGTACAGTCATGTGTGATAATGAGCTCATTTATTAAATGCAATTAATTAATACATTGCCACCTCTTGTTGTGTGTGTGTCTTCTGTGTTTCTGTGTTTCCGGCATTTCACATTGGAACAGCTCATTCACCTTCCTTGTCTTCTCTCCGCCCTCCCTCCTAGGTAGGTTAAAGAGCTGCACCTGAGCCAGCCACTGATTGATGCAGCACCACAGTCAAATAGCGGAGTGGAGTAGGGGAACAGCAAACAGCCATTAAAGCCGCCCGCCCGCCCGCCCGCCCGCCTGCCTGCCTGCCTGCCTGCCTGCCCGCCACAATGGACCTACCTGTGTACACTACATGGATGTGATGGAATGTACTGTCGTCCCTACATTTCAAGAAGAAGTAAGAATTGCAGTTGCAACAAAGCCTTGCTTGCCTACAAAGAGAGCAGCAATTTGGATTTGTTACTATGTTACCTAGAAGAATAACAAACTGTGCAAGGATGGAGGTTGTAGGAGCAAAGAGAAGTTGTCTGTAAAGTTGGTGGATGCTTATTTTCCATTTTGCAGTCCCTTGTCTCCCTCTTGTGGCCTCCTGGAGGCAAATAAATGTGCAAAAAAAAGACAGCCTGGCGGCCGGCTGTTGCAGTGTTGCCCTCTCAGGCAACACTGAGTGACTGACTGAGCCGCACCGTCTTATATAAAGTTCAGACGGAACTTTGCACGTGTCATAGTGGAGCCCTCAGGATTCCAGAGCCAGCTTTCTGACATCATAATGGGGCCTGCCTCAGAGATAAAAGCCTGGGCCCAGGCAGTGTTGGTCAGTGCTGCTCAGCAGGCAGCACCGGACTGGACTGGATTAAAGCTGATACAAGGTGTGAAGGAACAAGGGGTGGCTGTGGGCATGCACTTGCTGCCGCTGCCAGTGTTTATCTGCATGGCAGGAGGGCATTTGGGCGTTGCCAGGAAGGCGTTTTTATGTAGATTCCTCCTCTTTCAGCACTGCATTGTGGTGCAAGCAAAAGAAGCAAATCCTGTGTAGCTTCCTCTCCGGCCTTTATTCACCTCCCGCTTAGTAGCTGTAAATGTGTGTGAGCCTGCAGGGCCCCATGGAATTGCCTAGGAGTAGGCTGAATCAATCGCTGCAAGGGGTGAACAGCAGTATGGGACAGGCTCGGGCAAGGCAAGGGCCGCTCGGGTTATCGCTTCTCGGCCTTTTGGCTAAGATCAAGTGTAGTATCTGTTCTTATCAGTTTAATATCTGATACGTCCCCTATCTGGGGACCATATATTAAATGGATTTTTAGAACAGGGAGATGGAAATAGAGCTTGCTCTGTCCACTCCACGCATTGACCTGGTATTGCAGTATTTCCAGGACCGGTGCACCCTTCCCTTATGTGTTGACTAAAATCAGATTCCAAAAGTGCTATTTGTGTTTGCTATTGTTTTTGTCTTTCTGATGGGATCTCCCCTTTTAATCCCATTATTTCAACACCTGTTGGACAATGCATTTGTACAGTCATGTGTGATAATGAGCTCATTTATTAAATGCAATTAATTAATACATTGCCACCTCTTGTTGTGTGTGTGTCTTCTGTGTTTCTGTGTTTCCGGCATTTCACATTGGAACAGCTCATTCACCTTCCTTGTCTTCTCTCCGCCCTCCCTCCTAGGTAGGTTAAAGAGCTGCACCTGAGCCAGCCACTGATTGATGCAGCACCACAGTCAAATAGCGGAGTGGAGTAGGGGAACAGCAAACAGCCATTAAAGCCGCCCGCCCGCCCGCCCGCCCGCCTGCCTGCCTGCCTGCCTGCCTGCCCGCCACAATGGACCTACCTGTGTACACTACATGGATGTGATGGAATGTACTGTCGTCCCTACATTTCAAGAAGAAGTAAGAATTGCAGTTGCAACAAAGCCTTGCTTGCCTACAAAGAGAGCAGCAATTTGGATTTGTTACTATGTTACCTAGAAGAATAACAAACTGTGCAAGGATGGAGGTTGTAGGAGCAAAGAGAAGTTGTCTGTAAAGTTGGTGGATGCTTATTTTCCATTTTGCAGTCCCTTGTCTCCCTCTTGTGGCCTCCTGGAGGCAAATAAATGTGCAAAAAAAAGACAGCCTGGCGGCCGGCTGTTGCAGTGTTGCCCTCTCAGGCAACACTGAGTGACTGACTGAGCCGCACCGTCTTATATAAAGTTCAGACGGAACTTTGCACGTGTCATAGTGGAGCCCTCAGGATTCCAGAGCCAGCTTTCTGACATCATAATGGGGCCTGCCTCAGAGATAAAAGCCTGGGCCCAGGCAGTGTTGGTCAGTGCTGCTCAGCAGGCAGCACCGGACTGGACTGGATTAAAGCTGATACAAGGTGTGAAGGAACAAGGGGTGGCTGTGGGCATGCACTTGCTGCCGCTGCCAGTGTTTATCTGCATGGCAGGAGGGCATTTGGGCGTTGCCAGGAAGGCGTTTTTATGTAGATTCCTCCTCTTTCAGCACTGCATTGTGGTGCAAGCAAAAGAAGCAAATCCTGTGTAGCTTCCTCTCCGGCCTTTATTCACCTCCCGCTTAGTAGCTGTAAATGTGTGTGAGCCTGCAGGGCCCCATGGAATTGCCTAGGAGTAGGCTGAATCAATCGCTGCAAGGGGTGAACAGCAGTATGGGACAGGCTCGGGCAAGGCAAGGGCCGCTCGGGTTATCGCTTCTCGGCCTTTTGGCTAAGATCAAGTGTAGTATCTGTTCTTATCAGTTTAATATCTGATACGTCCCCTATCTGGGGACCATATATTAAATGGATTTTTAGAACAGGGAGATGGAAATAGAGCTTGCTCTGTCCACTCCACGCATTGACCTGGTATTGCAGTATTTCCAGGACCGGTGCACCCTTCCCTTATGTGTTGACTAAAATCAGATTCCAAAAGTGCTATTTGTGTTTGCTATTGTTTTTGTCTTTCTGATGGGATCTCCCCTTTTAATCCCATTATTTCAACACCTGTTGGACAATGCATTTGTACAGTCATGTGTGATAATGAGCTCATTTATTAAATGCAATTAATTAATACATTGCCACCTCTTGTTGTGTGTGTGTCTTCTGTGTTTCTGTGTTTCCGGCATTTCACATTGGAACAGCTCATTCACCTTCCTTGTCTTCTCTCCGCCCTCCCTCCTAGGTAGGTTAAAGAGCTGCACCTGAGCCAGCCACTGATTGATGCAGCACCACAGTCAAATAGCGGAGTGGAGTAGGGGAACAGCAAACAGCCATTAAAGCCGCCCGCCCGCCCGCCCGCCCGCCTGCCTGCCTGCCTGCCTGCCTGCCCGCCACAATGGACCTACCTGTGTACACTACATGGATGTGATGGAATGTACTGTCGTCCCTACATTTCAAGAAGAAGTAAGAATTGCAGTTGCAACAAAGCCTTGCTTGCCTACAAAGAGAGCAGCAATTTGGATTTGTTACTATGTTACCTAGAAGAATAACAAACTGTGCAAGGATGGAGGTTGTAGGAGCAAAGAGAAGTTGTCTGTAAAGTTGGTGGATGCTTATTTTCCATTTTGCAGTCCCTTGTCTCCCTCTTGTGGCCTCCTGGAGGCAAATAAATGTGCAAAAAAAAGACAGCCTGGCGGCCGGCTGTTGCAGTGTTGCCCTCTCAGGCAACACTGAGTGACTGACTGAGCCGCACCGTCTTATATAAAGTTCAGACGGAACTTTGCACGTGTCATAGTGGAGCCCTCAGGATTCCAGAGCCAGCTTTCTGACATCATAATGGGGCCTGCCTCAGAGATAAAAGCCTGGGCCCAGGCAGTGTTGGTCAGTGCTGCTCAGCAGGCAGCACCGGACTGGACTGGATTAAAGCTGATACAAGGTGTGAAGGAACAAGGGGTGGCTGTGGGCATGCACTTGCTGCCGCTGCCAGTGTTTATCTGCATGGCAGGAGGGCATTTGGGCGTTGCCAGGAAGGCGTTTTTATGTAGATTCCTCCTCTTTCAGCACTGCATTGTGGTGCAAGCAAAAGAAGCAAATCCTGTGTAGCTTCCTCTCCGGCCTTTATTCACCTCCCGCTTAGTAGCTGTAAATGTGTGTGAGCCTGCAGGGCCCCATGGAATTGCCTAGGAGTAGGCTGAATCAATCGCTGCAAGGGGTGAACAGCAGTATGGGACAGGCTCGGGCAAGGCAAGGGCCGCTCGGGTTATCGCTTCTCGGCCTTTTGGCTAAGATCAAGTGTAGTATCTGTTCTTATCAGTTTAATATCTGATACGTCCCCTATCTGGGGACCATATATTAAATGGATTTTTAGAACAGGGAGATGGAAATAGAGCTTGCTCTGTCCACTCCACGCATTGACCTGGTATTGCAGTATTTCCAGGACCGGTGCACCCTTCCCTTATGTGTTGACTAAAATCAGATTCCAAAAGTGCTATTTGTGTTTGCTATTGTTTTTGTCTTTCTGATGGGATCTCCCCTTTTAATCCCATTATTTCAACACCTGTTGGACAATGCATTTGTACAGTCATGTGTGATAATGAGCTCATTTATTAAATGCAATTAATTAATACATTGCCACCTCTTGTTGTGTGTGTGTCTTCTGTGTTTCTGTGTTTCCGGCATTTCACATTGGAACAGCTCATTCACCTTCCTTGTCTTCTCTCCGCCCTCCCTCCTAGGTAGGTTAAAGAGCTGCACCTGAGCCAGCCACTGATTGATGCAGCACCACAGTCAAATAGCGGAGTGGAGTAGGGGAACAGCAAACAGCCATTAAAGCCGCCCGCCCGCCCGCCCGCCCGCCTGCCTGCCTGCCTGCCTGCCTGCCCGCCACAATGGACCTACCTGTGTACACTACATGGATGTGATGGAATGTACTGTCGTCCCTACATTTCAAGAAGAAGTAAGAATTGCAGTTGCAACAAAGCCTTGCTTGCCTACAAAGAGAGCAGCAATTTGGATTTGTTACTATGTTACCTAGAAGAATAACAAACTGTGCAAGGATGGAGGTTGTAGGAGCAAAGAGAAGTTGTCTGTAAAGTTGGTGGATGCTTATTTTCCATTTTGCAGTCCCTTGTCTCCCTCTTGTGGCCTCCTGGAGGCAAATAAATGTGCAAAAAAAAGACAGCCTGGCGGCCGGCTGTTGCAGTGTTGCCCTCTCAGGCAACACTGAGTGACTGACTGAGCCGCACCGTCTTATATAAAGTTCAGACGGAACTTTGCACGTGTCATAGTGGAGCCCTCAGGATTCCAGAGCCAGCTTTCTGACATCATAATGGGGCCTGCCTCAGAGATAAAAGCCTGGGCCCAGGCAGTGTTGGTCAGTGCTGCTCAGCAGGCAGCACCGGACTGGACTGGATTAAAGCTGATACAAGGTGTGAAGGAACAAGGGGTGGCTGTGGGCATGCACTTGCTGCCGCTGCCAGTGTTTATCTGCATGGCAGGAGGGCATTTGGGCGTTGCCAGGAAGGCGTTTTTATGTAGATTCCTCCTCTTTCAGCACTGCATTGTGGTGCAAGCAAAAGAAGCAAATCCTGTGTAGCTTCCTCTCCGGCCTTTATTCACCTCCCGCTTAGTAGCTGTAAATGTGTGTGAGCCTGCAGGGCCCCATGGAATTGCCTAGGAGTAGGCTGAATCAATCGCTGCAAGGGGTGAACAGCAGTATGGGACAGGCTCGGGCAAGGCAAGGGCCGCTCGGGTTATCGCTTCTCGGCCTTTTGGCTAAGATCAAGTGTAGTATCTGTTCTTATCAGTTTAATATCTGATACGTCCCCTATCTGGGGACCATATATTAAATGGATTTTTAGAACAGGGAGATGGAAATAGAGCTTGCTCTGTCCACTCCACGCATTGACCTGGTATTGCAGTATTTCCAGGACCGGTGCACCCTTCCCTTATGTGTTGACTAAAATCAGATTCCAAAAGTGCTATTTGTGTTTGCTATTGTTTTTGTCTTTCTGATGGGATCTCCCCTTTTAATCCCATTATTTCAACACCTGTTGGACAATGCATTTGTACAGTCATGTGTGATAATGAGCTCATTTATTAAATGCAATTAATTAATACATTGCCACCTCTTGTTGTGTGTGTGTCTTCTGTGTTTCTGTGTTTCCGGCATTTCACATTGGAACAGCTCATTCACCTTCCTTGTCTTCTCTCCGCCCTCCCTCCTAGGTAGGTTAAAGAGCTGCACCTGAGCCAGCCACTGATTGATGCAGCACCACAGTCAAATAGCGGAGTGGAGTAGGGGAACAGCAAACAGCCATTAAAGCCGCCCGCCCGCCCGCCCGCCCGCCTGCCTGCCTGCCTGCCTGCCTGCCCGCCACAATGGACCTACCTGTGTACACTACATGGATGTGATGGAATGTACTGTCGTCCCTACATTTCAAGAAGAAGTAAGAATTGCAGTTGCAACAAAGCCTTGCTTGCCTACAAAGAGAGCAGCAATTTGGATTTGTTACTATGTTACCTAGAAGAATAACAAACTGTGCAAGGATGGAGGTTGTAGGAGCAAAGAGAAGTTGTCTGTAAAGTTGGTGGATGCTTATTTTCCATTTTGCAGTCCCTTGTCTCCCTCTTGTGGCCTCCTGGAGGCAAATAAATGTGCAAAAAAAAGACAGCCTGGCGGCCGGCTGTTGCAGTGTTGCCCTCTCAGGCAACACTGAGTGACTGACTGAGCCGCACCGTCTTATATAAAGTTCAGACGGAACTTTGCACGTGTCATAGTGGAGCCCTCAGGATTCCAGAGCCAGCTTTCTGACATCATAATGGGGCCTGCCTCAGAGATAAAAGCCTGGGCCCAGGCAGTGTTGGTCAGTGCTGCTCAGCAGGCAGCACCGGACTGGACTGGATTAAAGCTGATACAAGGTGTGAAGGAACAAGGGGTGGCTGTGGGCATGCACTTGCTGCCGCTGCCAGTGTTTATCTGCATGGCAGGAGGGCATTTGGGCGTTGCCAGGAAGGCGTTTTTATGTAGATTCCTCCTCTTTCAGCACTGCATTGTGGTGCAAGCAAAAGAAGCAAATCCTGTGTAGCTTCCTCTCCGGCCTTTATTCACCTCCCGCTTAGTAGCTGTAAATGTGTGTGAGCCTGCAGGGCCCCATGGAATTGCCTAGGAGTAGGCTGAATCAATCGCTGCAAGGGGTGAACAGCAGTATGGGACAGGCTCGGGCAAGGCAAGGGCCGCTCGGGTTATCGCTTCTCGGCCTTTTGGCTAAGATCAAGTGTAGTATCTGTTCTTATCAGTTTAATATCTGATACGTCCCCTATCTGGGGACCATATATTAAATGGATTTTTAGAACAGGGAGATGGAAATAGAGCTTGCTCTGTCCACTCCACGCATTGACCTGGTATTGCAGTATTTCCAGGACCGGTGCACCCTTCCCTTATGTGTTGACTAAAATCAGATTCCAAAAGTGCTATTTGTGTTTGCTATTGTTTTTGTCTTTCTGATGGGATCTCCCCTTTTAATCCCATTATTTCAACACCTGTTGGACAATGCATTTGTACAGTCATGTGTGATAATGAGCTCATTTATTAAATGCAATTAATTAATACATTGCCACCTCTTGTTGTGTGTGTGTCTTCTGTGTTTCTGTGTTTCCGGCATTTCACATTGGAACAGCTCATTCACCTTCCTTGTCTTCTCTCCGCCCTCCCTCCTAGGTAGGTTAAAGAGCTGCACCTGAGCCAGCCACTGATTGATGCAGCACCACAGTCAAATAGCGGAGTGGAGTAGGGGAACAGCAAACAGCCATTAAAGCCGCCCGCCCGCCCGCCCGCCCGCCTGCCTGCCTGCCTGCCTGCCTGCCCGCCACAATGGACCTACCTGTGTACACTACATGGATGTGATGGAATGTACTGTCGTCCCTACATTTCAAGAAGAAGTAAGAATTGCAGTTGCAACAAAGCCTTGCTTGCCTACAAAGAGAGCAGCAATTTGGATTTGTTACTATGTTACCTAGAAGAATAACAAACTGTGCAAGGATGGAGGTTGTAGGAGCAAAGAGAAGTTGTCTGTAAAGTTGGTGGATGCTTATTTTCCATTTTGCAGTCCCTTGTCTCCCTCTTGTGGCCTCCTGGAGGCAAATAAATGTGCAAAAAAAAGACAGCCTGGCGGCCGGCTGTTGCAGTGTTGCCCTCTCAGGCAACACTGAGTGACTGACTGAGCCGCACCGTCTTATATAAAGTTCAGACGGAACTTTGCACGTGTCATAGTGGAGCCCTCAGGATTCCAGAGCCAGCTTTCTGACATCATAATGGGGCCTGCCTCAGAGATAAAAGCCTGGGCCCAGGCAGTGTTGGTCAGTGCTGCTCAGCAGGCAGCACCGGACTGGACTGGATTAAAGCTGATACAAGGTGTGAAGGAACAAGGGGTGGCTGTGGGCATGCACTTGCTGCCGCTGCCAGTGTTTATCTGCATGGCAGGAGGGCATTTGGGCGTTGCCAGGAAGGCGTTTTTATGTAGATTCCTCCTCTTTCAGCACTGCATTGTGGTGCAAGCAAAAGAAGCAAATCCTGTGTAGCTTCCTCTCCGGCCTTTATTCACCTCCCGCTTAGTAGCTGTAAATGTGTGTGAGCCTGCAGGGCCCCATGGAATTGCCTAGGAGTAGGCTGAATCAATCGCTGCAAGGGGTGAACAGCAGTATGGGACAGGCTCGGGCAAGGCAAGGGCCGCTCGGGTTATCGCTTCTCGGCCTTTTGGCTAAGATCAAGTGTAGTATCTGTTCTTATCAGTTTAATATCTGATACGTCCCCTATCTGGGGACCATATATTAAATGGATTTTTAGAACAGGGAGATGGAAATAGAGCTTGCTCTGTCCACTCCACGCATTGACCTGGTATTGCAGTATTTCCAGGACCGGTGCACCCTTCCCTTATGTGTTGACTAAAATCAGATTCCAAAAGTGCTATTTGTGTTTGCTATTGTTTTTGTCTTTCTGATGGGATCTCCCCTTTTAATCCCATTATTTCAACACCTGTTGGACAATGCATTTGTACAGTCATGTGTGATAATGAGCTCATTTATTAAATGCAATTAATTAATACATTGCCACCTCTTGTTGTGTGTGTGTCTTCTGTGTTTCTGTGTTTCCGGCATTTCACATTGGAACAGCTCATTCACCTTCCTTGTCTTCTCTCCGCCCTCCCTCCTAGGTAGGTTAAAGAGCTGCACCTGAGCCAGCCACTGATTGATGCAGCACCACAGTCAAATAGCGGAGTGGAGTAGGGGAACAGCAAACAGCCATTAAAGCCGCCCGCCCGCCCGCCCGCCCGCCTGCCTGCCTGCCTGCCTGCCTGCCCGCCACAATGGACCTACCTGTGTACACTACATGGATGTGATGGAATGTACTGTCGTCCCTACATTTCAAGAAGAAGTAAGAATTGCAGTTGCAACAAAGCCTTGCTTGCCTACAAAGAGAGCAGCAATTTGGATTTGTTACTATGTTACCTAGAAGAATAACAAACTGTGCAAGGATGGAGGTTGTAGGAGCAAAGAGAAGTTGTCTGTAAAGTTGGTGGATGCTTATTTTCCATTTTGCAGTCCCTTGTCTCCCTCTTGTGGCCTCCTGGAGGCAAATAAATGTGCAAAAAAAAGACAGCCTGGCGGCCGGCTGTTGCAGTGTTGCCCTCTCAGGCAACACTGAGTGACTGACTGAGCCGCACCGTCTTATATAAAGTTCAGACGGAACTTTGCACGTGTCATAGTGGAGCCCTCAGGATTCCAGAGCCAGCTTTCTGACATCATAATGGGGCCTGCCTCAGAGATAAAAGCCTGGGCCCAGGCAGTGTTGGTCAGTGCTGCTCAGCAGGCAGCACCGGACTGGACTGGATTAAAGCTGATACAAGGTGTGAAGGAACAAGGGGTGGCTGTGGGCATGCACTTGCTGCCGCTGCCAGTGTTTATCTGCATGGCAGGAGGGCATTTGGGCGTTGCCAGGAAGGCGTTTTTATGTAGATTCCTCCTCTTTCAGCACTGCATTGTGGTGCAAGCAAAAGAAGCAAATCCTGTGTAGCTTCCTCTCCGGCCTTTATTCACCTCCCGCTTAGTAGCTGTAAATGTGTGTGAGCCTGCAGGGCCCCATGGAATTGCCTAGGAGTAGGCTGAATCAATCGCTGCAAGGGGTGAACAGCAGTATGGGACAGGCTCGGGCAAGGCAAGGGCCGCTCGGGTTATCGCTTCTCGGCCTTTTGGCTAAGATCAAGTGTAGTATCTGTTCTTATCAGTTTAATATCTGATACGTCCCCTATCTGGGGACCATATATTAAATGGATTTTTAGAACAGGGAGATGGAAATAGAGCTTGCTCTGTCCACTCCACGCATTGACCTGGTATTGCAGTATTTCCAGGACCGGTGCACCCTTCCCTTATGTGTTGACTAAAATCAGATTCCAAAAGTGCTATTTGTGTTTGCTATTGTTTTTGTCTTTCTGATGGGATCTCCCCTTTTAATCCCATTATTTCAACACCTGTTGGACAATGCATTTGTACAGTCATGTGTGATAATGAGCTCATTTATTAAATGCAATTAATTAATACATTGCCACCTCTTGTTGTGTGTGTGTCTTCTGTGTTTCTGTGTTTCCGGCATTTCACATTGGAACAGCTCATTCACCTTCCTTGTCTTCTCTCCGCCCTCCCTCCTAGGTAGGTTAAAGAGCTGCACCTGAGCCAGCCACTGATTGATGCAGCACCACAGTCAAATAGCGGAGTGGAGTAGGGGAACAGCAAACAGCCATTAAAGCCGCCCGCCCGCCCGCCCGCCCGCCTGCCTGCCTGCCTGCCTGCCTGCCCGCCACAATGGACCTACCTGTGTACACTACATGGATGTGATGGAATGTACTGTCGTCCCTACATTTCAAGAAGAAGTAAGAATTGCAGTTGCAACAAAGCCTTGCTTGCCTACAAAGAGAGCAGCAATTTGGATTTGTTACTATGTTACCTAGAAGAATAACAAACTGTGCAAGGATGGAGGTTGTAGGAGCAAAGAGAAGTTGTCTGTAAAGTTGGTGGATGCTTATTTTCCATTTTGCAGTCCCTTGTCTCCCTCTTGTGGCCTCCTGGAGGCAAATAAATGTGCAAAAAAAAGACAGCCTGGCGGCCGGCTGTTGCAGTGTTGCCCTCTCAGGCAACACTGAGTGACTGACTGAGCCGCACCGTCTTATATAAAGTTCAGACGGAACTTTGCACGTGTCATAGTGGAGCCCTCAGGATTCCAGAGCCAGCTTTCTGACATCATAATGGGGCCTGCCTCAGAGATAAAAGCCTGGGCCCAGGCAGTGTTGGTCAGTGCTGCTCAGCAGGCAGCACCGGACTGGACTGGATTAAAGCTGATACAAGGTGTGAAGGAACAAGGGGTGGCTGTGGGCATGCACTTGCTGCCGCTGCCAGTGTTTATCTGCATGGCAGGAGGGCATTTGGGCGTTGCCAGGAAGGCGTTTTTATGTAGATTCCTCCTCTTTCAGCACTGCATTGTGGTGCAAGCAAAAGAAGCAAATCCTGTGTAGCTTCCTCTCCGGCCTTTATTCACCTCCCGCTTAGTAGCTGTAAATGTGTGTGAGCCTGCAGGGCCCCATGGAATTGCCTAGGAGTAGGCTGAATCAATCGCTGCAAGGGGTGAACAGCAGTATGGGACAGGCTCGGGCAAGGCAAGGGCCGCTCGGGTTATCGCTTCTCGGCCTTTTGGCTAAGATCAAGTGTAGTATCTGTTCTTATCAGTTTAATATCTGATACGTCCCCTATCTGGGGACCATATATTAAATGGATTTTTAGAACAGGGAGATGGAAATAGAGCTTGCTCTGTCCACTCCACGCATTGACCTGGTATTGCAGTATTTCCAGGACCGGTGCACCCTTCCCTTATGTGTTGACTAAAATCAGATTCCAAAAGTGCTATTTGTGTTTGCTATTGTTTTTGTCTTTCTGATGGGATCTCCCCTTTTAATCCCATTATTTCAACACCTGTTGGACAATGCATTTGTACAGTCATGTGTGATAATGAGCTCATTTATTAAATGCAATTAATTAATACATTGCCACCTCTTGTTGTGTGTGTGTCTTCTGTGTTTCTGTGTTTCCGGCATTTCACATTGGAACAGCTCATTCACCTTCCTTGTCTTCTCTCCGCCCTCCCTCCTAGGTAGGTTAAAGAGCTGCACCTGAGCCAGCCACTGATTGATGCAGCACCACAGTCAAATAGCGGAGTGGAGTAGGGGAACAGCAAACAGCCATTAAAGCCGCCCGCCCGCCCGCCCGCCCGCCTGCCTGCCTGCCTGCCTGCCTGCCCGCCACAATGGACCTACCTGTGTACACTACATGGATGTGATGGAATGTACTGTCGTCCCTACATTTCAAGAAGAAGTAAGAATTGCAGTTGCAACAAAGCCTTGCTTGCCTACAAAGAGAGCAGCAATTTGGATTTGTTACTATGTTACCTAGAAGAATAACAAACTGTGCAAGGATGGAGGTTGTAGGAGCAAAGAGAAGTTGTCTGTAAAGTTGGTGGATGCTTATTTTCCATTTTGCAGTCCCTTGTCTCCCTCTTGTGGCCTCCTGGAGGCAAATAAATGTGCAAAAAAAAGACAGCCTGGCGGCCGGCTGTTGCAGTGTTGCCCTCTCAGGCAACACTGAGTGACTGACTGAGCCGCACCGTCTTATATAAAGTTCAGACGGAACTTTGCACGTGTCATAGTGGAGCCCTCAGGATTCCAGAGCCAGCTTTCTGACATCATAATGGGGCCTGCCTCAGAGATAAAAGCCTGGGCCCAGGCAGTGTTGGTCAGTGCTGCTCAGCAGGCAGCACCGGACTGGACTGGATTAAAGCTGATACAAGGTGTGAAGGAACAAGGGGTGGCTGTGGGCATGCACTTGCTGCCGCTGCCAGTGTTTATCTGCATGGCAGGAGGGCATTTGGGCGTTGCCAGGAAGGCGTTTTTATGTAGATTCCTCCTCTTTCAGCACTGCATTGTGGTGCAAGCAAAAGAAGCAAATCCTGTGTAGCTTCCTCTCCGGCCTTTATTCACCTCCCGCTTAGTAGCTGTAAATGTGTGTGAGCCTGCAGGGCCCCATGGAATTGCCTAGGAGTAGGCTGAATCAATCGCTGCAAGGGGTGAACAGCAGTATGGGACAGGCTCGGGCAAGGCAAGGGCCGCTCGGGTTATCGCTTCTCGGCCTTTTGGCTCAGATCAGGTTTATTGCCTGGTCTGGGCCGGGGGTTCGGTCTTTCGTGGAGTCCTCTCCGACGTTTTTGGGAGCGATCACCGTGCCGTTGGGCATTCCATATCAAGATGGCAGCAGTGCGGAATACTATTCGTTTTGTGGTAAATGAGCAGAGGAGAGACGAAGTGGATACTGGGCACATCATTGAGAACATCCTTCTGGACCTGGCTGGAGTTAAGTTGGTAGAGGTATTCTGTATCCAAGCTTTCAGCAATATTGCTACGTATGATGTATCCTTTTTTGAGGCCGCCTACTGTCTAAATGTTTTTCAGTTGCTCAAGGAGAAACACATGCATGAGGCTTTAACATCTATTGAAGTGCAACCTCTTTTTTCAGCAGTGGAGAAATGTATTACCATCCACATGTATAACCCATTTCTGGATAGAAGGCTGGTCAGGGCCTTTTTAGCTCACTACTGTACCCATGTTAGAGGTGGTGTGGAGCAGAAGAATCTATGGGGAGTTTTCAATGGTGATATCAAGTACTGGGTCAGGCTGAAACCTGACTCCAGCTGTATTGGAGGAGTGATGAATCCTCCTGCTAATTTTTCAATTGGTGGTAATAAGGGGTATCTGTATTACCAAGATATGCCATGCTTTTGCAGATCATGTTTTTCCTACGGGCATACCAAAGATGCATGTAAAGGCAAGGTTTGCAGAAATTGCAAGGAAACCGGACATGAGGCTAGTGCATGTATTTCCCCATCCAGGTGTGATATTTGTGGTTTGCCTGGCCATACCTGTAGGAAATGTCCAAAGGTGTTTCCTTTCTTAGGACAAGAGAGAAGAACATGGGGCAGACAGGTGAGAACAACAAGTTCCCTTGCTGCCTCTTCTGAGGAAATTTCAGAGCCTGCTGGCGGTGTTTCTGTGTCTGCTTGTCAGGACCCAGGGAAAGCTGTATTAGGAGAGGTTCTAACCTCACATACTAACAGCATGGAGTTGGGTGTGGTCCCTCCTGCAGAGCAAAGTGTTGATGAAGCACCTGGGGTTATACCTATGGAAGGTGAAGACACAGCGCCACCTATTGGGTGTGCTTCCCCTGATGATGGTGCAAGTATGCAAATTTTGTCTTTTTCTAGCCCAGAGTCAAAAATGGAAGACTCAGCTAAAGTGGAGTGGTCAATATCGGAGGAGGACGAGAAGGAGGCCAGGATGCCTAGTGCCACTAGTGCGGAAATCTTCCATAAAGTTGTCTCAAAAAGGGGGAAGTCTGGAAAAGCGGTGAAGAGACTGAAGATAGGCTTGTTGGAAGATTCGGCTCATGCAAATCCTTTCTCATTGTTGGACAGTGACTCTAGTTCTAGCCCTAAGTCATCTGAGGTGGCCTCAGAAGTACCCAGCTCTCCTGGGGAAGGTTTCCTCAGTGAAGTCAATGTGGCGAATCTGGAAAGAGCGATGTATTTCCCTGGGACGTGATATGTTCTGGTTCTTCATGGCTTTCCATTGCACTAACCATACTATGCCCGCATGTCTTTGAGATTAAAAATTGTCTCACAAAATGTACGGGTGTTCTCCTCTGCTCACAAGCGTGCTGCAGTCCTGGACTTTTTGGCCTCTAAGGGCAGTGACATTGTTTGCGTACAAGAATGTGGTTTATCAAAAATGCCTAGGAAAGAAGAATGGAAGTTTGGGGAAGCAATTTGGTCTTTTTCTTCCACAAATAGGAATGATGGAATTGGTATCCTCTTCAAAAATAATGAGTTTGTCATCAAACAGACTCAAATTATACAGGAAGGAAGATGTGTCTGCGTGTTACTAGCCTATAAGGGGTGGCAGTTTAGGCTAATCAATATCTATGGCCATGCTGTGAAAACTGATAGGTTGGCACTTTTTGATAGTTTAAAATTTTTTCTACACGGTAAAGTTCCTGTCATTATTGTTGGTGACATTAACTGTATCCTGGAGAAGCAGGCCCGAGCTGGGTCCACAGAGTCTAATGTGGATGTCACTGGAGTTTTGTGGAATAAAATTTTGCAGGACTTTGCTTTGCAGGACGCTGTCACCAGGAAACCAGGTCCATTTACCTATCATGCCGATGACGGAAGAACGGATTCTCGTCTGGATTTTTTCTTTTTTTCTACCTCTGCAATGAAATGTGTAGATTATGCGCAGGAGAGAGTGTGGTTTTCAGATCACGAGTGTTTGTTGGGGGTTTTTGTTATAAATAATTTCTTTTATGGTAGAGGGGTATGGAAGATGAATGTCAGTTTTCTGTGTGATGAAAGGGTAAAAACTAGGTTTGGGAAAAAATATGGTTTTTGGGCTAGAA
The DNA here is from genome assembly GCF_050947455.1 of Rhinoderma darwinii. Taxonomy (NCBI): domain Eukaryota; kingdom Metazoa; phylum Chordata; class Amphibia; order Anura; family Rhinodermatidae; genus Rhinoderma; species Rhinoderma darwinii. Next base: position 436,716 of record NW_027461782.1, read on the forward strand.
AGAAAAGTTCTTTCTCTAATGTGTGTGAATGGTGGGTATGGGTGAAAAAAAAGATTGGTGGGTTTTTTAGACAGATAGGATATAGAAGAGCGAGAAGGAAAAGATTGCAATATTTACGCTTTAACATGCGGATGACGTTCCTTCAACAATGTAAAAATTTGGGTATGGATGTAAGACACGATTTGGAAAAAACAAAAAAAGATATTAAGGAGTGGTTCCGAGAAAAAGGGAAAGAAATAATATTTAGGTCTAAGGTGGAGGTTAGAGATAATCACGAGAAATGTACTAGATTTTTCTTTAAAAAAATGTGTGGTGGAAAAAGTGGAATGAATGTGTTACTGGATAAGGATGATAAAGAGGTGTTTGGTAAGGATGTGATTGATGTGGTGTCTGATTTTTATAAACAACTGTATGATGTGAAGAAGTGTGATTTGGGTGATGATGAGGAGTTTCTGGATATTGTGTGTAATTTTGTTCCTGAAAGTGAATGTGAGGTTTTGCTTGGTGAGATTATGGATGGTGAAATAAAGGATGTGGTGGGAAGTATGGCTAAAAATAAGTCTCCAGGGATCGATGGAATACCAGCTGAGTTCTATGGGAAATATTGGGACATAATTGGGAAGGATGTTATAGATGTTATGAGAGTGTTGTTTTCTGGGACGAATATGTGTGATGTGATGAAGAAGGGTATGGTAGTTCTGTTGCATAAAAAAGGAGATAAGAGGCGTTTAGAAAACTGGCGACCAATTACTTTGCTGAATACGGATTATAAAATTTTTGCCAAGCTGATTGCGAATCGTATGAGAAATGTGATTGGGTGTGTGATTGATGAGGATCAGGTATGTGCGGTACCAAAAAGGAAATTGCATGAGAATATGGCGTTGGTGCGGGATATGCTTGAGGATTGTAAGGGTCGGAATAAGAAGGTGATTGTGTGTGCGTTAGATTTTGAGAAAGCGTTTGATCGTGTGGCGCATGTGTTTTTGTTTAAAGTGTTAGAGAGAATGGGTTTTCCGGTTCAGTTTGTGAGTTTGTTGAAGAATTTATACGCGAATGCAAAGAGTTGTGTGCAGGTGAATGGGTTTTTTTCCGAATCATTTAGTATTATGTCTGGTGTGCGACAGGGTTGTCCGTTGTCTCCCATCCTATTTATTTGTGCGATTGAACCATTGTTGCAAATGATTAGAAATGATAAGGTTGTGAAAGGTTTGGTGGTGCCCGGGTGTGATGGAAAACGTGTGAAAGCTTTGGGATATATGGATGATATTTGTGTATTGTGTGATTCTGTGTATGATATGTCCAGAGTGAAGTTGATTGTAAACATGTTTTGTATTGCGTCTGCTTTTAAAATAAATTGGGGTAAGAGCAAATTTAAATTTTTTTTCAGTAATGAGCGAGTGAGTGATTCTGATATGGAACAGGTGGATGGTGTGAAAATTTTGGGTATTGTGTTTGATGATGAGTTGAAAGGGAGAGAAAGTTGGGATGAGTTAGGTGGTAGGATTGTGAGAAAGTTGGAAATGTGGAGAATGAGGGATCTTTCTTTTTCGGGGAAGGTTTTAATTGTCAAAAGTATTATTCTACCTATGATTTTATATGTTGCTCTGGTTTTTCCTCCTGCTGTTGATATGTTAAAAAAAGTGAATAGAGTTTTGTTCCTTTTTTTATGGGGGAGCGGGATTGAGAAGGCAAAGAGAGAAATTCTAATGAAAAGCAGACGAAATGGAGGCCTTGATTTCCCAAATTTGGAGATCTTCATTGGAATTAATTGTGTACGGTTTTTTGTAGAGCTTTTATTTAAAGAATCCAAGGCTTCCAGAATGTCGAAGTATCTAGCTGGAACGGTGATTCAGCGTCTAAGGTGGGAAAAACGTAATTTATGTAAACCAATTGCTTTTCAGTGCACAGGGTGGTATTTGTATGTTGAAAAATTTATTAAAAAGTTCCAGCTAGAGGATGTAAGAATGGAGAGATTTTTGAGCGAAAAGAATGTTGTGAGAAGTATGTGTATGAATAATGTGATGTGTTCTGTAAATGGTTTGAATTCGATGGAGTCTAAGTCTGTGTGGAAGAAGATTGTTACGTATGATGTGTCAAATAAGCAGAAAGATTTGTTATGGATGTCGGTACATGGAGTGTTGCCTGTAAGGAGTGTGCAGAAAAGAAGAGGTTTGGTTGCATCTGAAAGGTGTCCGAGAGAAGGTTGTGGGGATGATGAGGATGTGAGTCATGTGTTTTGGTCGTGTAAGCATGCAAAGGATGTTTGGAAAAAGTTGAGTGGGTTGTGCGAAGAATTGACTGGTTTGAAGAGTTTGACGTATGAAATTGTCTTGTTTGGTTTGTGTAGTTTGGGTAGTGAAAAGGATAGAGTGTTGTGGATTTTTTTGACTTGTGTGAAAGAGGTATTGTGGAATACGAGGAATTTGAATGTGTATAAAAGAGAAGTATTTGAGATGGAGGATGTGGTTAGTATGGTATTGGCTAAATTGTATTTTTATTATAAATGGGATCTAGAAAAAGGTATGGATGCGGAAGGGATATGGCGAATGTTAAAATGGAGGTATTTAGTTTGAGGAATTTTGTTTGACTTATCTTGTATTTGATGGAAAAATAAAATAATGAACCAGAGTGATGAGATTTTTTGAAAAATAGAGAGGTGGTTTGAACAACTACAGTTCTCGGTTTTATTCAAAAAAACCTGAATGGTTTAATAAAAAAAAAAAAAAAAAAAAAAAAAAAAAATCTGTTCTTATCAGTTTAATATCTGATACGTCCCCTATCTGGGGACCATATATTAAATGGATTTTTAGAACAGGGAGATGGAAATAGAGCTTGCTCTGTCCACTCCACGCATTGACCTGGTATTGCAGTATTTCCAGGACCGGTGCACCCTTCCCTTATGTGTTGACTAAAATCAGATTCCAAAAGTGCTATTTGTGTTTGCTATTGTTTTTGTCTTTCTGATGGGATCTCCCCTTTTAATCCCATTATTTCAACACCTGTTGGACAATGCATTTGTACAGTCATGTGTGATAATGAGCTCATTTATTAAATGCAATTAATTAATACATTGCCACCTCTTGTTGTGTGTGTGTCTTCTGTGTTTCTGTGTTTCCGGCATTTCACATTGGAACAGCTCATTCACCTTCCTTGTCTTCTCTCCGCCCTCCCTCCTAGGTAGGTTAAAGAGCTGCACCTGAGCCAGCCACTGATTGATGCAGCACCACAGTCAAATAGCGGAGTGGAGTAGGGGAACAGCAAACAGCCATTAAAGCCGCCCGCCCGCCCGCCCGCCCGCCTGCCTGCCTGCCTGCCTGCCTGCCCGCCACAATGGACCTACCTGTGTACACTACATGGATGTGATGGAATGTACTGTCGTCCCTACATTTCAAGAAGAAGTAAGAATTGCAGTTGCAACAAAGCCTTGCTTGCCTACAAAGAGAGCAGCAATTTGGATTTGTTACTATGTTACCTAGAAGAATAACAAACTGTGCAAGGATGGAGGTTGTAGGAGCAAAGAGAAGTTGTCTGTAAAGTTGGTGGATGCTTATTTTCCATTTTGCAGTCCCTTGTCTCCCTCTTGTGGCCTCCTGGAGGCAAATAAATGTGCAAAAAAAAGACAGCCTGGCGGCCGGCTGTTGCAGTGTTGCCCTCTCAGGCAACACTGAGTGACTGACTGAGCCGCACCGTCTTATATAAAGTTCAGACGGAACTTTGCACGTGTCATAGTGGAGCCCTCAGGATTCCAGAGCCAGCTTTCTGACATCATAATGGGGCCTGCCTCAGAGATAAAAGCCTGGGCCCAGGCAGTGTTGGTCAGTGCTGCTCAGCAGGCAGCACCGGACTGGACTGGATTAAAGCTGATACAAGGTGTGAAGGAACAAGGGGTGGCTGTGGGCATGCACTTGCTGCCGCTGCCAGTGTTTATCTGCATGGCAGGAGGGCATTTGGGCGTTGCCAGGAAGGCGTTTTTATGTAGATTCCTCCTCTTTCAGCACTGCATTGTGGTGCAAGCAAAAGAAGCAAATCCTGTGTAGCTTCCTCTCCGGCCTTTATTCACCTCCCGCTTAGTAGCTGTAAATGTGTGTGAGCCTGCAGGGCCCCATGGAATTGCCTAGGAGTAGGCTGAATCAATCGCTGCAAGGGGTGAACAGCAGTATGGGACAGGCTCGGGCAAGGCAAGGGCCGCTCGGGTTATCGCTTCTCGGCCTTTTGGCTAAGCTCAAGTGGTTTAGCTGGGAGGTCCGTCTGAGTGTTCGCCCTTGGCCTTGTGGCATCGCTGGTCCGCCAGCTTAAGCCACCTGCTGCTTTAGGGGGTGATCCAGGAGACAGGGAAGGCGATCGGAGGACGAGGACAAGGAGGATTATGGCTGGACCGCCTAATGCACCCAATACAGTTCGGCTGTTTATCGCAGAGGAGAAGAGGACGTCGTATGGAATTTTGCATGTGCAACAGAAGGTGTTGGAAGGAATTCTGGGAATGGCACACGAATCGATCTTCTGTCTTCAGTCCTTTCCCCAGCAAGGATTCTTTGATGCAAGTTTTTCCACCGTGAGTGAAATGAGGACCTGCTACCTCCGGAGTCAGGAGAACCTTTCCCATCCAGAGCTGCAGGGAATTGATTTTGTCCCTTGTGAGACCAAGAAAAAGAGGATCCCGGTGGTAATCCACATGTACAATCCTTTTGTTGAGGATGAGGAGATCCAGGCATTTTTGGGTCGTTATTGTGCCTATGTCTCTGGTGTGGAGAAAAGGAAGAACATTCTTGGGACTTTTAATGGTATGAGGAGGGTTTGGGTGGAGCTGCGTCCAGACCCAAATGGGCATGATGGTCTGTGCCACCCTCCCCAGAATTTTGCTATTGGGAACAACAGAGGTTTCCTTCACTACCCTGGCCAGCCGGATTTTTGTAGGGTGTGCTACGCCTTTGGCCACACCCGGGAGAATTGTACCACTGGACAGGTATGCAGAAACTGTTACAAGCCTGGACATGAGACTGCCAATTGCGAGGAGGCACGTAAGTGTCACTTCTGCGGATCTGTGGAACACCTGGCCAGGCGGTGCCCTAAGGTGTATGGAGAGGTACAGAGGTCCTATGCCGGGGTCGTGAGAGGTGAGATTGCTGCCTCCGGTCCAACAGCGCCACCTGTGGTGGAGCCGGAGGTTCATGAGGCGGCTGTTGTGGAGGATGTTCCTGTTGCGGTGATGACGGAAGCTGTTGCAGTTCCGGACCTGTTGGTCGCTGAAGGGGAGGAGGCTCAAGCTCCATCTGAGTCCTCTGGAGATCCGGGGGAGATGCAGGTTGATAAATCCTCTCTGAAGCGCAAGGAACCAGAGAGCTTAGTTTCAACGCCATTGAGTGAGCGCATTGAGGAATTTTCCAGTCCTGGTGGGGGAGGGGGAGATTCATCGGCTGCGGTGGACTCTGACTCTTCTACCTCTTCTTTTGGGGCTGGCTACCTTGAGAGCGGTACTGTTACCAAGTTGGCGAAAACCATTCACTTCACAAGAGGTGTAGTGGGGAATAAGAAGGAGAATGTGGCTCGTACTGCTGCGGATGGGACTCCGACGAAACATAGAGGAAGGGGTGCTTTAAAGAAGTCGTGAGGCCCTGTGTTTGAATTGTTTTGACTTTCATTTATAAATAATGCATTTTGTTATAGGTTCCTTAAATGTCCGGAGTATCAGGACTGCAACAAGAAGAGCTGCAACTTTTGATTTTCTGTCGAATTATCATTTTGATGTTTTATGTTTGCAGGAGTGTTGTTTGCTGGAGGAACCTATAAATGCTACCTGGGCCTTGGGTCCTGCAATTTGGTCAGGATCCCAGGAAAGAAACGGGGGGGTGGGAATATTATTTAAAAGTAATGATTTTGTTGTGAAGAAGGTAATTCACATAGTTCAGGGGAGGGTTTTATTAGTTAATTTTGAGTATAGAGGTGCCTCTTATAAAGTTATTAATGTCTATGCTCCGACTGGACGGAGAGAAAGAGCAGAGATGTTTGAGAAATTATATTTTTTCTTGGGGGGGAGGGAAAATTGTTTCCTTCTGGGAGACTTTAATTGTACAGTGAATGCAGGGGATAGGAGTAATGTTGGAGGGGGAGGTGATAGTGGGGTGGATAGTACTGGGAAACAATTAAATGAAATTGTGAGTTTATTTGAACTTAAGGATTGTTTTCGTGAAAAAAATGATGGTTCTTTTGGTTATACGTATTTTAGTAATACTGGAAATATATCGTCACGAATTGATTTTATTTTTTGTTCTAGGTCATTAACTGTTATGGACTTTAAAAGGAGGAGGATGCCGTTCACGGATCATGCGTGGATCGAATGTGTGGTTAAAAGTAACAGTACGTATGAATTTGGTAGGGGTGTATGGAAATTAAATGTGACATTGTTGGAGGATGAATGTGTTCGGGAGCAATATAGGAGATTGTTTGGGATGTGGCAATCAAAGAAAGGGGAGTTTTTTAGTGTGATTGACTGGTGGGAGTGGGTTAAAAGGGAAACAAAAAGGTTTTTTGTAAAAAAAGGGTGTGAAAGAGGAAGGAAAGAAATGGAGGAGTATGAGAGATGGCAAAAAAGATTGGAGTATTTGTATGAACTTAGACGGGTGGGTATGAATGTTGAAGGTGAGATTGAAGAAGCGCGTGATTATGTTAAAAGATGTTTGGAGGAAAAAGGTAAGAAAATTATTGCACAAGCTAGAGTGGAAGTAAGGGAAAAAGATGAGAAATGCACAAAGTTTTTCTTTAAAAAAGCTTTTAATAAAAAAACTGGAATGGTGAGTGTGTTGAGAGAGGATGGTGTAGAAGTGTTTGGTAAAAATGAGATTCTGGATGAAGTATGGAAGTTTTATACGGATTTGTTTACTGAGAAGAAGCGTGATTGTTCATTAGAGCGTGAATGTTTGGGGTATGTGGATAAACAGTTGGATGAGATTGATCGGAGTTTTTTGAGCGAGGACATAAGGAAGAGTGAAGTAGAGGATGCAATGAATGGTATGAAGAAGGGGAAAGTAGCAGGGAGTGATGGTTTGCCTGTAGAATTTTATTGTGTATTTTGGGATATGATTGGTGATTATGTATGGGAAGTTTGTAAGGAAGTTTTGGAGAGAGGTAGGTTGTCAAAAAGTATGAGTGAAAGTGTGACGGTTCTTTTGTTTAAGAAGGGGGAGAAAAAGAGTTTAAAAAATTGGAGGCCGATAGCGCTCTTAAATTGCGATTACAAGATTATATCTAAGATTATTGCTAATAGATTGAGAAGTGTGATTGACTGTATGGTTGGTGAAGAACAAATGTGTGCAGTGCCTGACAGGAGGATTTCTGAATGTTTGCTGGGTTTGAGAGATGTGTTGTGGGACTGTAAGGATAGGAAACAAGGTGTGGCTGTGATTACGGTTGATTTTGAGAAGGCGTATGATAGAGTTGTGCATGATTTTATGTTCAAGATTTTGAGGAAAATGGGTGTACCTGAGAGAATGGTTGGATGGATTCAGTGTTTATACAGAGATATAGGGAGTAGAATCCAGGTGAATGGTTTTCTGAGCGAGAAAGTGAGGATTATGTCAGGAGTTCGTCAAGGGTGTCCATTGTCACCAATTTTATTTGTTTGTGTGATTGAACCGTTGTTGGGTATGTTTAGGCGGGACAAGGTAATGCGGGGTGTAGAAATCCCTGGCAGTAAGGGGAGAGATGTGCGTGTGATTGGTTATATGGATGATGTCACGGTTGTGTGTAAATGTATGGCTGCTGTTAAGCGGGCTAAGTTGCTGATTGAATGTTTTTGTATGATGAGTGGGTTTAAGTTGAATGTGGATAAAAGTGGTTGTAAGTTTTTTGATGAATGGAAGGAAAATGACTTGTGTGGATGGCCAGTGAGACAAGGTGGGGTGGAAGTTCTGGGGGTGATTTTTGACAATGATTTGTATGGGAAAGAGAGTTGGGGGAGAGTTTTAGAACGGGTGAAAAATAAAACAAATTTTTGGTCTTTAAGGACTTTATCGATTGATGGGAGAGTTTTGGTGATTAAATCTGTGATTATTCCAATTCTGTTGTATATTAATTATGTTTTTCCTCCGCCTGACAGATGTCTGGCGAGAATCATCCGAGTAATTTTTTTGTTCCTTTGGAACTCAAAGATGGAGAAATTGAAGCGAGAGAAAGTGGTGAAGAGAAGAGTGAATGGTGGAAAAGGTCTGATGAATATTGAATGTTTTCTGGCGGTGAAGTATGTAAGTTTTTGTATGTCGATCAGTAAGAAGGAAAGTGTGTATGGTTGTATGGTGAAGTATTTGGCTGGAGGGGTGTTACTGAGATATAAATTAATGGTAAGGGATTTGAGGGAGCCAACAAGTTTTGGTACTCCATGGTTTTATATGAGGATTGATAGGTGCATTAGGAGGAACCACTTAGAGAATGTGACAGTGAATGATTGGTGTGAGAGCAAGAAAGTGATGAAAGTTTTGGAGTCAAGAGAGATGGTTGAATGTGTGGCTGGTTTGACTGAGAATGAGAGTAAAGCAGTGTGGAAGAATGTGCAAAGTAAAGAGTTAGTAAACAGGCAAAAGGATCTTGCTTGGATGACTGTGCATAGGTGTTTACCTACGCGCGAGTTTCAACGGAGAAGAAGGTTGGTAAACAGTGAGAACTGCCCCAGGGCAGGATGTGGTAGGTGTGAGAATTATGTTCATTTACTGTGGGAGTGTGAGTATGCTAAGAATGTATGGAAAGGGATGGGTAAATTGATTAAAGGTATAACTGGGGTTGAATTATTGACGTTTAATATGATGATGTTTGGGTTGTGTGGGGTGAATAGAGAGAAAGCTAGGTTGTTGTGGTTGATTGTAAATTGCGTAAAAGAAGTGTTATGGGATGTCAGGAATATCTTAGTTTTTAAACAAAAAGACGTTGAAGTGTATGAGTGTTTGGGCATGATCCGTGGACGTTTATTTCTGTATGTGTTATGTGACCGAAAAAGACTTGGCAGTGATGCCGAAGGAGTCTGGAAATACAAAAAATGGCGGTCATGGCTTATTAATTGAATTTAATGTGTTTTTTTTCTTTTCTTATAAGAATGGTTTTTTTGTTTTGTTTTGGGAGGATACAATGTATTTGTGTTTGTAATTTTGGATATTTCTCTTTTGAAATGATGGATGTATCTTTGAATATTTTGTTTTTGTACTTTTCATGACAAATGTATGAAATGTAATCTGACTTTATTTTCAATAAAAATTAAAAAAAAAATCTGTTCTTATCAGTTTAATATCTGATACGTCCCCTATCTGGGGACCATATATTAAATGGATTTTTAGAACAGGGAGATGGAAATAGAGCTTGCTCTGTCCACTCCACGCATTGACCTGGTATTGCAGTATTTCCAGGACCGGTGCACCCTTCCCTTATGTGTTGACTAAAATCAGATTCCAAAAGTGCTATTTGTGTTTGCTATTGTTTTTGTCTTTCTGATGGGATCTCCCCTTTTAATCCCATTATTTCAACACCTGTTGGACAATGCATTTGTACAGTCATGTGTGATAATGAGCTCATTTATTAAATGCAATTAATTAATACATTGCCACCTCTTGTTGTGTGTGTGTCTTCTGTGTTTCTGTGTTTCCGGCATTTCACATTGGAACAGCTCATTCACCTTCCTTGTCTTCTCTCCGCCCTCCCTCCTAGGTAGGTTAAAGAGCTGCACCTGAGCCAGCCACTGATTGATGCAGCACCACAGTCAAATAGCGGAGTGGAGTAGGGGAACAGCAAACAGCCATTAAAGCCGCCCGCCCGCCCGCCTGCCTGCCTGCCTGCCTGCCTGCCCGCCACAATGGACCTACCTGTGTACACTACATGGATGTGATGGAATGTACTGTCGTCCCTACATTTCAAGAAGAAGTAAGAATTGCAGTTGCAACAAAGCCTTGCTTGCCTACAAAGAGAGCAGCAATTTGGATTTGTTACTATGTTACCTAGAAGAATAACAAACTGTGCAAGGATGGAGGTTGTAGGAGCAAAGAGAAGTTGTCTGTAAAGTTGGTGGATGCTTATTTTCCATTTTGCAGTCCCTTGTCTCCCTCTTGTGGCCTCCTGGAGGCAAATAAATGTGCAAAAAAAAGACAGCCTGGCGGCCGGCTGTTGCAGTGTTGCCCTCTCAGGCAACACTGAGTGACTGACTGAGCCGCACCGTCTTATATAAAGTTCAGACGGAACTTTGCACGTGTCATAGTGGAGCCCTCAGGATTCCAGAGCCAGCTTTCTGACATCATAATGGGGCCTGCCTCAGAGATAAAAGCCTGGGCCCAGGCAGTGTTGGTCAGTGCTGCTCAGCAGGCAGCACCGGACTGGACTGGATTAAAGCTGATACAAGGTGTGAAGGAACAAGGGGTGGCTGTGGGCATGCACTTGCTGCCGCTGCCAGTGTTTATCTGCATGGCAGGAGGGCATTTGGGCGTTGCCAGGAAGGCGTTTTTATGTAGATTCCTCCTCTTTCAGCACTGCATTGTGGTGCAAGCAAAAGAAGCAAATCCTGTGTAGCTTCCTCTCCGGCCTTTATTCACCTCCCGCTTAGTAGCTGTAAATGTGTGTGAGCCTGCAGGGCCCCATGGAATTGCCTAGGAGTAGGCTGAATCAATCGCTGCAAGGGGTGAACAGCAGTATGGGACAGGCTCGGGCAAGGCAAGGGCCGCTCGGGTTATCGCTTCTCGGCCTTTTGGCTAAGATCAAGTGTAGTATCTGTTCTTATCAGTTTAATATCTGATACGTCCCCTATCTGGGGACCATATATTAAATGGATTTTTAGAACAGGGAGATGGAAATAGAGCTTGCTCTGTCCACTCCACGCATTGACCTGGTATTGCAGTATTTCCAGGACCGGTGCACCCTTCCCTTATGTGTTGACTAAAATCAGATTCCAAAAGTGCTATTTGTGTTTGCTATTGTTTTTGTCTTTCTGATGGGATCTCCCCTTTTAATCCCATTATTTCAACACCTGTTGGACAATGCATTTGTACAGTCATGTGTGATAATGAGCTCATTTATTAAATGCAATTAATTAATACATTGCCACCTCTTGTTGTGTGTGTGTCTTCTGTGTTTCTGTGTTTCCGGCATTTCACATTGGAACAGCTCATTCACCTTCCTTGTCTTCTCTCCGCCCTCCCTCCTAGGTAGGTTAAAGAGCTGCACCTGAGCCAGCCACTGATTGATGCAGCACCACAGTCAAATAGCGGAGTGGAGTAGGGGAACAGCAAACAGCCATTAAAGCCGCCCGCCCGCCCGCCCGCCCGCCTGCCTGCCTGCCTGCCTGCCTGCCCGCCACAATGGACCTACCTGTGTACACTACATGGATGTGATGGAATGTACTGTCGTCCCTACATTTCAAGAAGAAGTAAGAATTGCAGTTGCAACAAAGCCTTGCTTGCCTACAAAGAGAGCAGCAATTTGGATTTGTTACTATGTTACCTAGAAGAATAACAAACTGTGCAAGGATGGAGGTTGTAGGAGCAAAGAGAAGTTGTCTGTAAAGTTGGTGGATGCTTATTTTCCATTTTGCAGTCCCTTGTCTCCCTCTTGTGGCCTCCTGGAGGCAAATAAATGTGCAAAAAAAAGACAGCCTGGCGGCCGGCTGTTGCAGTGTTGCCCTCTCAGGCAACACTGAGTGACTGACTGAGCCGCACCGTCTTATATAAAGTTCAGACGGAACTTTGCACGTGTCATAGTGGAGCCCTCAGGATTCCAGAGCCAGCTTTCTGACATCATAATGGGGCCTGCCTCAGAGATAAAAGCCTGGGCCCAGGCAGTGTTGGTCAGTGCTGCTCAGCAGGCAGCACCGGACTGGACTGGATTAAAGCTGATACAAGGTGTGAAGGAACAAGGGGTGGCTGTGGGCATGCACTTGCTGCCGCTGCCAGTGTTTATCTGCATGGCAGGAGGGCATTTGGGCGTTGCCAGGAAGGCGTTTTTATGTAGATTCCTCCTCTTTCAGCACTGCATTGTGGTGCAAGCAAAAGAAGCAAATCCTGTGTAGCTTCCTCTCCGGCCTTTATTCACCTCCCGCTTAGTAGCTGTAAATGTGTGTGAGCCTGCAGGGCCCCATGGAATTGCCTAGGAGTAGGCTGAATCAATCGCTGCAAGGGGTGAACAGCAGTATGGGACAGGCTCGGGCAAGGCAAGGGCCGCTCGGGTTATCGCTTCTCGGCCTTTTGGCTAAGATCAAGTGTAGTATCTGTTCTTATCAGTTTAATATCTGATACGTCCCCTATCTGGGGACCATATATTAAATGGATTTTTAGAACAGGGAGATGGAAATAGAGCTTGCTCTGTCCACTCCACGCATTGACCTGGTATTGCAGTATTTCCAGGACCGGTGCACCCTTCCCTTATGTGTTGACTAAAATCAGATTCCAAAAGTGCTATTTGTGTTTGCTATTGTTTTTGTCTTTCTGATGGGATCTCCCCTTTTAATCCCATTATTTCAACACCTGTTGGACAATGCATTTGTACAGTCATGTGTGATAATGAGCTCATTTATTAAATGCAATTAATTAATACATTGCCACCTCTTGTTGTGTGTGTGTCTTCTGTGTTTCTGTGTTTCCGGCATTTCACATTGGAACAGCTCATTCACCTTCCTTGTCTTCTCTCCGCCCTCCCTCCTAGGTAGGTTAAAGAGCTGCACCTGAGCCAGCCACTGATTGATGCAGCACCACAGTCAAATAGCGGAGTGGAGTAGGGGAACAGCAAACAGCCATTAAAGCCGCCCGCCCGCCCGCCCGCCCGCCTGCCTGCCTGCCTGCCTGCCTGCCCGCCACAATGGACCTACCTGTGTACACTACATGGATGTGATGGAATGTACTGTCGTCCCTACATTTCAAGAAGAAGTAAGAATTGCAGTTGCAACAAAGCCTTGCTTGCCTACAAAGAGAGCAGCAATTTGGATTTGTTACTATGTTACCTAGAAGAATAACAAACTGTGCAAGGATGGAGGTTGTAGGAGCAAAGAGAAGTTGTCTGTAAAGTTGGTGGATGCTTATTTTCCATTTTGCAGTCCCTTGTCTCCCTCTTGTGGCCTCCTGGAGGCAAATAAATGTGCAAAAAAAAGACAGCCTGGCGGCCGGCTGTTGCAGTGTTGCCCTCTCAGGCAACACTGAGTGACTGACTGAGCCGCACCGTCTTATATAAAGTTCAGACGGAACTTTGCACGTGTCATAGTGGAGCCCTCAGGATTCCAGAGCCAGCTTTCTGACATCATAATGGGGCCTGCCTCAGAGATAAAAGCCTGGGCCCAGGCAGTGTTGGTCAGTGCTGCTCAGCAGGCAGCACCGGACTGGACTGGATTAAAGCTGATACAAGGTGTGAAGGAACAAGGGGTGGCTGTGGGCATGCACTTGCTGCCGCTGCCAGTGTTTATCTGCATGGCAGGAGGGCATTTGGGCGTTGCCAGGAAGGCGTTTTTATGTAGATTCCTCCTCTTTCAGCACTGCATTGTGGTGCAAGCAAAAGAAGCAAATCCTGTGTAGCTTCCTCTCCGGCCTTTATTCACCTCCCGCTTAGTAGCTGTAAATGTGTGTGAGCCTGCAGGGCCCCATGGAATTGCCTAGGAGTAGGCTGAATCAATCGCTGCAAGGGGTGAACAGCAGTATGGGACAGGCTCGGGCAAGGCAAGGGCCGCTCGGGTTATCGCTTCTCGGCCTTTTGGCTAAGATCAAGTGTAGTATCTGTTCTTATCAGTTTAATATCTGATACGTCCCCTATCTGGGGACCATATATTAAATGGATTTTTAGAACAGGGAGATGGAAATAGAGCTTGCTCTGTCCACTCCACGCATTGACCTGGTATTGCAGTATTTCCAGGACCGGTGCACCCTTCCCTTATGTGTTGACTAAAATCAGATTCCAAAAGTGCTATTTGTGTTTGCTATTGTTTTTGTCTTTCTGATGGGATCTCCCCTTTTAATCCCATTATTTCAACACCTGTTGGACAATGCATTTGTACAGTCATGTGTGATAATGAGCTCATTTATTAAATGCAATTAATTAATACATTGCCACCTCTTGTTGTGTGTGTGTCTTCTGTGTTTCTGTGTTTCCGGCATTTCACATTGGAACAGCTCATTCACCTTCCTTGTCTTCTCTCCGCCCTCCCTCCTAGGTAGGTTAAAGAGCTGCACCTGAGCCAGCCACTGATTGATGCAGCACCACAGTCAAATAGCGGAGTGGAGTAGGGGAACAGCAAACAGCCATTAAAGCCGCCCGCCCGCCCGCCCGCCCGCCTGCCTGCCTGCCTGCCTGCCTGCCCGCCACAATGGACCTACCTGTGTACACTACATGGATGTGATGGAATGTACTGTCGTCCCTACATTTCAAGAAGAAGTAAGAATTGCAGTTGCAACAAAGCCTTGCTTGCCTACAAAGAGAGCAGCAATTTGGATTTGTTACTATGTTACCTAGAAGAATAACAAACTGTGCAAGGATGGAGGTTGTAGGAGCAAAGAGAAGTTGTCTGTAAAGTTGGTGGATGCTTATTTTCCATTTTGCAGTCCCTTGTCTCCCTCTTGTGGCCTCCTGGAGGCAAATAAATGTGCAAAAAAAAGACAGCCTGGCGGCCGGCTGTTGCAGTGTTGCCCTCTCAGGCAACACTGAGTGACTGACTGAGCCGCACCGTCTTATATAAAGTTCAGACGGAACTTTGCACGTGTCATAGTGGAGCCCTCAGGATTCCAGAGCCAGCTTTCTGACATCATAATGGGGCCTGCCTCAGAGATAAAAGCCTGGGCCCAGGCAGTGTTGGTCAGTGCTGCTCAGCAGGCAGCACCGGACTGGACTGGATTAAAGCTGATACAAGGTGTGAAGGAACAAGGGGTGGCTGTGGGCATGCACTTGCTGCCGCTGCCAGTGTTTATCTGCATGGCAGGAGGGCATTTGGGCGTTGCCAGGAAGGCGTTTTTATGTAGATTCCTCCTCTTTCAGCACTGCATTGTGGTGCAAGCAAAAGAAGCAAATCCTGTGTAGCTTCCTCTCCGGCCTTTATTCACCTCCCGCTTAGTAGCTGTAAATGTGTGTGAGCCTGCAGGGCCCCATGGAATTGCCTAGGAGTAGGCTGAATCAATCGCTGCAAGGGGTGAACAGCAGTATGGGACAGGCTCGGGCAAGGCAAGGGCCGCTCGGGTTATCGCTTCTCGGCCTTTTGGCTAAGATCAAGTGTAGTATCTGTTCTTATCAGTTTAATATCTGATACGTCCCCTATCTGGGGACCATATATTAAATGGATTTTTAGAACAGGGAGATGGAAATAGAGCTTGCTCTGTCCACTCCACGCATTGACCTGGTATTGCAGTATTTCCAGGACCGGTGCACCCTTCCCTTATGTGTTGACTAAAATCAGATTCCAAAAGTGCTATTTGTGTTTGCTATTGTTTTTGTCTTTCTGATGGGATCTCCCCTTTTAATCCCATTATTTCAACACCTGTTGGACAATGCATTTGTACAGTCATGTGTGATAATGAGCTCATTTATTAAATGCAATTAATTAATACATTGCCACCTCTTGTTGTGTGTGTGTCTTCTGTGTTTCTGTGTTTCCGGCATTTCACATTGGAACAGCTCATTCACCTTCCTTGTCTTCTCTCCGCCCTCCCTCCTAGGTAGGTTAAAGAGCTGCACCTGAGCCAGCCACTGATTGATGCAGCACCACAGTCAAATAGCGGAGTGGAGTAGGGGAACAGCAAACAGCCATTAAAGCCGCCCGCCCGCCCGCCCGCCCGCCTGCCTGCCTGCCTGCCTGCCTGCCCGCCACAATGGACCTACCTGTGTACACTACATGGATGTGATGGAATGTACTGTCGTCCCTACATTTCAAGAAGAAGTAAGAATTGCAGTTGCAACAAAGCCTTGCTTGCCTACAAAGAGAGCAGCAATTTGGATTTGTTACTATGTTACCTAGAAGAATAACAAACTGTGCAAGGATGGAGGTTGTAGGAGCAAAGAGAAGTTGTCTGTAAAGTTGGTGGATGCTTATTTTCCATTTTGCAGTCCCTTGTCTCCCTCTTGTGGCCTCCTGGAGGCAAATAAATGTGCAAAAAAAAGACAGCCTGGCGGCCGGCTGTTGCAGTGTTGCCCTCTCAGGCAACACTGAGTGACTGACTGAGCCGCACCGTCTTATATAAAGTTCAGACGGAACTTTGCACGTGTCATAGTGGAGCCCTCAGGATTCCAGAGCCAGCTTTCTGACATCATAATGGGGCCTGCCTCAGAGATAAAAGCCTGGGCCCAGGCAGTGTTGGTCAGTGCTGCTCAGCAGGCAGCACCGGACTGGACTGGATTAAAGCTGATACAAGGTGTGAAGGAACAAGGGGTGGCTGTGGGCATGCACTTGCTGCCGCTGCCAGTGTTTATCTGCATGGCAGGAGGGCATTTGGGCGTTGCCAGGAAGGCGTTTTTATGTAGATTCCTCCTCTTTCAGCACTGCATTGTGGTGCAAGCAAAAGAAGCAAATCCTGTGTAGCTTCCTCTCCGGCCTTTATTCACCTCCCGCTTAGTAGCTGTAAATGTGTGTGAGCCTGCAGGGCCCCATGGAATTGCCTAGGAGTAGGCTGAATCAATCGCTGCAAGGGGTGAACAGCAGTATGGGACAGGCTCGGGCAAGGCAAGGGCCGCTCGGGTTATCGCTTCTCGGCCTTTTGGCTAAGATCAAGTGTAGTATCTGTTCTTATCAGTTTAATATCTGATACGTCCCCTATCTGGGGACCATATATTAAATGGATTTTTAGAACAGGGAGATGGAAATAGAGCTTGCTCTGTCCACTCCACGCATTGACCTGGTATTGCAGTATTTCCAGGACCGGTGCACCCTTCCCTTATGTGTTGACTAAAATCAGATTCCAAAAGTGCTATTTGTGTTTGCTATTGTTTTTGTCTTTCTGATGGGATCTCCCCTTTTAATCCCATTATTTCAACACCTGTTGGACAATGCATTTGTACAGTCATGTGTGATAATGAGCTCATTTATTAAATGCAATTAATTAATACATTGCCACCTCTTGTTGTGTGTGTGTCTTCTGTGTTTCTGTGTTTCCGGCATTTCACATTGGAACAGCTCATTCACCTTCCTTGTCTTCTCTCCGCCCTCCCTCCTAGGTAGGTTAAAGAGCTGCACCTGAGCCAGCCACTGATTGATGCAGCACCACAGTCAAATAGCGGAGTGGAGTAGGGGAACAGCAAACAGCCATTAAAGCCGCCCGCCCGCCCGCCCGCCCGCCTGCCTGCCTGCCTGCCTGCCTGCCCGCCACAATGGACCTACCTGTGTACACTACATGGATGTGATGGAATGTACTGTCGTCCCTACATTTCAAGAAGAAGTAAGAATTGCAGTTGCAACAAAGCCTTGCTTGCCTACAAAGAGAGCAGCAATTTGGATTTGTTACTATGTTACCTAGAAGAATAACAAACTGTGCAAGGATGGAGGTTGTAGGAGCAAAGAGAAGTTGTCTGTAAAGTTGGTGGATGCTTATTTTCCATTTTGCAGTCCCTTGTCTCCCTCTTGTGGCCTCCTGGAGGCAAATAAATGTGCAAAAAAAAGACAGCCTGGCGGCCGGCTGTTGCAGTGTTGCCCTCTCAGGCAACACTGAGTGACTGACTGAGCCGCACCGTCTTATATAAAGTTCAGACGGAACTTTGCACGTGTCATAGTGGAGCCCTCAGGATTCCAGAGCCAGCTTTCTGACATCATAATGGGGCCTGCCTCAGAGATAAAAGCCTGGGCCCAGGCAGTGTTGGTCAGTGCTGCTCAGCAGGCAGCACCGGACTGGACTGGATTAAAGCTGATACAAGGTGTGAAGGAACAAGGGGTGGCTGTGGGCATGCACTTGCTGCCGCTGCCAGTGTTTATCTGCATGGCAGGAGGGCATTTGGGCGTTGCCAGGAAGGCGTTTTTATGTAGATTCCTCCTCTTTCAGCACTGCATTGTGGTGCAAGCAAAAGAAGCAAATCCTGTGTAGCTTCCTCTCCGGCCTTTATTCACCTCCCGCTTAGTAGCTGTAAATGTGTGTGAGCCTGCAGGGCCCCATGGAATTGCCTAGGAGTAGGCTGAATCAATCGCTGCAAGGGGTGAACAGCAGTATGGGACAGGCTCGGGCAAGGCAAGGGCCGCTCGGGTTATCGCTTCTCGGCCTTTTGGCTAAGATCAAGTGTAGTATCTGTTCTTATCAGTCCTTGTAAGGATAGATAGCTCGGAGAACCACTGGGGGCTATAAACACTAGCTTAGCGATCCAAGAGCGTTCCAGACGAAGCCGGCGACGAACTGCGGAGAAGAACCAGCGAAGACGACGATCCAGAAGGGAGAAGCCGCCATCGAGGAAGAAGCTCCGGGAGATCGCTGCCGGGAAGAAGAAGGAGAACTTCGGAGAAGAGCCGCTGCTGAAGGGGATCTTCGAAGAAGCTCGGCCGCAGAAGAAGAAGCTCGACGAGGAACCGCTGCGGAAGAAATTTCGTGGAAGAACCTCGGCCAGCAAGGAGAAGATTTGCATAGCTCCGCCCCCTTCGGGAAAGAGCTATCGAAGATCCTCCCCAAGCGACAGGAACAGCTGGAAGAAGCCATGGCCTCAACCAGCAACCCTGCCACCCAGAAGGAGAAGGCTGATGGACCAGGTGAGCCGGCCCAGGCCAGGACATCTCCTCCTGAAGCCTCCTCAAGCCAACAGGCCACCAGGAAGCCGAACCAGGCTGCTCCAACCCTGGAGCCCTGGATGAAGCAGACGGTGGCCCTGAAGCTCAAGGAGGTGGACGGGAGAGTGCCGGACATGACGGAAGAAGTGTTCTGCCAGAAGATGCTCCTGGATCAGGGCTTCGCTAAGCCGGAGACCATCAGTATCCAGGCCTTCATGACCGGGATGTTCTTCGTGACCTTCGCTTCGATCAACATCTGCAGAAGGTACTGGGAGATGGTGAAAGCGGCGAGGCCTGAATCCCCTTTCTCTCGCTTTGTGGGCAACTGCCCTGTCCAAAGAGAGGAAAGGCGGGTGACGGTCTCAATGCGGAACCCACACACCCCCGGCAAAGACATCACCACGCTCCTGAAGCGGTTCTGCACAGTGGTGAGGGAACCCACCCACATCCTGAACGGACTCGGCTTCTGGACTGGCAAGTGGTCGGTAATCGTCCGACTGAACAAGGATTCGAGCGCGGAAGACGGCCTCCAGCACCTGCCCCAGTCATTCTCGCTGGGCAACTCCTACGGCCTCATCTACTACCCGGACATGCCGCAGATCTGCAGGAGATGCAGCAAGAAGGGTCATTCGGTGAAGGACTGCAAGGAGGACGCCTGCAAGAACTGCCGGGTAACAGGACACGAGACCAAAGACTGCCCGAAACGGACAATGTGCAACCTCTGCGGACAAGCAGCCCACTCTTACAAGGACTGCCCGAAGAGGGATCGATCCTGGGCAACTGTAGCAGCGAAAGCTCCAGCCAGAGGGAACCCCGCCCCAGCCAGAGCTCCAGCGGCACAGAAGACCGGGAAAAAGAAGGATGGTAAGAAGACGACAGTCCCTCCCCCCCCTCTCCCGGCCCTCCCTCGCCCTACCCTTCCCACCCTCCCTCGCCCGGCCCTCCCCACCCCCCCGTCCCCAACCCCTGTCACCCCCACTGAGGCTCTCACCTTCTCCTACCCACCCATCTCAGTGGTCCTGTCACCTGCACCTCTCCCAACCCAGCCTCCCTTCTCCCCAGCTCCAGCAGCACTAACATCTTCCCCTCCAGCTGCTGGAGTCCTCTCCCTGGAGGATTTTCCCCCTCTTGTCTCCTCAGGTGCCATCCAGAGGAAGAGAAAGGTGAGGGACAGCCCAGCTGCTGAGTCCTCAAAGAGACAAGTCGTGGAAATCTGCGAAGATTCCCTTGCGCAGCAGGAGGAAATGGAGCAGATGGTGGAGGAACTCGTGTCTGAACCTGAGGTCATCGACTTCACAACAGACATCCAGGTGGCTACAATCCTGGAACAATTTTTGTCAGAGGGCCTGCTGGATCTTCCGGACCCGCCAGGCTCCAGAGAGGAGGATCCGCCCGACCGGACTGGTAACTAAGGTGTATCGTTTGCACTAACCTTC
Organism: Rhinoderma darwinii; assembly: GCF_050947455.1. NCBI lineage: Eukaryota > Metazoa > Chordata > Amphibia > Anura > Rhinodermatidae > Rhinoderma > Rhinoderma darwinii. Next base: position 456,816 of record NW_027461782.1, read on the forward strand.
TTTATTCTCCCCCATGGCTGCTAAACTTAACATCTTTAGCCTCAATGTGAGGAGTGTTAGAGATAGGACTAGATGTCAGATGGTGCTAACTTTTCTTTCCAAGCAGTCGAGTGATGTATTTATGCTGCAGGAATGTACTCTCCCCTCTTCCAGGTCATACCATCATCTGGCCAGGCAGTGGACCCATGGCCCGTCCTACTGGTCTGGTGGGGGCGACTGTAAGTCTGCAGGGGTTGCCATCCTGATTAGGGGAAGCGTATTTACTGTTGACTCTGTCCAGGAGCTCGTCTGCGGCCGCTTGTTGGTCGTAGACGGTTCCTGGGCGGGAGAGCCGATTAGGCTCATCAACGTGTACGCTCCCCCTATGAAGGCTGAGCGCCTGGAACTATTCCAGACCCTGCGGACCCAGCTCGCCACCACTAGGGCAGTGGTGATGGCCGGGGACTTCAACTGCCCCATCGAAGAGGATGGACGAAGTTCCGGCACTTCAATCAAGCTGGATGTCAGTTCCAAACTGCTTATCGAGATGGTAACCGAAGCATCCTTGCAGGACGTTGTGGGCTCCATGGGGATCGGCTCTGTGAACTATTCATGGAGCCGACCCGATGGCTCACTTCGTTCTCGGATTGACTTTGTGTTCACCTCCCGGGCAGTCAAGCAGCATGGGCACTCCATGGTCCCCTGCTTCTTCTCTGACCACAGGGCCATTCTCTTCCAGGGTGCCATCGGCCACGGTTTTCCTCCCGGCCCTGGCTCCTGGAAGCTGAATTGTGCCCTGCTGGAAAGAGAAGAGGTACTGGCGGAACTTAGAGACGCCTATATTGTTTGGAGGAATGATAAAGTTTTCTTTGACAAAACCTGTGACTGGTGGGAATATGTTAAAGTTGAATTTCGTTGTTTCTTTCAGGCAAAAAGTCGTCAACAGGCGTGTGAGAGGAAGAGAGACTTCAGAGAGATGCAGCGTCAGCTGCGATCCCTGCAAGACCTCCTTCAATGCGGCTGGGACGTCAGGAAGGAGCTGGAGGAAGCCAAAAAGGGCCTGAAAAGGCACTTTGAGGAGGAATCCAAGCGAATTGTCTTTCGTTCCAAGGTGGAGAACCTGGAGAAGGGTGAGAAATGTAACTCGTTCTTTTTCAGGAAACTCCATGCCGGCCACACGCCCCTGAAGGAACTCCGAGATGAGACCGGAAACATGCATTCTGGGAAGAAGGAGGTGATGGGAGTCGTCACAGACTACTACCGAAGCCTCTACTCCCGGAAAACCACTGACCCCGAAGCCGCCGATAAATTCCTGTCAGGTATCACTAATCATCTTGATCCTGCAGGTACGGAGGCTATGGACGTACCCCTGACGGTGGAGGAACTGCTCTCTGCCGCTAAATCCTTCAGACCCGGCAGGACCCCGGGCAGTGATGGTCTCCCAGCAGAGCTCTATGTAGCGCTGGGGGACTTGATCTGTCCGGACCTGCTGGAGCTCTATGAGGAGATGGTGGTGGAGGGTAGAATGCCACCGTCCTTGAGAGAAGGCATGATCACGATCTTGTATAAGCGGAAGGGGGAGAGATGTGACCTGAAAAACTGGCGTCCCATCTCTCTCCTGAACGTGGACTACAAGATCCTCGCCAAAGTATTGACCAACAGACTGAAGGTTGTCATCGGACAGATCATCGGATCGGACCAAACCTGCGGCATTCCTGGCCGTAGGGTGGCCGACAGTCTTGCCCTGGTGAGGGACACGGTGCATTACATGCAAAGCCGCCGTACACACGCGGCCCTGGTCAGTCTGGATCAGGAGAAGGCTTTTGACCGGGTCTCTCACGAATTCATGGGTAAGGCTCTGCGTAGGCTGCGGCTTGGCAGGTTGTTCTGTTTGTATGTTAACCTGATGTATTGCGACATTTACAGCTCGGTGCTGGTGAACGGCTGGAAGACTGACCCCTTTCCTGTATCGTCGGGGGTTAGACAAGGCTGTCCTCTTTCACCTCTCCTTTTTGTTTGTGTTATAGAGCTCTTCGCAGAGGCTATCCGGCAGAATGGAGAGATCAGAGGGATCACCGCACCAGGTCCAGGACACTTCGAGGTCAAATGCTCGCTGTACATGGACGACGTGACCGTCTTCTGCGCTGACCAGAGTTCGGTGACTGCACTCGTCCAGACCTGCGAGGAGTTCGGACGCGCTTCAGGGGCAAAAGTCAACTGCGGGAAGTCGGAAGCCATGCTCTTCGGAAAGTGGTACCTGCCTTCTCCTGCCTCCTTCCCGTTTACTATCAAGCCGGACTTCATCAAAATTCTGGGAGTCTGGTTCGGTAAGGAAGGTGCAGCCCTAAAGTCGTGGGAAGAACGCTTGGCCAAAGTCAACCAAAGGATCGGACTGTGGAGCCTCAGACAACTCACTATTGAGGGCAAAGCAATGGTCCTGCGTAACGAAGTCTTGCCTGTGCTACAATACACTGCACAGGCATGGCCCCCTCTTGCAACGGTCTCGAGGGCCATTACCAGGACTGTGTTTCGCTTCATCTGGGGCTCGAAAATGGACAGAGTAAAGCGGACTGTTATGTACAAGGAGCCCCGCAAAGGTGGGAAGGGTATACCCGACATTCCCACTCTGCTGCGTATCGCTTTTGTATGTGACTGTGTTCGTAGGACTCTGAGGACAGCAAACGGCTCTGCGGGCAAGGCCATGTCCCGCTACTTCCTCCTTCCCCTCTGGCGAGGTTTTGGCTGGGATAAGTGGGACAGCTCCTTCCCTTACAACTGGCACGCTCCCTGGTTCTACGGAGATGTCGTCCGGTTTGTGAGGGAGCATCAACTGGAGGGTCTTAAGCCCGACTTGTGGAAACCTAAGACGATCCACAAGCACATCAGAGCAAAGGACTCACTGGAGTTTGTTCCAGGGCTTCATGCCGACACGTTGGAGACTGTTTGGACTAACGTGTCATCTGGCAGGTTGACCAACGGGCACAAGGACATTTCATGGATGGCCATCCAGGGAGGACTGCCTCTTAGGTCATTCATGCATGCCCGCAACCTGTGCAAGACCCGGTACTGCCCCAGGTGCCCCTTCACGGAGGAAACATCTTTGCACATTTTCTGGCAGTGCCCCTTTGCACAGGGTCTGTTGAAAGCCTTGGAACACGAACTCAAGGACTCAGTTCCCAGGAACAGACTGTCGTACCGCTCGGTACTTTATGGACTATTTCCTGGGAATACCACGGATGGAGCAATCCAGGAAGCCTGGCGCCTTATGAACTGTTTTAAGGACGCTATATGGTTCGCCAGGAATCGTCTGATTTTGCGGAGAGAGAGTGTGTCCGTCCAGGACTGCCGCAGGCTGATCCACAGCCTGCTCAGAGACTATTCCACCTGGGACAGCCCGGACGTCGATGAGGAAGAGGACTGATACTCCCCTTCCCCCCACTCTCCCTTCTTGTGTGTTGTCTTTCAATAAAGCTTCGGGCCTGTGATTTCCCGCTTCCCTATCCCCTCCTACCCACTCCCCTATCCCATCACTTGTCTGTAATGCTTTGTTGTTTGGCTTTAGTGAATGCAAGAATGTTAGTGTAGCATGTGGTGTAATGTATAGCATAGGCTAGCCTGTACTGTGTATTATACTGTCATGTTATGTTTGACGACTGTTATTATTTATTATTTGCTGCTTCATGGCTCGCGCTGCGTCGCAGTAATGTTTGTATGATGACGATTGATTGTCAATAAAGCATTTTTCAATCAAAAATCTGTTCTTATCAGTTTAATATCTGATACGTCCCCTATCTGGGGACCATATATTAAATGGATTTTTAGAACAGGGAGATGGAAATAGAGCTTGCTCTGTCCACTCCACGCATTGACCTGGTATTGCAGTATTTCCAGGACCGGTGCACCCTTCCCTTATGTGTTGACTAAAATCAGATTCCAAAAGTGCTATTTGTGTTTGCTATTGTTTTTGTCTTTCTGATGGGATCTCCCCTTTTAATCCCATTATTTCAACACCTGTTGGACAATGCATTTGTACAGTCATGTGTGATAATGAGCTCATTTATTAAATGCAATTAATTAATACATTGCCACCTCTTGTTGTGTGTGTGTCTTCTGTGTTTCTGTGTTTCCGGCATTTCACATTGGAACAGCTCATTCACCTTCCTTGTCTTCTCTCCGCCCTCCCTCCTAGGTAGGTTAAAGAGCTGCACCTGAGCCAGCCACTGATTGATGCAGCACCACAGTCAAATAGCGGAGTGGAGTAGGGGAACAGCAAACAGCCATTAAAGCCGCCCGCCCGCCCGCCCGCCCGCCTGCCTGCCTGCCTGCCTGCCTGCCTGCCCGCCACAATGGACCTACCTGTGTACACTACATGGATGTGATGGAATGTACTGTCGTCCCTACATTTCAAGAAGAAGTAAGAATTGCAGTTGCAACAAAGCCTTGCTTGCCTACAAAGAGAGCAGCAATTTGGATTTGTTACTATGTTACCTAGAAGAATAACAAACTGTGCAAGGATGGAGGTTGTAGGAGCAAAGAGAAGTTGTCTGTAAAGTTGGTGGATGCTTATTTTCCATTTTGCAGTCCCTTGTCTCCCTCTTGTGGCCTCCTGGAGGCAAATAAATGTGCAAAAAAAAGACAGCCTGGCGGCCGGCTGTTGCAGTGTTGCCCTCTCAGGCAACACTGAGTGACTGACTGAGCCGCACCGTCTTATATAAAGTTCAGACGGAACTTTGCACGTGTCATAGTGGAGCCCTCAGGATTCCAGAGCCAGCTTTCTGACATCATAATGGGGCCTGCCTCAGAGATAAAAGCCTGGGCCCAGGCAGTGTTGGTCAGTGCTGCTCAGCAGGCAGCACCGGACTGGACTGGATTAAAGCTGATACAAGGTGTGAAGGAACAAGGGGTGGCTGTGGGCATGCACTTGCTGCCGCTGCCAGTGTTTATCTGCATGGCAGGAGGGCATTTGGGCGTTGCCAGGAAGGCGTTTTTATGTAGATTCCTCCTCTTTCAGCACTGCATTGTGGTGCAAGCAAAAGAAGCAAATCCTGTGTAGCTTCCTCTCCGGCCTTTATTCACCTCCCGCTTAGTAGCTGTAAATGTGTGTGAGCCTGCAGGGCCCCATGGAATTGCCTAGGAGTAGGCTGAATCAATCGCTGCAAGGGGTGAACAGCAGTATGGGACAGGCTCGGGCAAGGCAAGGGCCGCTCGGGTTATCGCTTCTCGGCCTTTTGGCTAAGATCAAGTGTAGTATCTGTTCTTATCAGTTTAATATCTGATACGTCCCCTATCTGGGGACCATATATTAAATGGATTTTTAGAACAGGGAGATGGAAATAGAGCTTGCTCTGTCCACTCCACGCATTGACCTGGTATTGCAGTATTTCCAGGACCGGTGCACCCTTCCCTTATGTGTTGACTAAAATCAGATTCCAAAAGTGCTATTTGTGTTTGCTATTGTTTTTGTCTTTCTGATGGGATCTCCCCTTTTAATCCCATTATTTCAACACCTGTTGGACAATGCATTTGTACAGTCATGTGTGATAATGAGCTCATTTATTAAATGCAATTAATTAATACATTGCCACCTCTTGTTGTGTGTGTGTCTTCTGTGTTTCTGTGTTTCCGGCATTTCACATTGGAACAGCTCATTCACCTTCCTTGTCTTCTCTCCGCCCTCCCTCCTAGGTAGGTTAAAGAGCTGCACCTGAGCCAGCCACTGATTGATGCAGCACCACAGTCAAATAGCGGAGTGGAGTAGGGGAACAGCAAACAGCCATTAAAGCCGCCCGCCCGCCCGCCCGCCCGCCTGCCTGCCTGCCTGCCTGCCTGCCCGCCACAATGGACCTACCTGTGTACACTACATGGATGTGATGGAATGTACTGTCGTCCCTACATTTCAAGAAGAAGTAAGAATTGCAGTTGCAACAAAGCCTTGCTTGCCTACAAAGAGAGCAGCAATTTGGATTTGTTACTATGTTACCTAGAAGAATAACAAACTGTGCAAGGATGGAGGTTGTAGGAGCAAAGAGAAGTTGTCTGTAAAGTTGGTGGATGCTTATTTTCCATTTTGCAGTCCCTTGTCTCCCTCTTGTGGCCTCCTGGAGGCAAATAAATGTGCAAAAAAAAGACAGCCTGGCGGCCGGCTGTTGCAGTGTTGCCCTCTCAGGCAACACTGAGTGACTGACTGAGCCGCACCGTCTTATATAAAGTTCAGACGGAACTTTGCACGTGTCATAGTGGAGCCCTCAGGATTCCAGAGCCAGCTTTCTGACATCATAATGGGGCCTGCCTCAGAGATAAAAGCCTGGGCCCAGGCAGTGTTGGTCAGTGCTGCTCAGCAGGCAGCACCGGACTGGACTGGATTAAAGCTGATACAAGGTGTGAAGGAACAAGGGGTGGCTGTGGGCATGCACTTGCTGCCGCTGCCAGTGTTTATCTGCATGGCAGGAGGGCATTTGGGCGTTGCCAGGAAGGCGTTTTTATGTAGATTCCTCCTCTTTCAGCACTGCATTGTGGTGCAAGCAAAAGAAGCAAATCCTGTGTAGCTTCCTCTCCGGCCTTTATTCACCTCCCGCTTAGTAGCTGTAAATGTGTGTGAGCCTGCAGGGCCCCATGGAATTGCCTAGGAGTAGGCTGAATCAATCGCTGCAAGGGGTGAACAGCAGTATGGGACAGGCTCGGGCAAGGCAAGGGCCGCTCGGGTTATCGCTTCTCGGCCTTTTGGCTAAGATCAAGTGTAGTATCTGTTCTTATCAGTTTAATATCTGATACGTCCCCTATCTGGGGACCATATATTAAATGGATTTTTAGAACAGGGAGATGGAAATAGAGCTTGCTCTGTCCACTCCACGCATTGACCTGGTATTGCAGTATTTCCAGGACCGGTGCACCCTTCCCTTATGTGTTGACTAAAATCAGATTCCAAAAGTGCTATTTGTGTTTGCTATTGTTTTTGTCTTTCTGATGGGATCTCCCCTTTTAATCCCATTATTTCAACACCTGTTGGACAATGCATTTGTACAGTCATGTGTGATAATGAGCTCATTTATTAAATGCAATTAATTAATACATTGCCACCTCTTGTTGTGTGTGTGTCTTCTGTGTTTCTGTGTTTCCGGCATTTCACATTGGAACAGCTCATTCACCTTCCTTGTCTTCTCTCCGCCCTCCCTCCTAGGTAGGTTAAAGAGCTGCACCTGAGCCAGCCACTGATTGATGCAGCACCACAGTCAAATAGCGGAGTGGAGTAGGGGAACAGCAAACAGCCATTAAAGCCGCCCGCCCGCCCGCCCGCCCGCCTGCCTGCCTGCCTGCCTGCCTGCCCGCCACAATGGACCTACCTGTGTACACTACATGGATGTGATGGAATGTACTGTCGTCCCTACATTTCAAGAAGAAGTAAGAATTGCAGTTGCAACAAAGCCTTGCTTGCCTACAAAGAGAGCAGCAATTTGGATTTGTTACTATGTTACCTAGAAGAATAACAAACTGTGCAAGGATGGAGGTTGTAGGAGCAAAGAGAAGTTGTCTGTAAAGTTGGTGGATGCTTATTTTCCATTTTGCAGTCCCTTGTCTCCCTCTTGTGGCCTCCTGGAGGCAAATAAATGTGCAAAAAAAAGACAGCCTGGCGGCCGGCTGTTGCAGTGTTGCCCTCTCAGGCAACACTGAGTGACTGACTGAGCCGCACCGTCTTATATAAAGTTCAGACGGAACTTTGCACGTGTCATAGTGGAGCCCTCAGGATTCCAGAGCCAGCTTTCTGACATCATAATGGGGCCTGCCTCAGAGATAAAAGCCTGGGCCCAGGCAGTGTTGGTCAGTGCTGCTCAGCAGGCAGCACCGGACTGGACTGGATTAAAGCTGATACAAGGTGTGAAGGAACAAGGGGTGGCTGTGGGCATGCACTTGCTGCCGCTGCCAGTGTTTATCTGCATGGCAGGAGGGCATTTGGGCGTTGCCAGGAAGGCGTTTTTATGTAGATTCCTCCTCTTTCAGCACTGCATTGTGGTGCAAGCAAAAGAAGCAAATCCTGTGTAGCTTCCTCTCCGGCCTTTATTCACCTCCCGCTTAGTAGCTGTAAATGTGTGTGAGCCTGCAGGGCCCCATGGAATTGCCTAGGAGTAGGCTGAATCAATCGCTGCAAGGGGTGAACAGCAGTATGGGACAGGCTCGGGCAAGGCAAGGGCCGCTCGGGTTATCGCTTCTCGGCCTTTTGGCTAAGATCAAGTGTAGTATCTGTTCTTATCAGTTTAATATCTGATACGTCCCCTATCTGGGGACCATATATTAAATGGATTTTTAGAACAGGGAGATGGAAATAGAGCTTGCTCTGTCCACTCCACGCATTGACCTGGTATTGCAGTATTTCCAGGACCGGTGCACCCTTCCCTTATGTGTTGACTAAAATCAGATTCCAAAAGTGCTATTTGTGTTTGCTATTGTTTTTGTCTTTCTGATGGGATCTCCCCTTTTAATCCCATTATTTCAACACCTGTTGGACAATGCATTTGTACAGTCATGTGTGATAATGAGCTCATTTATTAAATGCAATTAATTAATACATTGCCACCTCTTGTTGTGTGTGTGTCTTCTGTGTTTCTGTGTTTCCGGCATTTCACATTGGAACAGCTCATTCACCTTCCTTGTCTTCTCTCCGCCCTCCCTCCTAGGTAGGTTAAAGAGCTGCACCTGAGCCAGCCACTGATTGATGCAGCACCACAGTCAAATAGCGGAGTGGAGTAGGGGAACAGCAAACAGCCATTAAAGCCGCCCGCCCGCCCGCCCGCCCGCCTGCCTGCCTGCCTGCCTGCCTGCCCGCCACAATGGACCTACCTGTGTACACTACATGGATGTGATGGAATGTACTGTCGTCCCTACATTTCAAGAAGAAGTAAGAATTGCAGTTGCAACAAAGCCTTGCTTGCCTACAAAGAGAGCAGCAATTTGGATTTGTTACTATGTTACCTAGAAGAATAACAAACTGTGCAAGGATGGAGGTTGTAGGAGCAAAGAGAAGTTGTCTGTAAAGTTGGTGGATGCTTATTTTCCATTTTGCAGTCCCTTGTCTCCCTCTTGTGGCCTCCTGGAGGCAAATAAATGTGCAAAAAAAAGACAGCCTGGCGGCCGGCTGTTGCAGTGTTGCCCTCTCAGGCAACACTGAGTGACTGACTGAGCCGCACCGTCTTATATAAAGTTCAGACGGAACTTTGCACGTGTCATAGTGGAGCCCTCAGGATTCCAGAGCCAGCTTTCTGACATCATAATGGGGCCTGCCTCAGAGATAAAAGCCTGGGCCCAGGCAGTGTTGGTCAGTGCTGCTCAGCAGGCAGCACCGGACTGGACTGGATTAAAGCTGATACAAGGTGTGAAGGAACAAGGGGTGGCTGTGGGCATGCACTTGCTGCCGCTGCCAGTGTTTATCTGCATGGCAGGAGGGCATTTGGGCGTTGCCAGGAAGGCGTTTTTATGTAGATTCCTCCTCTTTCAGCACTGCATTGTGGTGCAAGCAAAAGAAGCAAATCCTGTGTAGCTTCCTCTCCGGCCTTTATTCACCTCCCGCTTAGTAGCTGTAAATGTGTGTGAGCCTGCAGGGCCCCATGGAATTGCCTAGGAGTAGGCTGAATCAATCGCTGCAAGGGGTGAACAGCAGTATGGGACAGGCTCGGGCAAGGCAAGGGCCGCTCGGGTTATCGCTTCTCGGCCTTTTGGCTAAGATCAAGTGTAGTATCTGTTCTTATCAGTTTAATATCTGATACGTCCCCTATCTGGGGACCATATATTAAATGGATTTTTAGAACAGGGAGATGGAAATAGAGCTTGCTCTGTCCACTCCACGCATTGACCTGGTATTGCAGTATTTCCAGGACCGGTGCACCCTTCCCTTATGTGTTGACTAAAATCAGATTCCAAAAGTGCTATTTGTGTTTGCTATTGTTTTTGTCTTTCTGATGGGATCTCCCCTTTTAATCCCATTATTTCAACACCTGTTGGACAATGCATTTGTACAGTCATGTGTGATAATGAGCTCATTTATTAAATGCAATTAATTAATACATTGCCACCTCTTGTTGTGTGTGTGTCTTCTGTGTTTCTGTGTTTCCGGCATTTCACATTGGAACAGCTCATTCACCTTCCTTGTCTTCTCTCCGCCCTCCCTCCTAGGTAGGTTAAAGAGCTGCACCTGAGCCAGCCACTGATTGATGCAGCACCACAGTCAAATAGCGGAGTGGAGTAGGGGAACAGCAAACAGCCATTAAAGCCGCCCGCCCGCCCGCCCGCCCGCCTGCCTGCCTGCCTGCCTGCCTGCCCGCCACAATGGACCTACCTGTGTACACTACATGGATGTGATGGAATGTACTGTCGTCCCTACATTTCAAGAAGAAGTAAGAATTGCAGTTGCAACAAAGCCTTGCTTGCCTACAAAGAGAGCAGCAATTTGGATTTGTTACTATGTTACCTAGAAGAATAACAAACTGTGCAAGGATGGAGGTTGTAGGAGCAAAGAGAAGTTGTCTGTAAAGTTGGTGGATGCTTATTTTCCATTTTGCAGTCCCTTGTCTCCCTCTTGTGGCCTCCTGGAGGCAAATAAATGTGCAAAAAAAAGACAGCCTGGCGGCCGGCTGTTGCAGTGTTGCCCTCTCAGGCAACACTGAGTGACTGACTGAGCCGCACCGTCTTATATAAAGTTCAGACGGAACTTTGCACGTGTCATAGTGGAGCCCTCAGGATTCCAGAGCCAGCTTTCTGACATCATAATGGGGCCTGCCTCAGAGATAAAAGCCTGGGCCCAGGCAGTGTTGGTCAGTGCTGCTCAGCAGGCAGCACCGGACTGGACTGGATTAAAGCTGATACAAGGTGTGAAGGAACAAGGGGTGGCTGTGGGCATGCACTTGCTGCCGCTGCCAGTGTTTATCTGCATGGCAGGAGGGCATTTGGGCGTTGCCAGGAAGGCGTTTTTATGTAGATTCCTCCTCTTTCAGCACTGCATTGTGGTGCAAGCAAAAGAAGCAAATCCTGTGTAGCTTCCTCTCCGGCCTTTATTCACCTCCCGCTTAGTAGCTGTAAATGTGTGTGAGCCTGCAGGGCCCCATGGAATTGCCTAGGAGTAGGCTGAATCAATCGCTGCAAGGGGTGAACAGCAGTATGGGACAGGCTCGGGCAAGGCAAGGGCCGCTCGGGTTATCGCTTCTCGGCCTTTTGGCTAAGATCAAGTGTAGTATCTGTTCTTATCAGTTTAATATCTGATACGTCCCCTATCTGGGGACCATATATTAAATGGATTTTTAGAACAGGGAGATGGAAATAGAGCTTGCTCTGTCCACTCCACGCATTGACCTGGTATTGCAGTATTTCCAGGACCGGTGCACCCTTCCCTTATGTGTTGACTAAAATCAGATTCCAAAAGTGCTATTTGTGTTTGCTATTGTTTTTGTCTTTCTGATGGGATCTCCCCTTTTAATCCCATTATTTCAACACCTGTTGGACAATGCATTTGTACAGTCATGTGTGATAATGAGCTCATTTATTAAATGCAATTAATTAATACATTGCCACCTCTTGTTGTGTGTGTGTCTTCTGTGTTTCTGTGTTTCCGGCATTTCACATTGGAACAGCTCATTCACCTTCCTTGTCTTCTCTCCGCCCTCCCTCCTAGGTAGGTTAAAGAGCTGCACCTGAGCCAGCCACTGATTGATGCAGCACCACAGTCAAATAGCGGAGTGGAGTAGGGGAACAGCAAACAGCCATTAAAGCCGCCCGCCCGCCCGCCCGCCCGCCTGCCTGCCTGCCTGCCTGCCTGCCCGCCACAATGGACCTACCTGTGTACACTACATGGATGTGATGGAATGTACTGTCGTCCCTACATTTCAAGAAGAAGTAAGAATTGCAGTTGCAACAAAGCCTTGCTTGCCTACAAAGAGAGCAGCAATTTGGATTTGTTACTATGTTACCTAGAAGAATAACAAACTGTGCAAGGATGGAGGTTGTAGGAGCAAAGAGAAGTTGTCTGTAAAGTTGGTGGATGCTTATTTTCCATTTTGCAGTCCCTTGTCTCCCTCTTGTGGCCTCCTGGAGGCAAATAAATGTGCAAAAAAAAGACAGCCTGGCGGCCGGCTGTTGCAGTGTTGCCCTCTCAGGCAACACTGAGTGACTGACTGAGCCGCACCGTCTTATATAAAGTTCAGACGGAACTTTGCACGTGTCATAGTGGAGCCCTCAGGATTCCAGAGCCAGCTTTCTGACATCATAATGGGGCCTGCCTCAGAGATAAAAGCCTGGGCCCAGGCAGTGTTGGTCAGTGCTGCTCAGCAGGCAGCACCGGACTGGACTGGATTAAAGCTGATACAAGGTGTGAAGGAACAAGGGGTGGCTGTGGGCATGCACTTGCTGCCGCTGCCAGTGTTTATCTGCATGGCAGGAGGGCATTTGGGCGTTGCCAGGAAGGCGTTTTTATGTAGATTCCTCCTCTTTCAGCACTGCATTGTGGTGCAAGCAAAAGAAGCAAATCCTGTGTAGCTTCCTCTCCGGCCTTTATTCACCTCCCGCTTAGTAGCTGTAAATGTGTGTGAGCCTGCAGGGCCCCATGGAATTGCCTAGGAGTAGGCTGAATCAATCGCTGCAAGGGGTGAACAGCAGTATGGGACAGGCTCGGGCAAGGCAAGGGCCGCTCGGGTTATCGCTTCTCGGCCTTTTGGCTCAGATCAGGTTTATTGCCTGGTCTGGGCCGGGGGTTCGGTCTTTCGTGGAGTCCTCTCCGACGTTTTTGGGAGCGATCATCGTGCCGTTGGGCATTCCTCATCAAGATGGCAGCTGTGCGGAATACAATTCGTTTTGTGGTGAATGAGCAGAGGAGAGAAGAAGTGGATACTGGGCACATCATTGAGAACATCCTTCTGGACCTGGCTGGAGTCACATTGGTAGAGGTATTCTGTATCCAAGCTTTCAGCAATATTGCTACGTATGACGTATCCTTTTTTGAGGCCGCCTACTGTCTAAATGTTTTTCAGTTGCTCAAGGAGAAACATATGCATGAGGCTTTAAAATCTATTGAAGTGCTACCTCTTTTCTCAGCAGTGGAGAAATGTATTACCATCCACATGTATAACCCATTTCTGGATAGAAGGCTGGTCAGGGCCTTTTTAGCTCACTACTGTACCCATGTTAGAGGAGGTGTGGAGCAGAAGAACCTATGGGGAGTTTTCAATGGTGATATCAAGTACTGGGTCAGGCTGAAACCTGACTCCAGCTGTATTGGAGGAGTGATGAATCCTCCTGCTAATTTTTCCATTGGTGGGAACAAGGGATATCTTTACTACCAAGATATGCCATCATTTTGCAGATCATGTTTTTCCTACGGGCATACTAAAGATGCATGTAAAGGCAAGGTTTGCAGAAATTGCAAGGAAACAGGACATGAGGTTAGTGCATGCATTTCCCCATCCAGGTGTGATATTTGTGGTTTGCCTGGTCATACCTGTAGAAAATGCCCAAAGGTGTTTCCCTTCTTAGGGCAAGAGAGAAGGACATGGGGCAGACAGGTGAGAACAACAAGTTCCCTTGCTGCCTCTTCTGATGTAATTTCAGAGCCTGCTGGCAGTGTTTCTGTGGCTGCTTCTCAGGACCCTGGGAAAGCTGGATTAGGAGAGGTTCTAACCTCACATACTGACAGCATGGAGTTGGGTGTGGTCCCTCCTGCAGAGCCAACTGTTGATGAGACACCTGTGGTTATACCTATGGAAGGTGAAGACACAGCGCCACCTAGTGGGTGTGCATACCCTGATAATGGTGCAAGTATGCAAATTTTGTCTTTCTCTAGCCCAGAGTCAAAAACGGAAGACTCAGCTAAAGTGGAGTGGTCAATATCGGAGGAGGACGAGAAGGAGGCCAGGATGCCTAGTGCCACTAGTGCGGAAATTTTCCACAAAGTTGTCTCAAAAAGGGGGAAATCTGGAAAGGCGGTGAAGAGACTGAAGATTGGTTTGTTGGAAGATTCTGCTCATGCAAATCCTTTCTCATTGCTGGACAGTGACTCTAGTTGTAGCCCTAAGTCATCTGAGGTGGCCTCAGAAGTACCCAGCTCTCCTGGGGAAGGTTTCCTCAGTGAAGTCAATGTGGCAAATCTGGAAAGAGCAATGTATTTCCCTGGGACGTGATATGTTCTGGCTATTTCATGGCTTGCTTTTCCACTAACCATACTATGCCCGCATGTCTTTGAGATTAAAGATTGTCTCACAAAATGTACGGGTGTTCTCCTCTGCTCACAAGCGTGCTGCAGTCCTGGACTTTTTGGCCTCTAAGGGCAGTGACATTGTTTGCGTACAAGAGTGTGGTTTATCAAAAATGCCTAGGAAAGAAGAATGGAAGTTTGGGGAAGCAATTTGGTCCTTTTCTTCCACAAATAGGAATGATGGAATTGGTATTCTCTTCAAAAATAATGAGTTTGTCATCAAACAGACTCAGATCATTCAGGAAGGAAGATGTGTCTGTGTGTTACTATCCTATAAGGGATGGCAGTTTAGGCTTATCAATATCTATGGCCATGCTGTGAAATCTGATAGGTTGGCACTTTTTGATAGTTTAAAATTTTTTCTACATGGTAAAGTTCCTGTTATTATTGTCGGTGATATTAACTGTATCCTGGAGAAGCAGGCCCGAGCTGGATCCACAGAGTCAAATGTGGACGCTACCGGAAGTTTGTGGAATAAAATTTTGCAGGACTTTGCTTTGCAGGACGCTGTCACCAGGAAACCAGGTCCATTTACGTACCATGCCGATGACGGAAGAACGGATTCTCGTCTGGACTTTTTCTTTTTTTCTATTTCAGCAATGAAATGTGTAGATTATGCGCAGGAGAGAGTGTGGTTTTCAGATCACGAGTGTTTGTTGGGGGTTTTTGTTATAAATAATTTCTTTTATGGTAGAGGGGTATGGAAGATGAATGTTAGTTTTTTGAGTGATGAAAGGGTAAAAACTAGGTTTGGGAAAAAATATGGGTTTTGGGTTAGGAAGAAAAGTTCTTTCTCTAATGTGTGTGAATGGTGGGTATGGGTGAAAAAAAAGATTGGTGGGTTTTTTAGACAGATAGGGTATAGAAGAGCGAGAAGGAAAAGATTGCAATATTCACGCTTTAATATGCGGATGACGTTCCTTCAACAATGTAAAAATTTGGGTATGGATGTAAGACACGATTTGGAAAAAACAAAAAAAGATATTAAGGAGTGGTTCCGAGAGAAAGGGAAAGAAATAATATTTAGGTCTAAGGTGGAGGTTAGAGATAATCACGAGAAGTGCACTAGATTTTTCTTTAAAAAAATGTGTGGTGGGAAAAGTGGTATGAATGTGTTATTGGATAAGGATGATAAAGAGGTGTTTGGTAAGGATGTGATTGATGTGGTGTCTGATTTTTATAAACAACTGTATGATGTGAAGAAGTGTGATCTGGGTGACGATGATGAGTTTTTGGATATTGTGTGTAATTTTGTTCCTGAAAGTGAATGTGAGCTTTTGCTTGGTGAGATTATGGATGGTGAAGTAAAGGATGTGGTGGGAAGTATGGCCAAAAATAAGTCTCCAGGGACCGATGGAATACCAGCTGATTTCTATGGGAAATATTGGGATATAATTGGGAAGGATGTTATTGATGTTATGAGAGTGTTGTTTTCTGGGACGAATATGTGTGATGTGATGAAGAAGGGTATGGTAGTTCTGTTGCATAAAAAAGGAGATAAGAGACGGTTAGAAAATTGGCGACCAATTACTTTGCTGAATACGGATTATAAAATTTTTGCCAAGCTGATTGCGAATCGTATGAGAGATGTGATTGGGTGTGTAATTGATGAGGATCAGGTATGTGCGGTACCGAAAAGGAAATTGCATGAGAACGTGGCGTTGGTGCGGGACATGCTTGAGGATTGTAAGGGTCGGAATAAGAAGGTGATTGTGTGTGCGTTAGATTTTGAGAAAGCGTTTGATCGTGTGGCGCATGTGTTTTTGTTCAAAGTGTTAGAGAGAATGGGTTTTCCGGTTCAGTTTGTGAGTTTGTTGAAGAAATTATACGCGAATGCAAAGAGTTGTGTGCAGGTGAATGGGTTTTTTTCAGAATCATTTAGTATTATGTCTGGTGTGCGACAGGGTTGTCCGTTGTCTCCCATCCTTTTTATTTGTGCGATTGAACCATTGTTGCAAATGATTAGAAATGATAAGGTTGTGAAAGGTTTGGTGGTGCCCGGGTGTGATGGAAAGCGTGTGAAAGCTTTGGGATATATGGATGATATTTGTGTATTGTGTGATTCAGTGTATGATATGTCCAGAGTGAAGTTGATTGTAAATATGTTTTGTATTGCGTCTGCTTTTAAAATAAATTGGGGTAAGAGCAAATTTAAAATTTTTTTCAGTAATGAGCGAGTGTGTGATTCTGATATGGAACAGGTGAATGGTGTGAGAATTTTGGGTATTGTGTTTGATGATGAGCTGAAAGGGAAAGAAAGTTGGGATGAGTTAGGTGGTAGGATTGTGCGAAAGTTGGAAATGTGGAGAATGAGGGATCTTTCTTTTTCGGGGAAGGTTTTAATTGTCAAAAGTATTATTCTACCTATGATTTTATATGTTGCTCTGGTTTTTCCTCCTGCTGTTGCTATGTTAAAAAAAGTGAATAGAGTTTTGTTCCTTTTTCTATGGGGGAGCGGGATTGAGAAGGCAAGGAGAGAAATTCTAATGAAAAGCAGACGTAATGGAGGCCTTGATTTCCCAAATTTGGAGATTTTCATTGGAATTAATTGTGTACGTTTTTTTGTAGAGCTTTTATTTAAGGAATCCAAGGCTTCCAGAATGTCTAAATATCTAGCTGGAACGGTGATTCAGCGTCTAAGTTGGGAAAAACGAAATTTATGTAAACCAATTGCTTTCCAGTGCACGGGGTGGTATTTGTATGTAGAAAAATTTATCAAAAAGTTCCAGCTAGAGGATGTAAGAATGGAGAGATTTTTGAGAGAAAAGAATGTTGTGAGAAGTATGTGTATGAATAATGTGATGTGTTCTGTAAATGGTTTGAATTCGATGGAGTCTAAGTCTGTGTGGAAGAAGATTGTTACGTATGATGTGTCAAATAAGCAGAAAGATTTATTATGGATGTCGGTACATGGAGTGTTGCCTGTAAGGAGTGTTCAGAAAAGAAGAGGTTTGGTTGCATCTGAAAGGTGTCCGAGAGAAGGTTGTGGGGATGATGAGGATGTGAGTCATGTGTTTTGGTCGTGTAAGCATGCAAAGGATGTTTGGAAAAAGTTGAGTGGGTTGTGCGAAGAATTGACTGGTTTGAAGAGTTTGACGTATGAAATTGTCTTGTTTGGTTTGTGTAGTTTGGGTAGTGAAAAGGATAGAGTGTTGTGGATTTTTTTGACTTGTGTGAAAGAGGTATTGTGGAATACGAGGAATTTGAATGTGTATAAAAGAGAAGTATTTGAGATGGAGGATGTGGTTAGTATGGTATTGGCTAAATTGTATTTTTATTATAAATGGGATCTAGAAAGAGGTATGGATGCGGAAGGGATATGGCGAATGTTAAAATGGAGGTATTTAGTTTGAGGAATTTTGTTTGATTTATCTTGTATTTGATGGAAAAATAAAATAATGAACCAGAATGATGAGATTTTTTGAAAAATAGAGAGGTGGTTTGAACAACTACAGTTCTCGGTTTTATTCAAAAAAACCTGAATGGTTTAATAAAAAAAAAAAAAAAAAAAAAAAAAAAAAAATCAAGTGTAGTATCTGTTCTTATCAGTTTAATATCTGATACGTCCCCTATCTGGGGACCATATATTAAATGGATTTTTAGAACAGGGAGATGGAAATAGAGCTTGCTCTGTCCACTCCACGCATTGACCTGGTATTGCAGTATTTCCAGGACCGGTGCACCCTTCCCTTATGTGTTGACTAAAATCAGATTCCAAAAGTGCTATTTGTGTTTGCTATTGTTTTTGTCTTTCTGATGGGATCTCCCCTTTTAATCCCATTATTTCAACACCTGTTGGACAATGCATTTGTACAGTCATGTGTGATAATGAGCTCATTTATTAAATGCAATTAATTAATACATTGCCACCTCTTGTTGTGTGTGTGTCTTCTGTGTTTCTGTGTTTCCGGCATTTCACATTGGAACAGCTCATTCACCTTCCTTGTCTTCTCTCCGCCCTCCCTCCTAGGTAGGTTAAAGAGCTGCACCTGAGCCAGCCACTGATTGATGCAGCACCACAGTCAAATAGCGGAGTGGAGTAGGGGAACAGCAAACAGCCATTAAAGCCGCCCGCCCGCCCGCCCGCCCGCCTGCCTGCCTGCCTGCCTGCCTGCCCGCCACAATGGACCTACCTGTGTACACTACATGGATGTGATGGAATGTACTGTCGTCCCTACATTTCAAGAAGAAGTAAGAATTGCAGTTGCAACAAAGCCTTGCTTGCCTACAAAGAGAGCAGCAATTTGGATTTGTTACTATGTTACCTAGAAGAATAACAAACTGTGCAAGGATGGAGGTTGTAGGAGCAAAGAGAAGTTGTCTGTAAAGTTGGTGGATGCTTATTTTCCATTTTGCAGTCCCTTGTCTCCCTCTTGTGGCCTCCTGGAGGCAAATAAATGTGCAAAAAAAAGACAGCCTGGCGGCCGGCTGTTGCAGTGTTGCCCTCTCAGGCAACACTGAGTGACTGACTGAGCCGCACCGTCTTATATAAAGTTCAGACGGAACTTTGCACGTGTCATAGTGGAGCCCTCAGGATTCCAGAGCCAGCTTTCTGACATCATAATGGGGCCTGCCTCAGAGATAAAAGCCTGGGCCCAGGCAGTGTTGGTCAGTGCTGCTCAGCAGGCAGCACCGGACTGGACTGGATTAAAGCTGATACAAGGTGTGAAGGAACAAGGGGTGGCTGTGGGCATGCACTTGCTGCCGCTGCCAGTGTTTATCTGCATGGCAGGAGGGCATTTGGGCGTTGCCAGGAAGGCGTTTTTATGTAGATTCCTCCTCTTTCAGCACTGCATTGTGGTGCAAGCAAAAGAAGCAAATCCTGTGTAGCTTCCTCTCCGGCCTTTATTCACCTCCCGCTTAGTAGCTGTAAATGTGTGTGAGCCTGCAGGGCCCCATGGAATTGCCTAGGAGTAGGCTGAATCAATCGCTGCAAGGGGTGAACAGCAGTATGGGACAGGCTCGGGCAAGGCAAGGGCCGCTCGGGTTATCGCTTCTCGGCCTTTTGGCTAAGATCAAGTGTAGTATCTGTTCTTATCAGTTTAATATCTGATACGTCCCCTATCTGGGGACCATATATTAAATGGATTTTTAGAACAGGGAGATGGAAATAGAGCTTGCTCTGTCCACTCCACGCATTGACCTGGTATTGCAGTATTTCCAGGACCGGTGCACCCTTCCCTTATGTGTTGACTAAAATCAGATTCCAAAAGTGCTATTTGTGTTTGCTATTGTTTTTGTCTTTCTGATGGGATCTCCCCTTTTAATCCCATTATTTCAACACCTGTTGGACAATGCATTTGTACAGTCATGTGTGATAATGAGCTCATTTATTAAATGCAATTAATTAATACATTGCCACCTCTTGTTGTGTGTGTGTCTTCTGTGTTTCTGTGTTTCCGGCATTTCACATTGGAACAGCTCATTCACCTTCCTTGTCTTCTCTCCGCCCTCCCTCCTAGGTAGGTTAAAGAGCTGCACCTGAGCCAGCCACTGATTGATGCAGCACCACAGTCAAATAGCGGAGTGGAGTAGGGGAACAGCAAACAGCCATTAAAGCCGCCCGCCCGCCCGCCCGCCCGCCTGCCTGCCTGCCTGCCTGCCTGCCCGCCACAATGGACCTACCTGTGTACACTACATGGATGTGATGGAATGTACTGTCGTCCCTACATTTCAAGAAGAAGTAAGAATTGCAGTTGCAACAAAGCCTTGCTTGCCTACAAAGAGAGCAGCAATTTGGATTTGTTACTATGTTACCTAGAAGAATAACAAACTGTGCAAGGATGGAGGTTGTAGGAGCAAAGAGAAGTTGTCTGTAAAGTTGGTGGATGCTTATTTTCCATTTTGCAGTCCCTTGTCTCCCTCTTGTGGCCTCCTGGAGGCAAATAAATGTGCAAAAAAAAGACAGCCTGGCGGCCGGCTGTTGCAGTGTTGCCCTCTCAGGCAACACTGAGTGACTGACTGAGCCGCACCGTCTTATATAAAGTTCAGACGGAACTTTGCACGTGTCATAGTGGAGCCCTCAGGATTCCAGAGCCAGCTTTCTGACATCATAATGGGGCCTGCCTCAGAGATAAAAGCCTGGGCCCAGGCAGTGTTGGTCAGTGCTGCTCAGCAGGCAGCACCGGACTGGACTGGATTAAAGCTGATACAAGGTGTGAAGGAACAAGGGGTGGCTGTGGGCATGCACTTGCTGCCGCTGCCAGTGTTTATCTGCATGGCAGGAGGGCATTTGGGCGTTGCCAGGAAGGCGTTTTTATGTAGATTCCTCCTCTTTCAGCACTGCATTGTGGTGCAAGCAAAAGAAGCAAATCCTGTGTAGCTTCCTCTCCGGCCTTTATTCACCTCCCGCTTAGTAGCTGTAAATGTGTGTGAGCCTGCAGGGCCCCATGGAATTGCCTAGGAGTAGGCTGAATCAATCGCTGCAAGGGGTGAACAGCAGTATGGGACAGGCTCGGGCAAGGCAAGGGCCGCTCGGGTTATCGCTTCTCGGCCTTTTGGCTAAGATCAAGTGTAGTATCTGTTCTTATCAGTTTAATATCTGATACGTCCCCTATCTGGGGACCATATATTAAATGGATTTTTAGAACAGGGAGATGGAAATAGAGCTTGCTCTGTCCACTCCACGCATTGACCTGGTATTGCAGTATTTCCAGGACCGGTGCACCCTTCCCTTATGTGTTGACTAAAATCAGATTCCAAAAGTGCTATTTGTGTTTGCTATTGTTTTTGTCTTTCTGATGGGATCTCCCCTTTTAATCCCATTATTTCAACACCTGTTGGACAATGCATTTGTACAGTCATGTGTGATAATGAGCTCATTTATTAAATGCAATTAATTAATACATTGCCACCTCTTGTTGTGTGTGTGTCTTCTGTGTTTCTGTGTTTCCGGCATTTCACATTGGAACAGCTCATTCACCTTCCTTGTCTTCTCTCCGCCCTCCCTCCTAGGTAGGTTAAAGAGCTGCACCTGAGCCAGCCACTGATTGATGCAGCACCACAGTCAAATAGCGGAGTGGAGTAGGGGAACAGCAAACAGCCATTAAAGCCGCCCGCCCGCCCGCCCGCCCGCCTGCCTGCCTGCCTGCCTGCCTGCCCGCCACAATGGACCTACCTGTGTACACTACATGGATGTGATGGAATGTACTGTCGTCCCTACATTTCAAGAAGAAGTAAGAATTGCAGTTGCAACAAAGCCTTGCTTGCCTACAAAGAGAGCAGCAATTTGGATTTGTTACTATGTTACCTAGAAGAATAACAAACTGTGCAAGGATGGAGGTTGTAGGAGCAAAGAGAAGTTGTCTGTAAAGTTGGTGGATGCTTATTTTCCATTTTGCAGTCCCTTGTCTCCCTCTTGTGGCCTCCTGGAGGCAAATAAATGTGCAAAAAAAAGACAGCCTGGCGGCCGGCTGTTGCAGTGTTGCCCTCTCAGGCAACACTGAGTGACTGACTGAGCCGCACCGTCTTATATAAAGTTCAGACGGAACTTTGCACGTGTCATAGTGGAGCCCTCAGGATTCCAGAGCCAGCTTTCTGACATCATAATGGGGCCTGCCTCAGAGATAAAAGCCTGGGCCCAGGCAGTGTTGGTCAGTGCTGCTCAGCAGGCAGCACCGGACTGGACTGGATTAAAGCTGATACAAGGTGTGAAGGAACAAGGGGTGGCTGTGGGCATGCACTTGCTGCCGCTGCCAGTGTTTATCTGCATGGCAGGAGGGCATTTGGGCGTTGCCAGGAAGGCGTTTTTATGTAGATTCCTCCTCTTTCAGCACTGCATTGTGGTGCAAGCAAAAGAAGCAAATCCTGTGTAGCTTCCTCTCCGGCCTTTATTCACCTCCCGCTTAGTAGCTGTAAATGTGTGTGAGCCTGCAGGGCCCCATGGAATTGCCTAGGAGTAGGCTGAATCAATCGCTGCAAGGGGTGAACAGCAGTATGGGACAGGCTCGGGCAAGGCAAGGGCCGCTCGGGTTATCGCTTCTCGGCCTTTTGGCTAAGATCAAGTGTAGTATCTGTTCTTATCAGTTTAATATCTGATACGTCCCCTATCTGGGGACCATATATTAAATGGATTTTTAGAACAGGGAGATGGAAATAGAGCTTGCTCTGTCCACTCCACGCATTGACCTGGTATTGCAGTATTTCCAGGACCGGTGCACCCTTCCCTTATGTGTTGACTAAAATCAGATTCCAAAAGTGCTATTTGTGTTTGCTATTGTTTTTGTCTTTCTGATGGGATCTCCCCTTTTAATCCCATTATTTCAACACCTGTTGGACAATGCATTTGTACAGTCATGTGTGATAATGAGCTCATTTATTAAATGCAATTAATTAATACATTGCCACCTCTTGTTGTGTGTGTGTCTTCTGTGTTTCTGTGTTTCCGGCATTTCACATTGGAACAGCTCATTCACCTTCCTTGTCTTCTCTCCGCCCTCCCTCCTAGGTAGGTTAAAGAGCTGCACCTGAGCCAGCCACTGATTGATGCAGCACCACAGTCAAATAGCGGAGTGGAGTAGGGGAACAGCAAACAGCCATTAAAGCCGCCCGCCCGCCCGCCCG
Organism: Rhinoderma darwinii; assembly: GCF_050947455.1. Taxonomy (NCBI): domain Eukaryota; kingdom Metazoa; phylum Chordata; class Amphibia; order Anura; family Rhinodermatidae; genus Rhinoderma; species Rhinoderma darwinii. Next base: position 479,581 of record NW_027461782.1, read on the forward strand.
CCCGCCTGCCTGCCTGCCTGCCTGCCTGCCCGCCACAATGGACCTACCTGTGTACACTACATGGATGTGATGGAATGTACTGTCGTCCCTACATTTCAAGAAGAAGTAAGAATTGCAGTTGCAACAAAGCCTTGCTTGCCTACAAAGAGAGCAGCAATTTGGATTTGTTACTATGTTACCTAGAAGAATAACAAACTGTGCAAGGATGGAGGTTGTAGGAGCAAAGAGAAGTTGTCTGTAAAGTTGGTGGATGCTTATTTTCCATTTTGCAGTCCCTTGTCTCCCTCTTGTGGCCTCCTGGAGGCAAATAAATGTGCAAAAAAAAGACAGCCTGGCGGCCGGCTGTTGCAGTGTTGCCCTCTCAGGCAACACTGAGTGACTGACTGAGCCGCACCGTCTTATATAAAGTTCAGACGGAACTTTGCACGTGTCATAGTGGAGCCCTCAGGATTCCAGAGCCAGCTTTCTGACATCATAATGGGGCCTGCCTCAGAGATAAAAGCCTGGGCCCAGGCAGTGTTGGTCAGTGCTGCTCAGCAGGCAGCACCGGACTGGACTGGATTAAAGCTGATACAAGGTGTGAAGGAACAAGGGGTGGCTGTGGGCATGCACTTGCTGCCGCTGCCAGTGTTTATCTGCATGGCAGGAGGGCATTTGGGCGTTGCCAGGAAGGCGTTTTTATGTAGATTCCTCCTCTTTCAGCACTGCATTGTGGTGCAAGCAAAAGAAGCAAATCCTGTGTAGCTTCCTCTCCGGCCTTTATTCACCTCCCGCTTAGTAGCTGTAAATGTGTGTGAGCCTGCAGGGCCCCATGGAATTGCCTAGGAGTAGGCTGAATCAATCGCTGCAAGGGGTGAACAGCAGTATGGGACAGGCTCGGGCAAGGCAAGGGCCGCTCGGGTTATCGCTTCTCGGCCTTTTGGCTAAGATCAAGTGTAGTATCTGTTCTTATCAGTTTAATATCTGATACGTCCCCTATCTGGGGACCATATATTAAATGGATTTTTAGAACAGGGAGATGGAAATAGAGCTTGCTCTGTCCACTCCACGCATTGACCTGGTATTGCAGTATTTCCAGGACCGGTGCACCCTTCCCTTATGTGTTGACTAAAATCAGATTCCAAAAGTGCTATTTGTGTTTGCTATTGTTTTTGTCTTTCTGATGGGATCTCCCCTTTTAATCCCATTATTTCAACACCTGTTGGACAATGCATTTGTACAGTCATGTGTGATAATGAGCTCATTTATTAAATGCAATTAATTAATACATTGCCACCTCTTGTTGTGTGTGTGTCTTCTGTGTTTCTGTGTTTCCGGCATTTCACATTGGAACAGCTCATTCACCTTCCTTGTCTTCTCTCCGCCCTCCCTCCTAGGTAGGTTAAAGAGCTGCACCTGAGCCAGCCACTGATTGATGCAGCACCACAGTCAAATAGCGGAGTGGAGTAGGGGAACAGCAAACAGCCATTAAAGCCGCCCGCCCGCCCGCCCGCCCGCCTGCCTGCCTGCCTGCCTGCCTGCCCGCCACAATGGACCTACCTGTGTACACTACATGGATGTGATGGAATGTACTGTCGTCCCTACATTTCAAGAAGAAGTAAGAATTGCAGTTGCAACAAAGCCTTGCTTGCCTACAAAGAGAGCAGCAATTTGGATTTGTTACTATGTTACCTAGAAGAATAACAAACTGTGCAAGGATGGAGGTTGTAGGAGCAAAGAGAAGTTGTCTGTAAAGTTGGTGGATGCTTATTTTCCATTTTGCAGTCCCTTGTCTCCCTCTTGTGGCCTCCTGGAGGCAAATAAATGTGCAAAAAAAAGACAGCCTGGCGGCCGGCTGTTGCAGTGTTGCCCTCTCAGGCAACACTGAGTGACTGACTGAGCCGCACCGTCTTATATAAAGTTCAGACGGAACTTTGCACGTGTCATAGTGGAGCCCTCAGGATTCCAGAGCCAGCTTTCTGACATCATAATGGGGCCTGCCTCAGAGATAAAAGCCTGGGCCCAGGCAGTGTTGGTCAGTGCTGCTCAGCAGGCAGCACCGGACTGGACTGGATTAAAGCTGATACAAGGTGTGAAGGAACAAGGGGTGGCTGTGGGCATGCACTTGCTGCCGCTGCCAGTGTTTATCTGCATGGCAGGAGGGCATTTGGGCGTTGCCAGGAAGGCGTTTTTATGTAGATTCCTCCTCTTTCAGCACTGCATTGTGGTGCAAGCAAAAGAAGCAAATCCTGTGTAGCTTCCTCTCCGGCCTTTATTCACCTCCCGCTTAGTAGCTGTAAATGTGTGTGAGCCTGCAGGGCCCCATGGAATTGCCTAGGAGTAGGCTGAATCAATCGCTGCAAGGGGTGAACAGCAGTATGGGACAGGCTCGGGCAAGGCAAGGGCCGCTCGGGTTATCGCTTCTCGGCCTTTTGGCTAAGATCAAGTGTAGTATCTGTTCTTATCAGTTTAATATCTGATACGTCCCCTATCTGGGGACCATATATTAAATGGATTTTTAGAACAGGGAGATGGAAATAGAGCTTGCTCTGTCCACTCCACGCATTGACCTGGTATTGCAGTATTTCCAGGACCGGTGCACCCTTCCCTTATGTGTTGACTAAAATCAGATTCCAAAAGTGCTATTTGTGTTTGCTATTGTTTTTGTCTTTCTGATGGGATCTCCCCTTTTAATCCCATTATTTCAACACCTGTTGGACAATGCATTTGTACAGTCATGTGTGATAATGAGCTCATTTATTAAATGCAATTAATTAATACATTGCCACCTCTTGTTGTGTGTGTGTCTTCTGTGTTTCTGTGTTTCCGGCATTTCACATTGGAACAGCTCATTCACCTTCCTTGTCTTCTCTCCGCCCTCCCTCCTAGGTAGGTTAAAGAGCTGCACCTGAGCCAGCCACTGATTGATGCAGCACCACAGTCAAATAGCGGAGTGGAGTAGGGGAACAGCAAACAGCCATTAAAGCCGCCCGCCCGCCCGCCCGCCCGCCCGCCTGCCTGCCTGCCTGCCTGCCTGCCCGCCACAATGGACCTACCTGTGTACACTACATGGATGTGATGGAATGTACTGTCGTCCCTACATTTCAAGAAGAAGTAAGAATTGCAGTTGCAACAAAGCCTTGCTTGCCTACAAAGAGAGCAGCAATTTGGATTTGTTACTATGTTACCTAGAAGAATAACAAACTGTGCAAGGATGGAGGTTGTAGGAGCAAAGAGAAGTTGTCTGTAAAGTTGGTGGATGCTTATTTTCCATTTTGCAGTCCCTTGTCTCCCTCTTGTGGCCTCCTGGAGGCAAATAAATGTGCAAAAAAAAGACAGCCTGGCGGCCGGCTGTTGCAGTGTTGCCCTCTCAGGCAACACTGAGTGACTGACTGAGCCGCACCGTCTTATATAAAGTTCAGACGGAACTTTGCACGTGTCATAGTGGAGCCCTCAGGATTCCAGAGCCAGCTTTCTGACATCATAATGGGGCCTGCCTCAGAGATAAAAGCCTGGGCCCAGGCAGTGTTGGTCAGTGCTGCTCAGCAGGCAGCACCGGACTGGACTGGATTAAAGCTGATACAAGGTGTGAAGGAACAAGGGGTGGCTGTGGGCATGCACTTGCTGCCGCTGCCAGTGTTTATCTGCATGGCAGGAGGGCATTTGGGCGTTGCCAGGAAGGCGTTTTTATGTAGATTCCTCCTCTTTCAGCACTGCATTGTGGTGCAAGCAAAAGAAGCAAATCCTGTGTAGCTTCCTCTCCGGCCTTTATTCACCTCCCGCTTAGTAGCTGTAAATGTGTGTGAGCCTGCAGGGCCCCATGGAATTGCCTAGGAGTAGGCTGAATCAATCGCTGCAAGGGGTGAACAGCAGTATGGGACAGGCTCGGGCAAGGCAAGGGCCGCTCGGGTTATCGCTTCTCGGCCTTTTGGCTAAGATCAAGTGTAGTATCTGTTCTTATCAGTTTAATATCTGATACGTCCCCTATCTGGGGACCATATATTAAATGGATTTTTAGAACAGGGAGATGGAAATAGAGCTTGCTCTGTCCACTCCACGCATTGACCTGGTATTGCAGTATTTCCAGGACCGGTGCACCCTTCCCTTATGTGTTGACTAAAATCAGATTCCAAAAGTGCTATTTGTGTTTGCTATTGTTTTTGTCTTTCTGATGGGATCTCCCCTTTTAATCCCATTATTTCAACACCTGTTGGACAATGCATTTGTACAGTCATGTGTGATAATGAGCTCATTTATTAAATGCAATTAATTAATACATTGCCACCTCTTGTTGTGTGTGTGTCTTCTGTGTTTCTGTGTTTCCGGCATTTCACATTGGAACAGCTCATTCACCTTCCTTGTCTTCTCTCCGCCCTCCCTCCTAGGTAGGTTAAAGAGCTGCACCTGAGCCAGCCACTGATTGATGCAGCACCACAGTCAAATAGCGGAGTGGAGTAGGGGAACAGCAAACAGCCATTAAAGCCGCCCGCCCGCCCGCCCGCCCGCCTGCCTGCCTGCCTGCCTGCCTGCCCGCCACAATGGACCTACCTGTGTACACTACATGGATGTGATGGAATGTACTGTCGTCCCTACATTTCAAGAAGAAGTAAGAATTGCAGTTGCAACAAAGCCTTGCTTGCCTACAAAGAGAGCAGCAATTTGGATTTGTTACTATGTTACCTAGAAGAATAACAAACTGTGCAAGGATGGAGGTTGTAGGAGCAAAGAGAAGTTGTCTGTAAAGTTGGTGGATGCTTATTTTCCATTTTGCAGTCCCTTGTCTCCCTCTTGTGGCCTCCTGGAGGCAAATAAATGTGCAAAAAAAAGACAGCCTGGCGGCCGGCTGTTGCAGTGTTGCCCTCTCAGGCAACACTGAGTGACTGACTGAGCCGCACCGTCTTATATAAAGTTCAGACGGAACTTTGCACGTGTCATAGTGGAGCCCTCAGGATTCCAGAGCCAGCTTTCTGACATCATAATGGGGCCTGCCTCAGAGATAAAAGCCTGGGCCCAGGCAGTGTTGGTCAGTGCTGCTCAGCAGGCAGCACCGGACTGGACTGGATTAAAGCTGATACAAGGTGTGAAGGAACAAGGGGTGGCTGTGGGCATGCACTTGCTGCCGCTGCCAGTGTTTATCTGCATGGCAGGAGGGCATTTGGGCGTTGCCAGGAAGGCGTTTTTATGTAGATTCCTCCTCTTTCAGCACTGCATTGTGGTGCAAGCAAAAGAAGCAAATCCTGTGTAGCTTCCTCTCCGGCCTTTATTCACCTCCCGCTTAGTAGCTGTAAATGTGTGTGAGCCTGCAGGGCCCCATGGAATTGCCTAGGAGTAGGCTGAATCAATCGCTGCAAGGGGTGAACAGCAGTATGGGACAGGCTCGGGCAAGGCAAGGGCCGCTCGGGTTATCGCTTCTCGGCCTTTTGGCTAAGATCAAGTGTAGTATCTGTTCTTATCAGTTTAATATCTGATACGTCCCCTATCTGGGGACCATATATTAAATGGATTTTTAGAACAGGGAGATGGAAATAGAGCTTGCTCTGTCCACTCCACGCATTGACCTGGTATTGCAGTATTTCCAGGACCGGTGCACCCTTCCCTTATGTGTTGACTAAAATCAGATTCCAAAAGTGCTATTTGTGTTTGCTATTGTTTTTGTCTTTCTGATGGGATCTCCCCTTTTAATCCCATTATTTCAACACCTGTTGGACAATGCATTTGTACAGTCATGTGTGATAATGAGCTCATTTATTAAATGCAATTAATTAATACATTGCCACCTCTTGTTGTGTGTGTGTCTTCTGTGTTTCTGTGTTTCCGGCATTTCACATTGGAACAGCTCATTCACCTTCCTTGTCTTCTCTCCGCCCTCCCTCCTAGGTAGGTTAAAGAGCTGCACCTGAGCCAGCCACTGATTGATGCAGCACCACAGTCAAATAGCGGAGTGGAGTAGGGGAACAGCAAACAGCCATTAAAGCCGCCCGCCCGCCCGCCCGCCCGCCTGCCTGCCTGCCTGCCTGCCTGCCCGCCACAATGGACCTACCTGTGTACACTACATGGATGTGATGGAATGTACTGTCGTCCCTACATTTCAAGAAGAAGTAAGAATTGCAGTTGCAACAAAGCCTTGCTTGCCTACAAAGAGAGCAGCAATTTGGATTTGTTACTATGTTACCTAGAAGAATAACAAACTGTGCAAGGATGGAGGTTGTAGGAGCAAAGAGAAGTTGTCTGTAAAGTTGGTGGATGCTTATTTTCCATTTTGCAGTCCCTTGTCTCCCTCTTGTGGCCTCCTGGAGGCAAATAAATGTGCAAAAAAAAGACAGCCTGGCGGCCGGCTGTTGCAGTGTTGCCCTCTCAGGCAACACTGAGTGACTGACTGAGCCGCACCGTCTTATATAAAGTTCAGACGGAACTTTGCACGTGTCATAGTGGAGCCCTCAGGATTCCAGAGCCAGCTTTCTGACATCATAATGGGGCCTGCCTCAGAGATAAAAGCCTGGGCCCAGGCAGTGTTGGTCAGTGCTGCTCAGCAGGCAGCACCGGACTGGACTGGATTAAAGCTGATACAAGGTGTGAAGGAACAAGGGGTGGCTGTGGGCATGCACTTGCTGCCGCTGCCAGTGTTTATCTGCATGGCAGGAGGGCATTTGGGCGTTGCCAGGAAGGCGTTTTTATGTAGATTCCTCCTCTTTCAGCACTGCATTGTGGTGCAAGCAAAAGAAGCAAATCCTGTGTAGCTTCCTCTCCGGCCTTTATTCACCTCCCGCTTAGTAGCTGTAAATGTGTGTGAGCCTGCAGGGCCCCATGGAATTGCCTAGGAGTAGGCTGAATCAATCGCTGCAAGGGGTGAACAGCAGTATGGGACAGGCTCGGGCAAGGCAAGGGCCGCTCGGGTTATCGCTTCTCGGCCTTTTGGCTAAGATCAAGTGTAGTATCTGTTCTTATCAGTTTAATATCTGATACGTCCCCTATCTGGGGACCATATATTAAATGGATTTTTAGAACAGGGAGATGGAAATAGAGCTTGCTCTGTCCACTCCACGCATTGACCTGGTATTGCAGTATTTCCAGGACCGGTGCACCCTTCCCTTATGTGTTGACTAAAATCAGATTCCAAAAGTGCTATTTGTGTTTGCTATTGTTTTTGTCTTTCTGATGGGATCTCCCCTTTTAATCCCATTATTTCAACACCTGTTGGACAATGCATTTGTACAGTCATGTGTGATAATGAGCTCATTTATTAAATGCAATTAATTAATACATTGCCACCTCTTGTTGTGTGTGTGTCTTCTGTGTTTCTGTGTTTCCGGCATTTCACATTGGAACAGCTCATTCACCTTCCTTGTCTTCTCTCCGCCCTCCCTCCTAGGTAGGTTAAAGAGCTGCACCTGAGCCAGCCACTGATTGATGCAGCACCACAGTCAAATAGCGGAGTGGAGTAGGGGAACAGCAAACAGCCATTAAAGCCGCCCGCCCGCCCGCCCGCCCGCCTGCCTGCCTGCCTGCCTGCCTGCCCGCCACAATGGACCTACCTGTGTACACTACATGGATGTGATGGAATGTACTGTCGTCCCTACATTTCAAGAAGAAGTAAGAATTGCAGTTGCAACAAAGCCTTGCTTGCCTACAAAGAGAGCAGCAATTTGGATTTGTTACTATGTTACCTAGAAGAATAACAAACTGTGCAAGGATGGAGGTTGTAGGAGCAAAGAGAAGTTGTCTGTAAAGTTGGTGGATGCTTATTTTCCATTTTGCAGTCCCTTGTCTCCCTCTTGTGGCCTCCTGGAGGCAAATAAATGTGCAAAAAAAAGACAGCCTGGCGGCCGGCTGTTGCAGTGTTGCCCTCTCAGGCAACACTGAGTGACTGACTGAGCCGCACCGTCTTATATAAAGTTCAGACGGAACTTTGCACGTGTCATAGTGGAGCCCTCAGGATTCCAGAGCCAGCTTTCTGACATCATAATGGGGCCTGCCTCAGAGATAAAAGCCTGGGCCCAGGCAGTGTTGGTCAGTGCTGCTCAGCAGGCAGCACCGGACTGGACTGGATTAAAGCTGATACAAGGTGTGAAGGAACAAGGGGTGGCTGTGGGCATGCACTTGCTGCCGCTGCCAGTGTTTATCTGCATGGCAGGAGGGCATTTGGGCGTTGCCAGGAAGGCGTTTTTATGTAGATTCCTCCTCTTTCAGCACTGCATTGTGGTGCAAGCAAAAGAAGCAAATCCTGTGTAGCTTCCTCTCCGGCCTTTATTCACCTCCCGCTTAGTAGCTGTAAATGTGTGTGAGCCTGCAGGGCCCCATGGAATTGCCTAGGAGTAGGCTGAATCAATCGCTGCAAGGGGTGAACAGCAGTATGGGACAGGCTCGGGCAAGGCAAGGGCCGCTCGGGTTATCGCTTCTCGGCCTTTTGGCTAAGATCAAGTGTAGTATCTGTTCTTATCAGTTTAATATCTGATACGTCCCCTATCTGGGGACCATATATTAAATGGATTTTTAGAACAGGGAGATGGAAATAGAGCTTGCTCTGTCCACTCCACGCATTGACCTGGTATTGCAGTATTTCCAGGACCGGTGCACCCTTCCCTTATGTGTTGACTAAAATCAGATTCCAAAAGTGCTATTTGTGTTTGCTATTGTTTTTGTCTTTCTGATGGGATCTCCCCTTTTAATCCCATTATTTCAACACCTGTTGGACAATGCATTTGTACAGTCATGTGTGATAATGAGCTCATTTATTAAATGCAATTAATTAATACATTGCCACCTCTTGTTGTGTGTGTGTCTTCTGTGTTTCTGTGTTTCCGGCATTTCACATTGGAACAGCTCATTCACCTTCCTTGTCTTCTCTCCGCCCTCCCTCCTAGGTAGGTTAAAGAGCTGCACCTGAGCCAGCCACTGATTGATGCAGCACCACAGTCAAATAGCGGAGTGGAGTAGGGGAACAGCAAACAGCCATTAAAGCCGCCCGCCCGCCCGCCCGCCCGCCTGCCCGCCTGCCTGCCTGCCTGCCCGCCACAATGGACCTACCTGTGTACACTACATGGATGTGATGGAATGTACTGTCGTCCCTACATTTCAAGAAGAAGTAAGAATTGCAGTTGCAACAAAGCCTTGCTTGCCTACAAAGAGAGCAGCAATTTGGATTTGTTACTATGTTACCTAGAAGAATAACAAACTGTGCAAGGATGGAGGTTGTAGGAGCAAAGAGAAGTTGTCTGTAAAGTTGGTGGATGCTTATTTTCCATTTTGCAGTCCCTTGTCTCCCTCTTGTGGCCTCCTGGAGGCAAATAAATGTGCAAAAAAAAGACAGCCTGGCGGCCGGCTGTTGCAGTGTTGCCCTCTCAGGCAACACTGAGTGACTGACTGAGCCGCACCGTCTTATATAAAGTTCAGACGGAACTTTGCACGTGTCATAGTGGAGCCCTCAGGATTCCAGAGCCAGCTTTCTGACATCATAATGGGGCCTGCCTCAGAGATAAAAGCCTGGGCCCAGGCAGTGTTGGTCAGTGCTGCTCAGCAGGCAGCACCGGACTGGACTGGATTAAAGCTGATACAAGGTGTGAAGGAACAAGGGGTGGCTGTGGGCATGCACTTGCTGCCGCTGCCAGTGTTTATCTGCATGGCAGGAGGGCATTTGGGCGTTGCCAGGAAGGCGTTTTTATGTAGATTCCTCCTCTTTCAGCACTGCATTGTGGTGCAAGCAAAAGAAGCAAATCCTGTGTAGCTTCCTCTCCGGCCTTTATTCACCTCCCGCTTAGTAGCTGTAAATGTGTGTGAGCCTGCAGGGCCCCATGGAATTGCCTAGGAGTAGGCTGAATCAATCGCTGCAAGGGGTGAACAGCAGTATGGGACAGGCTCGGGCAAGGCAAGGGCCGCTCGGGTTATCGCTTCTCGGCCTTTTGGCTAAGATCAAGTGTAGTATCTGTTCTTATCAGTTTAATATCTGATACGTCCCCTATCTGGGGACCATATATTAAATGGATTTTTAGAACAGGGAGATGGAAATAGAGCTTGCTCTGTCCACTCCACGCATTGACCTGGTATTGCAGTATTTCCAGGACCGGTGCACCCTTCCCTTATGTGTTGACTAAAATCAGATTCCAAAAGTGCTATTTGTGTTTGCTATTGTTTTTGTCTTTCTGATGGGATCTCCCCTTTTAATCCCATTATTTCAACACCTGTTGGACAATGCATTTGTACAGTCATGTGTGATAATGAGCTCATTTATTAAATGCAATTAATTAATACATTGCCACCTCTTGTTGTGTGTGTGTCTTCTGTGTTTCTGTGTTTCCGGCATTTCACATTGGAACAGCTCATTCACCTTCCTTGTCTTCTCTCCGCCCTCCCTCCTAGGTAGGTTAAAGAGCTGCACCTGAGCCAGCCACTGATTGATGCAGCACCACAGTCAAATAGCGGAGTGGAGTAGGGGAACAGCAAACAGCCATTAAAGCCGCCCGCCCGCCCGCCCGCCCGCCTGCCTGCCTGCCTGCCTGCCTGCCCGCCACAATGGACCTACCTGTGTACACTACATGGATGTGATGGAATGTACTGTCGTCCCTACATTTCAAGAAGAAGTAAGAATTGCAGTTGCAACAAAGCCTTGCTTGCCTACAAAGAGAGCAGCAATTTGGATTTGTTACTATGTTACCTAGAAGAATAACAAACTGTGCAAGGATGGAGGTTGTAGGAGCAAAGAGAAGTTGTCTGTAAAGTTGGTGGATGCTTATTTTCCATTTTGCAGTCCCTTGTCTCCCTCTTGTGGCCTCCTGGAGGCAAATAAATGTGCAAAAAAAAGACAGCCTGGCGGCCGGCTGTTGCAGTGTTGCCCTCTCAGGCAACACTGAGTGACTGACTGAGCCGCACCGTCTTATATAAAGTTCAGACGGAACTTTGCACGTGTCATAGTGGAGCCCTCAGGATTCCAGAGCCAGCTTTCTGACATCATAATGGGGCCTGCCTCAGAGATAAAAGCCTGGGCCCAGGCAGTGTTGGTCAGTGCTGCTCAGCAGGCAGCACCGGACTGGACTGGATTAAAGCTGATACAAGGTGTGAAGGAACAAGGGGTGGCTGTGGGCATGCACTTGCTGCCGCTGCCAGTGTTTATCTGCATGGCAGGAGGGCATTTGGGCGTTGCCAGGAAGGCGTTTTTATGTAGATTCCTCCTCTTTCAGCACTGCATTGTGGTGCAAGCAAAAGAAGCAAATCCTGTGTAGCTTCCTCTCCGGCCTTTATTCACCTCCCGCTTAGTAGCTGTAAATGTGTGTGAGCCTGCAGGGCCCCATGGAATTGCCTAGGAGTAGGCTGAATCAATCGCTGCAAGGGGTGAACAGCAGTATGGGACAGGCTCGGGCAAGGCAAGGGCCGCTCGGGTTATCGCTTCTCGGCCTTTTGGCTAAGATCAAGTGTAGTATCTGTTCTTATCAGTTTAATATCTGATACGTCCCCTATCTGGGGACCATATATTAAATGGATTTTTAGAACAGGGAGATGGAAATAGAGCTTGCTCTGTCCACTCCACGCATTGACCTGGTATTGCAGTATTTCCAGGACCGGTGCACCCTTCCCTTATGTGTTGACTAAAATCAGATTCCAAAAGTGCTATTTGTGTTTGCTATTGTTTTTGTCTTTCTGATGGGATCTCCCCTTTTAATCCCATTATTTCAACACCTGTTGGACAATGCATTTGTACAGTCATGTGTGATAATGAGCTCATTTATTAAATGCAATTAATTAATACATTGCCACCTCTTGTTGTGTGTGTGTCTTCTGTGTTTCTGTGTTTCCGGCATTTCACATTGGAACAGCTCATTCACCTTCCTTGTCTTCTCTCCGCCCTCCCTCCTAGGTAGGTTAAAGAGCTGCACCTGAGCCAGCCACTGATTGATGCAGCACCACAGTCAAATAGCGGAGTGGAGTAGGGGAACAGCAAACAGCCATTAAAGCCGCCCGCCCGCCCGCCCGCCCGCCTGCCTGCCTGCCTGCCTGCCTGCCCGCCACAATGGACCTACCTGTGTACACTACATGGATGTGATGGAATGTACTGTCGTCCCTACATTTCAAGAAGAAGTAAGAATTGCAGTTGCAACAAAGCCTTGCTTGCCTACAAAGAGAGCAGCAATTTGGATTTGTTACTATGTTACCTAGAAGAATAACAAACTGTGCAAGGATGGAGGTTGTAGGAGCAAAGAGAAGTTGTCTGTAAAGTTGGTGGATGCTTATTTTCCATTTTGCAGTCCCTTGTCTCCCTCTTGTGGCCTCCTGGAGGCAAATAAATGTGCAAAAAAAAGACAGCCTGGCGGCCGGCTGTTGCAGTGTTGCCCTCTCAGGCAACACTGAGTGACTGACTGAGCCGCACCGTCTTATATAAAGTTCAGACGGAACTTTGCACGTGTCATAGTGGAGCCCTCAGGATTCCAGAGCCAGCTTTCTGACATCATAATGGGGCCTGCCTCAGAGATAAAAGCCTGGGCCCAGGCAGTGTTGGTCAGTGCTGCTCAGCAGGCAGCACCGGACTGGACTGGATTAAAGCTGATACAAGGTGTGAAGGAACAAGGGGTGGCTGTGGGCATGCACTTGCTGCCGCTGCCAGTGTTTATCTGCATGGCAGGAGGGCATTTGGGCGTTGCCAGGAAGGCGTTTTTATGTAGATTCCTCCTCTTTCAGCACTGCATTGTGGTGCAAGCAAAAGAAGCAAATCCTGTGTAGCTTCCTCTCCGGCCTTTATTCACCTCCCGCTTAGTAGCTGTAAATGTGTGTGAGCCTGCAGGGCCCCATGGAATTGCCTAGGAGTAGGCTGAATCAATCGCTGCAAGGGGTGAACAGCAGTATGGGACAGGCTCGGGCAAGGCAAGGGCCGCTCGGGTTATCGCTTCTCGGCCTTTTGGCTAAGATCAAGTGTAGTATCTGTTCTTATCAGTTTAATATCTGATACGTCCCCTATCTGGGGACCATATATTAAATGGATTTTTAGAACAGGGAGATGGAAATAGAGCTTGCTCTGTCCACTCCACGCATTGACCTGGTATTGCAGTATTTCCAGGACCGGTGCACCCTTCCCTTATGTGTTGACTAAAATCAGATTCCAAAAGTGCTATTTGTGTTTGCTATTGTTTTTGTCTTTCTGATGGGATCTCCCCTTTTAATCCCATTATTTCAACACCTGTTGGACAATGCATTTGTACAGTCATGTGTGATAATGAGCTCATTTATTAAATGCAATTAATTAATACATTGCCACCTCTTGTTGTGTGTGTGTCTTCTGTGTTTCTGTGTTTCCGGCATTTCACATTGGAACAGCTCATTCACCTTCCTTGTCTTCTCTCCGCCCTCCCTCCTAGGTAGGTTAAAGAGCTGCACCTGAGCCAGCCACTGATTGATGCAGCACCACAGTCAAATAGCGGAGTGGAGTAGGGGAACAGCAAACAGCCATTAAAGCCGCCCGCCCGCCCGCCCGCCCGCCTGCCTGCCTGCCTGCCTGCCTGCCCGCCACAATGGACCTACCTGTGTACACTACATGGATGTGATGGAATGTACTGTCGTCCCTACATTTCAAGAAGAAGTAAGAATTGCAGTTGCAACAAAGCCTTGCTTGCCTACAAAGAGAGCAGCAATTTGGATTTGTTACTATGTTACCTAGAAGAATAACAAACTGTGCAAGGATGGAGGTTGTAGGAGCAAAGAGAAGTTGTCTGTAAAGTTGGTGGATGCTTATTTTCCATTTTGCAGTCCCTTGTCTCCCTCTTGTGGCCTCCTGGAGGCAAATAAATGTGCAAAAAAAAGACAGCCTGGCGGCCGGCTGTTGCAGTGTTGCCCTCTCAGGCAACACTGAGTGACTGACTGAGCCGCACCGTCTTATATAAAGTTCAGACGGAACTTTGCACGTGTCATAGTGGAGCCCTCAGGATTCCAGAGCCAGCTTTCTGACATCATAATGGGGCCTGCCTCAGAGATAAAAGCCTGGGCCCAGGCAGTGTTGGTCAGTGCTGCTCAGCAGGCAGCACCGGACTGGACTGGATTAAAGCTGATACAAGGTGTGAAGGAACAAGGGGTGGCTGTGGGCATGCACTTGCTGCCGCTGCCAGTGTTTATCTGCATGGCAGGAGGGCATTTGGGCGTTGCCAGGAAGGCGTTTTTATGTAGATTCCTCCTCTTTCAGCACTGCATTGTGGTGCAAGCAAAAGAAGCAAATCCTGTGTAGCTTCCTCTCCGGCCTTTATTCACCTCCCGCTTAGTAGCTGTAAATGTGTGTGAGCCTGCAGGGCCCCATGGAATTGCCTAGGAGTAGGCTGAATCAATCGCTGCAAGGGGTGAACAGCAGTATGGGACAGGCTCGGGCAAGGCAAGGGCCGCTCGGGTTATCGCTTCTCGGCCTTTTGGCTAAGATCAAGTGTAGTATCTGTTCTTATCAGTTTAATATCTGATACGTCCCCTATCTGGGGACCATATATTAAATGGATTTTTAGAACAGGGAGATGGAAATAGAGCTTGCTCTGTCCACTCCACGCATTGACCTGGTATTGCAGTATTTCCAGGACCGGTGCACCCTTCCCTTATGTGTTGACTAAAATCAGATTCCAAAAGTGCTATTTGTGTTTGCTATTGTTTTTGTCTTTCTGATGGGATCTCCCCTTTTAATCCCATTATTTCAACACCTGTTGGACAATGCATTTGTACAGTCATGTGTGATAATGAGCTCATTTATTAAATGCAATTAATTAATACATTGCCACCTCTTGTTGTGTGTGTGTCTTCTGTGTTTCTGTGTTTCCGGCATTTCACATTGGAACAGCTCATTCACCTTCCTTGTCTTCTCTCCGCCCTCCCTCCTAGGTAGGTTAAAGAGCTGCACCTGAGCCAGCCACTGATTGATGCAGCACCACAGTCAAATAGCGGAGTGGAGTAGGGGAACAGCAAACAGCCATTAAAGCCGCCCGCCCGCCCGCCCGCCCGCCTGCCTGCCTGCCTGCCTGCCTGCCCGCCACAATGGACCTACCTGTGTACACTACATGGATGTGATGGAATGTACTGTCGTCCCTACATTTCAAGAAGAAGTAAGAATTGCAGTTGCAACAAAGCCTTGCTTGCCTACAAAGAGAGCAGCAATTTGGATTTGTTACTATGTTACCTAGAAGAATAACAAACTGTGCAAGGATGGAGGTTGTAGGAGCAAAGAGAAGTTGTCTGTAAAGTTGGTGGATGCTTATTTTCCATTTTGCAGTCCCTTGTCTCCCTCTTGTGGCCTCCTGGAGGCAAATAAATGTGCAAAAAAAAGACAGCCTGGCGGCCGGCTGTTGCAGTGTTGCCCTCTCAGGCAACACTGAGTGACTGACTGAGCCGCACCGTCTTATATAAAGTTCAGACGGAACTTTGCACGTGTCATAGTGGAGCCCTCAGGATTCCAGAGCCAGCTTTCTGACATCATAATGGGGCCTGCCTCAGAGATAAAAGCCTGGGCCCAGGCAGTGTTGGTCAGTGCTGCTCAGCAGGCAGCACCGGACTGGACTGGATTAAAGCTGATACAAGGTGTGAAGGAACAAGGGGTGGCTGTGGGCATGCACTTGCTGCCGCTGCCAGTGTTTATCTGCATGGCAGGAGGGCATTTGGGCGTTGCCAGGAAGGCGTTTTTATGTAGATTCCTCCTCTTTCAGCACTGCATTGTGGTGCAAGCAAAAGAAGCAAATCCTGTGTAGCTTCCTCTCCGGCCTTTATTCACCTCCCGCTTAGTAGCTGTAAATGTGTGTGAGCCTGCAGGGCCCCATGGAATTGCCTAGGAGTAGGCTGAATCAATCGCTGCAAGGGGTGAACAGCAGTATGGGACAGGCTCGGGCAAGGCAAGGGCCGCTCGGGTTATCGCTTCTCGGCCTTTTGGCTAAGATCAAGTGTAGTATCTGTTCTTATCAGTTTAATATCTGATACGTCCCCTATCTGGGGACCATATATTAAATGGATTTTTAGAACAGGGAGATGGAAATAGAGCTTGCTCTGTCCACTCCACGCATTGACCTGGTATTGCAGTATTTCCAGGACCGGTGCACCCTTCCCTTATGTGTTGACTAAAATCAGATTCCAAAAGTGCTATTTGTGTTTGCTATTGTTTTTGTCTTTCTGATGGGATCTCCCCTTTTAATCCCATTATTTCAACACCTGTTGGACAATGCATTTGTACAGTCATGTGTGATAATGAGCTCATTTATTAAATGCAATTAATTAATACATTGCCACCTCTTGTTGTGTGTGTGTCTTCTGTGTTTCTGTGTTTCCGGCATTTCACATTGGAACAGCTCATTCACCTTCCTTGTCTTCTCTCCGCCCTCCCTCCTAGGTAGGTTAAAGAGCTGCACCTGAGCCAGCCACTGATTGATGCAGCACCACAGTCAAATAGCGGAGTGGAGTAGGGGAACAGCAAACAGCCATTAAAGCCGCCCGCCCGCCCGCCCGCCCGCCTGCCTGCCTGCCTGCCTGCCTGCCCGCCACAATGGACCTACCTGTGTACACTACATGGATGTGATGGAATGTACTGTCGTCCCTACATTTCAAGAAGAAGTAAGAATTGCAGTTGCAACAAAGCCTTGCTTGCCTACAAAGAGAGCAGCAATTTGGATTTGTTACTATGTTACCTAGAAGAATAACAAACTGTGCAAGGATGGAGGTTGTAGGAGCAAAGAGAAGTTGTCTGTAAAGTTGGTGGATGCTTATTTTCCATTTTGCAGTCCCTTGTCTCCCTCTTGTGGCCTCCTGGAGGCAAATAAATGTGCAAAAAAAAGACAGCCTGGCGGCCGGCTGTTGCAGTGTTGCCCTCTCAGGCAACACTGAGTGACTGACTGAGCCGCACCGTCTTATATAAAGTTCAGACGGAACTTTGCACGTGTCATAGTGGAGCCCTCAGGATTCCAGAGCCAGCTTTCTGACATCATAATGGGGCCTGCCTCAGAGATAAAAGCCTGGGCCCAGGCAGTGTTGGTCAGTGCTGCTCAGCAGGCAGCACCGGACTGGACTGGATTAAAGCTGATACAAGGTGTGAAGGAACAAGGGGTGGCTGTGGGCATGCACTTGCTGCCGCTGCCAGTGTTTATCTGCATGGCAGGAGGGCATTTGGGCGTTGCCAGGAAGGCGTTTTTATGTAGATTCCTCCTCTTTCAGCACTGCATTGTGGTGCAAGCAAAAGAAGCAAATCCTGTGTAGCTTCCTCTCCGGCCTTTATTCACCTCCCGCTTAGTAGCTGTAAATGTGTGTGAGCCTGCAGGGCCCCATGGAATTGCCTAGGAGTAGGCTGAATCAATCGCTGCAAGGGGTGAACAGCAGTATGGGACAGGCTCGGGCAAGGCAAGGGCCGCTCGGGTTATCGCTTCTCGGCCTTTTGGCTAAGATCAAGTGTAGTATCTGTTCTTATCAGTTTAATATCTGATACGTCCCCTATCTGGGGACCATATATTAAATGGATTTTTAGAACAGGGAGATGGAAATAGAGCTTGCTCTGTCCACTCCACGCATTGACCTGGTATTGCAGTATTTCCAGGACCGGTGCACCCTTCCCTTATGTGTTGACTAAAATCAGATTCCAAAAGTGCTATTTGTGTTTGCTATTGTTTTTGTCTTTCTGATGGGATCTCCCCTTTTAATCCCATTATTTCAACACCTGTTGGACAATGCATTTGTACAGTCATGTGTGATAATGAGCTCATTTATTAAATGCAATTAATTAATACATTGCCACCTCTTGTTGTGTGTGTGTCTTCTGTGTTTCTGTGTTTCCGGCATTTCACATTGGAACAGCTCATTCACCTTCCTTGTCTTCTCTCCGCCCTCCCTCCTAGGTAGGTTAAAGAGCTGCACCTGAGCCAGCCACTGATTGATGCAGCACCACAGTCAAATAGCGGAGTGGAGTAGGGGAACAGCAAACAGCCATTAAAGCCGCCCGCCCGCCCGCCCGCCCGCCTGCCTGCCTGCCTGCCTGCCTGCCCGCCACAATGGACCTACCTGTGTACACTACATGGATGTGATGGAATGTACTGTCGTCCCTACATTTCAAGAAGAAGTAAGAATTGCAGTTGCAACAAAGCCTTGCTTGCCTACAAAGAGAGCAGCAATTTGGATTTGTTACTATGTTACCTAGAAGAATAACAAACTGTGCAAGGATGGAGGTTGTAGGAGCAAAGAGAAGTTGTCTGTAAAGTTGGTGGATGCTTATTTTCCATTTTGCAGTCCCTTGTCTCCCTCTTGTGGCCTCCTGGAGGCAAATAAATGTGCAAAAAAAAGACAGCCTGGCGGCCGGCTGTTGCAGTGTTGCCCTCTCAGGCAACACTGAGTGACTGACTGAGCCGCACCGTCTTATATAAAGTTCAGACGGAACTTTGCACGTGTCATAGTGGAGCCCTCAGGATTCCAGAGCCAGCTTTCTGACATCATAATGGGGCCTGCCTCAGAGATAAAAGCCTGGGCCCAGGCAGTGTTGGTCAGTGCTGCTCAGCAGGCAGCACCGGACTGGACTGGATTAAAGCTGATACAAGGTGTGAAGGAACAAGGGGTGGCTGTGGGCATGCACTTGCTGCCGCTGCCAGTGTTTATCTGCATGGCAGGAGGGCATTTGGGCGTTGCCAGGAAGGCGTTTTTATGTAGATTCCTCCTCTTTCAGCACTGCATTGTGGTGCAAGCAAAAGAAGCAAATCCTGTGTAGCTTCCTCTCCGGCCTTTATTCACCTCCCGCTTAGTAGCTGTAAATGTGTGTGAGCCTGCAGGGCCCCATGGAATTGCCTAGGAGTAGGCTGAATCAATCGCTGCAAGGGGTGAACAGCAGTATGGGACAGGCTCGGGCAAGGCAAGGGCCGCTCGGGTTATCGCTTCTCGGCCTTTTGGCTAAGATCAAGTGTAGTATCTGTTCTTATCAGTTTAATATCTGATACGTCCCCTATCTGGGGACCATATATTAAATGGATTTTTAGAACAGGGAGATGGAAATAGAGCTTGCTCTGTCCACTCCACGCATTGACCTGGTATTGCAGTATTTCCAGGACCGGTGCACCCTTCCCTTATGTGTTGACTAAAATCAGATTCCAAAAGTGCTATTTGTGTTTGCTATTGTTTTTGTCTTTCTGATGGGATCTCCCCTTTTAATCCCATTATTTCAACACCTGTTGGACAATGCATTTGTACAGTCATGTGTGATAATGAGCTCATTTATTAAATGCAATTAATTAATACATTGCCACCTCTTGTTGTGTGTGTGTCTTCTGTGTTTCTGTGTTTCCGGCATTTCACATTGGAACAGCTCATTCACCTTCCTTGTCTTCTCTCCGCCCTCCCTCCTAGGTAGGTTAAAGAGCTGCACCTGAGCCAGCCACTGATTGATGCAGCACCACAGTCAAATAGCGGAGTGGAGTAGGGGAACAGCAAACAGCCATTAAAGCCGCCCGCCCGCCCGCCCGCCCGCCTGCCTGCCTGCCTGCCTGCCTGCCCGCCACAATGGACCTACCTGTGTACACTACATGGATGTGATGGAATGTACTGTCGTCCCTACATTTCAAGAAGAAGTAAGAATTGCAGTTGCAACAAAGCCTTGCTTGCCTACAAAGAGAGCAGCAATTTGGATTTGTTACTATGTTACCTAGAAGAATAACAAACTGTGCAAGGATGGAGGTTGTAGGAGCAAAGAGAAGTTGTCTGTAAAGTTGGTGGATGCTTATTTTCCATTTTGCAGTCCCTTGTCTCCCTCTTGTGGCCTCCTGGAGGCAAATAAATGTGCAAAAAAAAGACAGCCTGGCGGCCGGCTGTTGCAGTGTTGCCCTCTCAGGCAACACTGAGTGACTGACTGAGCCGCACCGTCTTATATAAAGTTCAGACGGAACTTTGCACGTGTCATAGTGGAGCCCTCAGGATTCCAGAGCCAGCTTTCTGACATCATAATGGGGCCTGCCTCAGAGATAAAAGCCTGGGCCCAGGCAGTGTTGGTCAGTGCTGCTCAGCAGGCAGCACCGGACTGGACTGGATTAAAGCTGATACAAGGTGTGAAGGAACAAGGGGTGGCTGTGGGCATGCACTTGCTGCCGCTGCCAGTGTTTATCTGCATGGCAGGAGGGCATTTGGGCGTTGCCAGGAAGGCGTTTTTATGTAGATTCCTCCTCTTTCAGCACTGCATTGTGGTGCAAGCAAAAGAAGCAAATCCTGTGTAGCTTCCTCTCCGGCCTTTATTCACCTCCCGCTTAGTAGCTGTAAATGTGTGTGAGCCTGCAGGGCCCCATGGAATTGCCTAGGAGTAGGCTGAATCAATCGCTGCAAGGGGTGAACAGCAGTATGGGACAGGCTCGGGCAAGGCAAGGGCCGCTCGGGTTATCGCTTCTCGGCCTTTTGGCTAAGATAGTGGATCGAACTTCACTGGCTGGTGATATGGAGGCTCAGGGGATCCGAAATACCATCCGCTTCCTGGTAAAGCCAGACTGCAACCGAAGATATGAGCTTGGACCTTTCGTTCAGACCGTCCTTTTCAGGATGCTGAAACTCAGAGCGACTGACATTTTCTGCCTTCAAGACAGTGCTGCCCAAGGCTTTTTCGATGTCTCTTTTGAGACAAACGGACAATGCCTGACTGTCTTTGAAAAAAGCAAAAAGCTGCTAACTGAGCCGGAGCTGACGGATTTCCTCCTGATACCGCTGTTCCAGATGGATGAGAAGCCGATTACCCTCCACCTCTTCAACCCCTTCACGGAGCTGGCGCATGTGGTGGCCTTCCTGCAGCGATACTGTAGCAGCGTCAGAGGAGGCAACAAGCTGAGGAACGTCTTCGGGATCCCCAACGGCAAGCTTCGTTTCTGGGTGAGATTTCGTCCAGACCCTGAGGGAATCGGTGGAGTTTGTCACCCTCCTGCCTCCTTCTCCCTTGGAGGAAACAGAGGATATCTGGTCTACCCAGGCCAGCCCAAGTACTGCAGGCAGTGTCTCAACTTCGGGCACACCAAGGAGTCCTGCCCGACTGGTCGCTGCTGCCGGAACTGTGGAAGCGCGAGCCATGATGCTGGGCACTGTTCCCAACCTCGCACCTGTGACCTGTGTGGCTCCAAAGAACATTTGGTGCGAGCCTGCCCCAGAGGAATGATGACGAATCGTAGCTACGCTGATGCCGCCCGATCGGGACGAGGGCCCATCTTCCTGGAGGTCCAGCTGGCAGAGGCAGAGCCTGAGGCACCCGCAAATGAGCTACCTATGGCCCAGGCTCTGACCCTCTTGCCGCCTCTGAATTGTCCTGGCCTGGTGCCAGCTTCTACATCAGATTCTCTGAAGGACTTGCCTGCTGTTTCCCAGACGGATGCTGTTCCAGCTTCTTCTTCGTTGAGCCAGGTTACAGAGCTGCAGAAGCCGGCTGAGGTCTCCCCTGCTCCAAGGGTTGAGGCTCCCTCGCCACAGCACACCGCATCATCTGCTACAGAGATTGAAGAGTTCCTTTCTTCTTTCCAGTCCGACACAGAGGAAAGTGGCATGACCATCGTATGGGCGGATACAGAGCCGGCGGGTATGGACCTCTCTGCACCCACTACCTCTGGGTCTGTGATATCACCTACTCCCCATCAGGATCTAGATCGATCTGTTTTCTCCGTTGTGAAGGCCCGTCGCAAGCCTGGTAAGGACGGAGCAGGCCCTCCAAAGAAAAAGATGATGGACTCCATTGCCAGTCCCAACCGCTACAGTGCCTTATCCTGCTCTTCTGAAGAGGACACGGCTCTTCCGCATCACCAGGACCCGCCTCTAATTTCCCCGTCTTCCGAATTTCTGGACTCCGTTGGCGTTCAACTTCTACAGGAGGTATGTGGCTTTTCCGAAGGCCCTCCTTGACTGGTTTAGTACTTTTTAACTGTATATAGTTTATTCTAATGTTACGGGTACTTTCCCTAAATGTCAGGGGTATTGCCTCGACAAACAGACGGGCTGCTGTTTTAGACTTTTTACGTACTCAGCCTGTGGACCTGATTTGCCTCCAGGAATGTGCTTTAAATGTTATGCCCTCTAATTTGGAGTGGCAAGCTGGGCCAGCTTACTGGGCTCCTTCAGACTTAACTAGAAATACTGGAGTCGGGGTTCTTCTCAAATCTTCTGTGATAAACTGTTTCCATCATACTGTTTTAATACCAGGTCGGCTTCAGCAACTCGACATGGACTTGTCCGGGACTCCTTTTCGATTATTTAATGTTTATGCCCCTGCAAACAAGGCTGACCGTTTAGAATTTTTTCATAATTTAAAGGTTTTCCTGCCAGGTACTTTACCAACTGTACTTGCAGGAGATTTCAATAGTATCATTGACACTAGAGGGCGCTGTGGTACTACAAATAACTGTAAACTGGACAGCACTGGAACTTTGCTAAATTCTATCTTACAGGATTTCTCCTTAAAGGACATTTGTGCTGTTCCACATCACTCTGACCCTATTTACACCTACTATGCTGATCATGGCAAGGTGAAATCACGCATTGACTTTATGTTTTGCACATCTCATTTTACAGTTATGCAATTTTCCATTGTTAATGTTGGTTTTTCTGACCATGTGGGTTTATTATGTGATGTGTCCTTACAAGGTGCCATTGTGCAAGGCAAGGGGTTTTGGAAACTCAACAACTTACTTTTAGGGGAACCCGATGTTCATAAATTGTTTGAAATGCAATTTAATGTATGGGTTTCAAAGGAAACCTCCTTCGCCTCACCTCTGTTGTGGTGGGATTGGATAAAAGTAAATGTTGCCTCCTTCTTCCAGCGTTACGGCAGAAGTTTGGCCAAGCAGCATAGAAGGCAATATACCAAACTAATCAACAACCTTGTGGTTTTGGGGAAATTACAAAGAGAAGGGATTGATGTTTATGACGAATTACAAACTGCCAAACAGGCTTTCAATGACACCCTTGCCCGACGGGGTAAAAGCATTATGTTTCGTGCTAAGGTGCAGCATATGGAGGAAAATGAGTGCTGCACCAGGTATTTCTTTAAAAAATCTGTTCGTGTTCATTCTGTGTTCAAAACTGTTTTAGATGACCAAGGCAATGAGGTGCAGGGCCCAGGTGTGGGACCTGTTATATCTAACTTTTACTCTGCATTGTATTCTAATCGTGATGCTGCTTCAAGTGAAGAAATTGATGACTATTGTTCTGTCCTTGATAAGCAGGTCCATGATACCGCTGTCCCCTCCTTAGTGGCACCTGTGACGGAGGAAGAAGTTCTGAATACCTTAAAGTCCATGCAGAATAATAAGACCCCAGGTTTAGATGGATTATCTAAGGAATTTTATATTACCTTTTGGGACATCATCAAAATAGTTTTTGTCCAAATCATTCACTTGATTATTTCTACAGGGGAATTATCTGCTTCTATGAAGAATGGAGTGATTACTTTATTGTATAAGAAGGGTGACCGTAGGGATGTCAAAAACTGGCGCCCTATTACATTACTCAATGTTGATTATAAGGTGGTGGCGAAAATTCTCACATCCAGACTTAGCGCTGTGTTACCAGATCTTATCGGGCCTGCTCAGACATGTGCAGTGCCTGGTAGGCGTATTCATGAAAACCTTTTGCTAGTTAGGGATATTATTCATATGTCTTTATCTAATCGTTCGCTATTAGTTCTTACTTCCATTGATCTGCAAAAAGCGTATGACACAGTTTCACATCAATTTTTATTTTCTGTTTTACGTGCTTTTGGTATCCCTGCACAGATGCTGCGAGTCATTCAAAGTATGTATTCGGAGGTTACTAGCTGTGTTCAAGTTAATGGTTCCCTAGGCGACCCTTTTACGGTTTCTTCTGGGGTGCGGCAGGGGTGCCCTTTGTCGCCAGTACTTTTCATAAGTGTCATGGAAACTTTTATTCAGTCTGTTATTAAAGATAAAATAATAAAAGGTTTCTTTCTCCCAGGGTCTCAAGGTGAGGCAGTAAAATTACTGGCCTATATGGATGATGTGGTGTTGGTTAACACATCCCAAGCGGACCTGAATAGAGCAAAATTACATTTACGTATTTTCTGTAATGTGTCTGCCATGTCTGTAAACTGGGATAAATGCAAATACTCAACGTTTGCGGCTGTCACACCTGTACAAGACACACAGGTGCCCCATGACCCACAGGGACTGACTATTCTGGGGGTTCATTATGATCAGGCGTTAAAAGGTAGCCAATCCTTTCAGAAGTTGGGTGAAAGAGTAACACAGAAGCTGAACTTCTATAAGACCAGGCAAATGTCTCTTTTTGGGAAGGTGCTCATAATAAAGGCAGTCATCTTGCCCATGATTTTTTATCTCACCTGTGTTTTCACTCCCTCCAGCAGGTGGATACAGCAAATGACCAGAATATTGTGTATCTTTCTATGGGGGTCAAAAGCTGAGAAAGTTGCTCGTGTCAAATGTCTGAAATTACCCATTAACGGTGGTCTACATTTTCCTGACATTGCTTTTCTATCTCACATGCACTCCTGGTTATTAATACACAAGTTAGTACTATCTAAAAGATGGGCCGGTCACATGATCCGATATTTGGGTGGCTGGATGTTTCATAAATGGGGTTGGTTACCGTTAGATAGAACCAAACCTTGGGCCTTTGTTGCGCCTCCTTTTTACTTTGCACTACAATATTTCAAGAATAAATATAATCTAGAATCCTTGGGATTATTAAGCACCAGTAAAATTCATATTCTGAAATGGTACCGGAAGGATGAAATTGTAACGAACATAGCTGACCTGTCTAGCTCTCAGGCTAAAAATGCATGGAAAATGGTCAGTGCTTTGCCAGTGTCACCCAAACAAAGGGAGGTGACATGGTTATCCTTTCATGAGGCTCTTCCAACAAAGGCGTTCTTAAAACGCAGAGATATGGCGCCATCTGAACAGTGTCCGAGGGAAAATTGCGGTGACATAGAAACCGTATTTCACTTGCTTTATGGTTGTCCCTATGCCAAACAGGTCATTGCTAAGTTAAAGCGTTTGTTTTTAGAACTTACTGGCATCTCTTCTGCCTCTGTCAGCATGTTACTTTATGGGGTAGGCCTTACAATGTCTGTGCAACACAGACTAGTGTGGATGTTCACTATTGCCCTGCGTGAAACTTTATGGGACTCACGAAATATTCTGGTTTATAAAAAAGACAAAATGTCTGTTGATGACTGTATTAAATTGTTTCTCAGTAGATTGTATTTTATGTACAAGCTTGATTGTAAACGTTCTGGGTCAGATTCTGAGGGGATCTGGAAGGTTAAGAAATGGAAACATTGGGTGTGATTATTTTGTACATTACTTGTGTGAACTGAAACGATTGTATGACACTGACATTGTTCTGATTGTATTATGATGTATATTGTACTTGTATTTTGTTTCAATTGATAAATAAAAACTTTTGTAAAAAAAAAAAAAAAATCTGTTCTTATCAGTTTAATATCTGATACGTCCCCTATCTGGGGACCATATATTAAATGGATTTTTAGAACAGGGAGATGGAAATAGAGCTTGCTCTGTCCACTCCACGCATTGACCTGGTATTGCAGTATTTCCAGGACCGGTGCACCCTTCCCTTATGTGTTGACTAAAATCAGATTCCAAAAGTGCTATTTGTGTTTGCTATTGTTTTTGTCTTTCTGATGGGATCTCCCCTTTTAATCCCATTATTTCAACACCTGTTGGACAATGCATTTGTACAGTCATGTGTGATAATGAGCTCATTTATTAAATGCAATTAATTAATACATTGCCACCTCTTGTTGTGTGTGTGTCTTCTGTGTTTCTGTGTTTCCGGCATTTCACATTGGAACAGCTCATTCACCTTCCTTGTCTTCTCTCCGCCCTCCCTCCTAGGTAGGTTAAAGAGCTGCACCTGAGCCAGCCACTGATTGATGCAGCACCACAGTCAAATAGCGGAGTGGAGTAGGGGAACAGCAAACAGCCATTAAAGCCGCCCGCCCGCCCGCCCGCCCGCCTGCCTGCCTGCCTGCCTGCCTGCCCGCCACAATGGACCTACCTGTGTACACTACATGGATGTGATGGAATGTACTGTCGTCCCTACATTTCAAGAAGAAGTAAGAATTGCAGTTGCAACAAAGCCTTGCTTGCCTACAAAGAGAGCAGCAATTTGGATTTGTTACTATGTTACCTAGAAGAATAACAAACTGTGCAAGGATGGAGGTTGTAGGAGCAAAGAGAAGTTGTCTGTAAAGTTGGTGGATGCTTATTTTCCATTTTGCAGTCCCTTGTCTCCCTCTTGTGGCCTCCTGGAGGCAAATAAATGTGCAAAAAAAAGACAGCCTGGCGGCCGGCTGTTGCAGTGTTGCCCTCTCAGGCAACACTGAGTGACTGACTGAGCCGCACCGTCTTATATAAAGTTCAGACGGAACTTTGCACGTGTCATAGTGGAGCCCTCAGGATTCCAGAGCCAGCTTTCTGACATCATAATGGGGCCTGCCTCAGAGATAAAAGCCTGGGCCCAGGCAGTGTTGGTCAGTGCTGCTCAGCAGGCAGCACCGGACTGGACTGGATTAAAGCTGATACAAGGTGTGAAGGAACAAGGGGTGGCTGTGGGCATGCACTTGCTGCCGCTGCCAGTGTTTATCTGCATGGCAGGAGGGCATTTGGGCGTTGCCAGGAAGGCGTTTTTATGTAGATTCCTCCTCTTTCAGCACTGCATTGTGGTGCAAGCAAAAGAAGCAAATCCTGTGTAGCTTCCTCTCCGGCCTTTATTCACCTCCCGCTTAGTAGCTGTAAATGTGTGTGAGCCTGCAGGGCCCCATGGAATTGCCTAGGAGTAGGCTGAATCAATCGCTGCAAGGGGTGAACAGCAGTATGGGACAGGCTCGGGCAAGGCAAGGGCCGCTCGGGTTATCGCTTCTCGGCCTTTTGGCTAAGATCAAGTGTAGTATCTGTTCTTATCAGTTTAATATCTGATACGTCCCCTATCTGGGGACCATATATTAAATGGATTTTTAGAACAGGGAGATGGAAATAGAGCTTGCTCTGTCCACTCCACGCATTGACCTGGTATTGCAGTATTTCCAGGACCGGTGCACCCTTCCCTTATGTGTTGACTAAAATCAGATTCCAAAAGTGCTATTTGTGTTTGCTATTGTTTTTGTCTTTCTGATGGGATCTCCCCTTTTAATCCCATTATTTCAACACCTGTTGGACAATGCATTTGTACAGTCATGTGTGATAATGAGCTCATTTATTAAATGCAATTAATTAATACATTGCCACCTCTTGTTGTGTGTGTGTCTTCTGTGTTTCTGTGTTTCCGGCATTTCACATTGGAACAGCTCATTCACCTTCCTTGTCTTCTCTCCGCCCTCCCTCCTAGGTAGGTTAAAGAGCTGCACCTGAGCCAGCCACTGATTGATGCAGCACCACAGTCAAATAGCGGAGTGGAGTAGGGGAACAGCAAACAGCCATTAAAGCCGCCCGCCCGCCCGCCCGCCCGCCTGCCTGCCTGCCTGCCTGCCTGCCTGCCCGCCACAATGGACCTACCTGTGTACACTACATGGATGTGATGGAATGTACTGTCGTCCCTACATTTCAAGAAGAAGTAAGAATTGCAGTTGCAACAAAGCCTTGCTTGCCTACAAAGAGAGCAGCAATTTGGATTTGTTACTATGTTACCTAGAAGAATAACAAACTGTGCAAGGATGGAGGTTGTAGGAGCAAAGAGAAGTTGTCTGTAAAGTTGGTGGATGCTTATTTTCCATTTTGCAGTCCCTTGTCTCCCTCTTGTGGCCTCCTGGAGGCAAATAAATGTGCAAAAAAAAGACAGCCTGGCGGCCGGCTGTTGCAGTGTTGCCCTCTCAGGCAACACTGAGTGACTGACTGAGCCGCACCGTCTTATATAAAGTTCAGACGGAACTTTGCACGTGTCATAGTGGAGCCCTCAGGATTCCAGAGCCAGCTTTCTGACATCATAATGGGGCCTGCCTCAGAGATAAAAGCCTGGGCCCAGGCAGTGTTGGTCAGTGCTGCTCAGCAGGCAGCACCGGACTGGACTGGATTAAAGCTGATACAAGGTGTGAAGGAACAAGGGGTGGCTGTGGGCATGCACTTGCTGCCGCTGCCAGTGTTTATCTGCATGGCAGGAGGGCATTTGGGCGTTGCCAGGAAGGCGTTTTTATGTAGATTCCTCCTCTTTCAGCACTGCATTGTGGTGCAAGCAAAAGAAGCAAATCCTGTGTAGCTTCCTCTCCGGCCTTTATTCACCTCCCGCTTAGTAGCTGTAAATGTGTGTGAGCCTGCAGGGCCCCATGGAATTGCCTAGGAGTAGGCTGAATCAATCGCTGCAAGGGGTGAACAGCAGTATGGGACAGGCTCGGGCAAGGCAAGGGCCGCTCGGGTTATCGCTTCTCGGCCTTTTGGCTAAGATCAAGTGTAGTATCTGTTCTTATCAGTTTAATATCTGATACGTCCCCTATCTGGGGACCATATATTAAATGGATTTTTAGAACAGGGAGATGGAAATAGAGCTTGCTCTGTCCACTCCACGCATTGACCTGGTATTGCAGTATTTCCAGGACCGGTGCACCCTTCCCTTATGTGTTGACTAAAATCAGATTCCAAAAGTGCTATTTGTGTTTGCTATTGTTTTTGTCTTTCTGATGGGATCTCCCCTTTTAATCCCATTATTTCAACACCTGTTGGACAATGCATTTGTACAGTCATGTGTGATAATGAGCTCATTTATTAAATGCAATTAATTAATACATTGCCACCTCTTGTTGTGTGTGTGTCTTCTGTGTTTCTGTGTTTCCGGCATTTCACATTGGAACAGCTCATTCACCTTCCTTGTCTTCTCTCCGCCCTCCCTCCTAGGTAGGTTAAAGAGCTGCACCTGAGCCAGCCACTGATTGATGCAGCACCACAGTCAAATAGCGGAGTGGAGTAGGGGAACAGCAAACAGCCATTAAAGCCGCCCGCCCGCCCGCCCGCCCGCCTGCCTGCCTGCCTGCCTGCCTGCCCGCCACAATGGACCTACCTGTGTACACTACATGGATGTGATGGAATGTACTGTCGTCCCTACATTTCAAGAAGAAGTAAGAATTGCAGTTGCAACAAAGCCTTGCTTGCCTACAAAGAGAGCAGCAATTTGGATTTGTTACTATGTTACCTAGAAGAATAACAAACTGTGCAAGGATGGAGGTTGTAGGAGCAAAGAGAAGTTGTCTGTAAAGTTGGTGGATGCTTATTTTCCATTTTGCAGTCCCTTGTCTCCCTCTTGTGGCCTCCTGGAGGCAAATAAATGTGCAAAAAAAAGACAGCCTGGCGGCCGGCTGTTGCAGTGTTGCCCTCTCAGGCAACACTGAGTGACTGACTGAGCCGCACCGTCTTATATAAAGTTCAGACGGAACTTTGCACGTGTCATAGTGGAGCCCTCAGGATTCCAGAGCCAGCTTTCTGACATCATAATGGGGCCTGCCTCAGAGATAAAAGCCTGGGCCCAGGCAGTGTTGGTCAGTGCTGCTCAGCAGGCAGCACCGGACTGGACTGGATTAAAGCTGATACAAGGTGTGAAGGAACAAGGGGTGGCTGTGGGCATGCACTTGCTGCCGCTGCCAGTGTTTATCTGCATGGCAGGAGGGCATTTGGGCGTTGCCAGGAAGGCGTTTTTATGTAGATTCCTCCTCTTTCAGCACTGCATTGTGGTGCAAGCAAAAGAAGCAAATCCTGTGTAGCTTCCTCTCCGGCCTTTATTCACCTCCCGCTTAGTAGCTGTAAATGTGTGTGAGCCTGCAGGGCCCCATGGAATTGCCTAGGAGTAGGCTGAATCAATCGCTGCAAGGGGTGAACAGCAGTATGGGACAGGCTCGGGCAAGGCAAGGGCCGCTCGGGTTATCGCTTCTCGGCCTTTTGGCTAAGATCAAGTGTAGTATCTGTTCTTATCAGTTTAATATCTGATACGTCCCCTATCTGGGGACCATATATTAAATGGATTTTTAGAACAGGGAGATGGAAATAGAGCTTGCTCTGTCCACTCCACGCATTGACCTGGTATTGCAGTATTTCCAGGACCGGTGCACCCTTCCCTTATGTGTTGACTAAAATCAGATTCCAAAAGTGCTATTTGTGTTTGCTATTGTTTTTGTCTTTCTGATGGGATCTCCCCTTTTAATCCCATTATTTCAACACCTGTTGGACAATGCATTTGTACAGTCATGTGTGATAATGAGCTCATTTATTAAATGCAATTAATTAATACATTGCCACCTCTTGTTGTGTGTGTGTCTTCTGTGTTTCTGTGTTTCCGGCATTTCACATTGGAACAGCTCATTCACCTTCCTTGTCTTCTCTCCGCCCTCCCTCCTAGGTAGGTTAAAGAGCTGCACCTGAGCCAGCCACTGATTGATGCAGCACCACAGTCAAATAGCGGAGTGGAGTAGGGGAACAGCAAACAGCCATTAAAGCCGCCCGCCCGCCCGCCCGCCCGCCTGCCTGCCTGCCTGCCTGCCTGCCCGCCACAATGGACCTACCTGTGTACACTACATGGATGTGATGGAATGTACTGTCGTCCCTACATTTCAAGAAGAAGTAAGAATTGCAGTTGCAACAAAGCCTTGCTTGCCTACAAAGAGAGCAGCAATTTGGATTTGTTACTATGTTACCTAGAAGAATAACAAACTGTGCAAGGATGGAGGTTGTAGGAGCAAAGAGAAGTTGTCTGTAAAGTTGGTGGATGCTTATTTTCCATTTTGCAGTCCCTTGTCTCCCTCTTGTGGCCTCCTGGAGGCAAATAAATGTGCAAAAAAAAGACAGCCTGGCGGCCGGCTGTTGCAGTGTTGCCCTCTCAGGCAACACTGAGTGACTGACTGAGCCGCACCGTCTTATATAAAGTTCAGACGGAACTTTGCACGTGTCATAGTGGAGCCCTCAGGATTCCAGAGCCAGCTTTCTGACATCATAATGGGGCCTGCCTCAGAGATAAAAGCCTGGGCCCAGGCAGTGTTGGTCAGTGCTGCTCAGCAGGCAGCACCGGACTGGACTGGATTAAAGCTGATACAAGGTGTGAAGGAACAAGGGGTGGCTGTGGGCATGCACTTGCTGCCGCTGCCAGTGTTTATCTGCATGGCAGGAGGGCATTTGGGCGTTGCCAGGAAGGCGTTTTTATGTAGATTCCTCCTCTTTCAGCACTGCATTGTGGTGCAAGCAAAAGAAGCAAATCCTGTGTAGCTTCCTCTCCGGCCTTTATTCACCTCCCGCTTAGTAGCTGTAAATGTGTGTGAGCCTGCAGGGCCCCATGGAATTGCCTAGGAGTAGGCTGAATCAATCGCTGCAAGGGGTGAACAGCAGTATGGGACAGGCTCGGGCAAGGCAAGGGCCGCTCGGGTTATCGCTTCTCGGCCTTTTGGCTAAGATCAAGTGTAGTATCTGTTCTTATCAGTTTAATATCTGATACGTCCCCTATCTGGGGACCATATATTAAATGGATTTTTAGAACAGGGAGATGGAAATAGAGCTTGCTCTGTCCACTCCACGCATTGACCTGGTATTGCAGTATTTCCAGGACCGGTGCACCCTTCCCTTATGTGTTGACTAAAATCAGATTCCAAAAGTGCTATTTGTGTTTGCTATTGTTTTTGTCTTTCTGATGGGATCTCCCCTTTTAATCCCATTATTTCAACACCTGTTGGACAATGCATTTGTACAGTCATGTGTGATAATGAGCTCATTTATTAAATGCAATTAATTAATACATTGCCACCTCTTGTTGTGTGTGTGTCTTCTGTGTTTCTGTGTTTCCGGCATTTCACATTGGAACAGCTCATTCACCTTCCTTGTCTTCTCTCCGCCCTCCCTCCTAGGTAGGTTAAAGAGCTGCACCTGAGCCAGCCACTGATTGATGCAGCACCACAGTCAAATAGCGGAGTGGAGTAGGGGAACAGCAAACAGCCATTAAAGCCGCCCGCCCGCCCGCCCGCCCGCCTGCCTGCCTGCCTGCCTGCCTGCCCGCCACAATGGACCTACCTGTGTACACTACATGGATGTGATGGAATGTACTGTCGTCCCTACATTTCAAGAAGAAGTAAGAATTGCAGTTGCAACAAAGCCTTGCTTGCCTACAAAGAGAGCAGCAATTTGGATTTGTTACTATGTTACCTAGAAGAATAACAAACTGTGCAAGGATGGAGGTTGTAGGAGCAAAGAGAAGTTGTCTGTAAAGTTGGTGGATGCTTATTTTCCATTTTGCAGTCCCTTGTCTCCCTCTTGTGGCCTCCTGGAGGCAAATAAATGTGCAAAAAAAAGACAGCCTGGCGGCCGGCTGTTGCAGTGTTGCCCTCTCAGGCAACACTGAGTGACTGACTGAGCCGCACCGTCTTATATAAAGTTCAGACGGAACTTTGCACGTGTCATAGTGGAGCCCTCAGGATTCCAGAGCCAGCTTTCTGACATCATAATGGGGCCTGCCTCAGAGATAAAAGCCTGGGCCCAGGCAGTGTTGGTCAGTGCTGC
Source organism: Rhinoderma darwinii (assembly GCF_050947455.1). Taxonomy (NCBI): domain Eukaryota; kingdom Metazoa; phylum Chordata; class Amphibia; order Anura; family Rhinodermatidae; genus Rhinoderma; species Rhinoderma darwinii. The sequence continues at coordinate 511,992 of NW_027461782.1, forward strand.
TCAGCAGGCAGCACCGGACTGGACTGGATTAAAGCTGATACAAGGTGTGAAGGAACAAGGGGTGGCTGTGGGCATGCACTTGCTGCCGCTGCCAGTGTTTATCTGCATGGCAGGAGGGCATTTGGGCGTTGCCAGGAAGGCGTTTTTATGTAGATTCCTCCTCTTTCAGCACTGCATTGTGGTGCAAGCAAAAGAAGCAAATCCTGTGTAGCTTCCTCTCCGGCCTTTATTCACCTCCCGCTTAGTAGCTGTAAATGTGTGTGAGCCTGCAGGGCCCCATGGAATTGCCTAGGAGTAGGCTGAATCAATCGCTGCAAGGGGTGAACAGCAGTATGGGACAGGCTCGGGCAAGGCAAGGGCCGCTCGGGTTATCGCTTCTCGGCCTTTTGGCTAAGATCAAGTGTAGTATCTGTTCTTATCAGTTTAATATCTGATACGTCCCCTATCTGGGGACCATATATTAAATGGATTTTTAGAACAGGGAGATGGAAATAGAGCTTGCTCTGTCCACTCCACGCATTGACCTGGTATTGCAGTATTTCCAGGACCGGTGCACCCTTCCCTTATGTGTTGACTAAAATCAGATTCCAAAAGTGCTATTTGTGTTTGCTATTGTTTTTGTCTTTCTGATGGGATCTCCCCTTTTAATCCCATTATTTCAACACCTGTTGGACAATGCATTTGTACAGTCATGTGTGATAATGAGCTCATTTATTAAATGCAATTAATTAATACATTGCCACCTCTTGTTGTGTGTGTGTCTTCTGTGTTTCTGTGTTTCCGGCATTTCACATTGGAACAGCTCATTCACCTTCCTTGTCTTCTCTCCGCCCTCCCTCCTAGGTAGGTTAAAGAGCTGCACCTGAGCCAGCCACTGATTGATGCAGCACCACAGTCAAATAGCGGAGTGGAGTAGGGGAACAGCAAACAGCCATTAAAGCCGCCCGCCCGCCCGCCCGCCCGCCTGCCTGCCTGCCTGCCTGCCTGCCCGCCACAATGGACCTACCTGTGTACACTACATGGATGTGATGGAATGTACTGTCGTCCCTACATTTCAAGAAGAAGTAAGAATTGCAGTTGCAACAAAGCCTTGCTTGCCTACAAAGAGAGCAGCAATTTGGATTTGTTACTATGTTACCTAGAAGAATAACAAACTGTGCAAGGATGGAGGTTGTAGGAGCAAAGAGAAGTTGTCTGTAAAGTTGGTGGATGCTTATTTTCCATTTTGCAGTCCCTTGTCTCCCTCTTGTGGCCTCCTGGAGGCAAATAAATGTGCAAAAAAAAGACAGCCTGGCGGCCGGCTGTTGCAGTGTTGCCCTCTCAGGCAACACTGAGTGACTGACTGAGCCGCACCGTCTTATATAAAGTTCAGACGGAACTTTGCACGTGTCATAGTGGAGCCCTCAGGATTCCAGAGCCAGCTTTCTGACATCATAATGGGGCCTGCCTCAGAGATAAAAGCCTGGGCCCAGGCAGTGTTGGTCAGTGCTGCTCAGCAGGCAGCACCGGACTGGACTGGATTAAAGCTGATACAAGGTGTGAAGGAACAAGGGGTGGCTGTGGGCATGCACTTGCTGCCGCTGCCAGTGTTTATCTGCATGGCAGGAGGGCATTTGGGCGTTGCCAGGAAGGCGTTTTTATGTAGATTCCTCCTCTTTCAGCACTGCATTGTGGTGCAAGCAAAAGAAGCAAATCCTGTGTAGCTTCCTCTCCGGCCTTTATTCACCTCCCGCTTAGTAGCTGTAAATGTGTGTGAGCCTGCAGGGCCCCATGGAATTGCCTAGGAGTAGGCTGAATCAATCGCTGCAAGGGGTGAACAGCAGTATGGGACAGGCTCGGGCAAGGCAAGGGCCGCTCGGGTTATCGCTTCTCGGCCTTTTGGCTAAGATCAAGTGTAGTATCTGTTCTTATCAGTTTAATATCTGATACGTCCCCTATCTGGGGACCATATATTAAATGGATTTTTAGAACAGGGAGATGGAAATAGAGCTTGCTCTGTCCACTCCACGCATTGACCTGGTATTGCAGTATTTCCAGGACCGGTGCACCCTTCCCTTATGTGTTGACTAAAATCAGATTCCAAAAGTGCTATTTGTGTTTGCTATTGTTTTTGTCTTTCTGATGGGATCTCCCCTTTTAATCCCATTATTTCAACACCTGTTGGACAATGCATTTGTACAGTCATGTGTGATAATGAGCTCATTTATTAAATGCAATTAATTAATACATTGCCACCTCTTGTTGTGTGTGTGTCTTCTGTGTTTCTGTGTTTCCGGCATTTCACATTGGAACAGCTCATTCACCTTCCTTGTCTTCTCTCCGCCCTCCCTCCTAGGTAGGTTAAAGAGCTGCACCTGAGCCAGCCACTGATTGATGCAGCACCACAGTCAAATAGCGGAGTGGAGTAGGGGAACAGCAAACAGCCATTAAAGCCGCCCGCCCGCCCGCCCGCCCGCCTGCCTGCCTGCCTGCCTGCCTGCCCGCCACAATGGACCTACCTGTGTACACTACATGGATGTGATGGAATGTACTGTCGTCCCTACATTTCAAGAAGAAGTAAGAATTGCAGTTGCAACAAAGCCTTGCTTGCCTACAAAGAGAGCAGCAATTTGGATTTGTTACTATGTTACCTAGAAGAATAACAAACTGTGCAAGGATGGAGGTTGTAGGAGCAAAGAGAAGTTGTCTGTAAAGTTGGTGGATGCTTATTTTCCATTTTGCAGTCCCTTGTCTCCCTCTTGTGGCCTCCTGGAGGCAAATAAATGTGCAAAAAAAAGACAGCCTGGCGGCCGGCTGTTGCAGTGTTGCCCTCTCAGGCAACACTGAGTGACTGACTGAGCCGCACCGTCTTATATAAAGTTCAGACGGAACTTTGCACGTGTCATAGTGGAGCCCTCAGGATTCCAGAGCCAGCTTTCTGACATCATAATGGGGCCTGCCTCAGAGATAAAAGCCTGGGCCCAGGCAGTGTTGGTCAGTGCTGCTCAGCAGGCAGCACCGGACTGGACTGGATTAAAGCTGATACAAGGTGTGAAGGAACAAGGGGTGGCTGTGGGCATGCACTTGCTGCCGCTGCCAGTGTTTATCTGCATGGCAGGAGGGCATTTGGGCGTTGCCAGGAAGGCGTTTTTATGTAGATTCCTCCTCTTTCAGCACTGCATTGTGGTGCAAGCAAAAGAAGCAAATCCTGTGTAGCTTCCTCTCCGGCCTTTATTCACCTCCCGCTTAGTAGCTGTAAATGTGTGTGAGCCTGCAGGGCCCCATGGAATTGCCTAGGAGTAGGCTGAATCAATCGCTGCAAGGGGTGAACAGCAGTATGGGACAGGCTCGGGCAAGGCAAGGGCCGCTCGGGTTATCGCTTCTCGGCCTTTTGGCTAAGATCAAGTGTAGTATCTGTTCTTATCAGTTTAATATCTGATACGTCCCCTATCTGGGGACCATATATTAAATGGATTTTTAGAACAGGGAGATGGAAATAGAGCTTGCTCTGTCCACTCCACGCATTGACCTGGTATTGCAGTATTTCCAGGACCGGTGCACCCTTCCCTTATGTGTTGACTAAAATCAGATTCCAAAAGTGCTATTTGTGTTTGCTATTGTTTTTGTCTTTCTGATGGGATCTCCCCTTTTAATCCCATTATTTCAACACCTGTTGGACAATGCATTTGTACAGTCATGTGTGATAATGAGCTCATTTATTAAATGCAATTAATTAATACATTGCCACCTCTTGTTGTGTGTGTGTCTTCTGTGTTTCTGTGTTTCCGGCATTTCACATTGGAACAGCTCATTCACCTTCCTTGTCTTCTCTCCGCCCTCCCTCCTAGGTAGGTTAAAGAGCTGCACCTGAGCCAGCCACTGATTGATGCAGCACCACAGTCAAATAGCGGAGTGGAGTAGGGGAACAGCAAACAGCCATTAAAGCCGCCCGCCCGCCCGCCCGCCCGCCTGCCTGCCTGCCTGCCTGCCTGCCCGCCACAATGGACCTACCTGTGTACACTACATGGATGTGATGGAATGTACTGTCGTCCCTACATTTCAAGAAGAAGTAAGAATTGCAGTTGCAACAAAGCCTTGCTTGCCTACAAAGAGAGCAGCAATTTGGATTTGTTACTATGTTACCTAGAAGAATAACAAACTGTGCAAGGATGGAGGTTGTAGGAGCAAAGAGAAGTTGTCTGTAAAGTTGGTGGATGCTTATTTTCCATTTTGCAGTCCCTTGTCTCCCTCTTGTGGCCTCCTGGAGGCAAATAAATGTGCAAAAAAAAGACAGCCTGGCGGCCGGCTGTTGCAGTGTTGCCCTCTCAGGCAACACTGAGTGACTGACTGAGCCGCACCGTCTTATATAAAGTTCAGACGGAACTTTGCACGTGTCATAGTGGAGCCCTCAGGATTCCAGAGCCAGCTTTCTGACATCATAATGGGGCCTGCCTCAGAGATAAAAGCCTGGGCCCAGGCAGTGTTGGTCAGTGCTGCTCAGCAGGCAGCACCGGACTGGACTGGATTAAAGCTGATACAAGGTGTGAAGGAACAAGGGGTGGCTGTGGGCATGCACTTGCTGCCGCTGCCAGTGTTTATCTGCATGGCAGGAGGGCATTTGGGCGTTGCCAGGAAGGCGTTTTTATGTAGATTCCTCCTCTTTCAGCACTGCATTGTGGTGCAAGCAAAAGAAGCAAATCCTGTGTAGCTTCCTCTCCGGCCTTTATTCACCTCCCGCTTAGTAGCTGTAAATGTGTGTGAGCCTGCAGGGCCCCATGGAATTGCCTAGGAGTAGGCTGAATCAATCGCTGCAAGGGGTGAACAGCAGTATGGGACAGGCTCGGGCAAGGCAAGGGCCGCTCGGGTTATCGCTTCTCGGCCTTTTGGCTAAGATCAAGTGTAGTATCTGTTCTTATCAGTTTAATATCTGATACGTCCCCTATCTGGGGACCATATATTAAATGGATTTTTAGAACAGGGAGATGGAAATAGAGCTTGCTCTGTCCACTCCACGCATTGACCTGGTATTGCAGTATTTCCAGGACCGGTGCACCCTTCCCTTATGTGTTGACTAAAATCAGATTCCAAAAGTGCTATTTGTGTTTGCTATTGTTTTTGTCTTTCTGATGGGATCTCCCCTTTTAATCCCATTATTTCAACACCTGTTGGACAATGCATTTGTACAGTCATGTGTGATAATGAGCTCATTTATTAAATGCAATTAATTAATACATTGCCACCTCTTGTTGTGTGTGTGTCTTCTGTGTTTCTGTGTTTCCGGCATTTCACATTGGAACAGCTCATTCACCTTCCTTGTCTTCTCTCCGCCCTCCCTCCTAGGTAGGTTAAAGAGCTGCACCTGAGCCAGCCACTGATTGATGCAGCACCACAGTCAAATAGCGGAGTGGAGTAGGGGAACAGCAAACAGCCATTAAAGCCGCCCGCCCGCCCGCCCGCCCGCCCGCCTGCCTGCCTGCCTGCCTGCCTGCCCGCCACAATGGACCTACCTGTGTACACTACATGGATGTGATGGAATGTACTGTCGTCCCTACATTTCAAGAAGAAGTAAGAATTGCAGTTGCAACAAAGCCTTGCTTGCCTACAAAGAGAGCAGCAATTTGGATTTGTTACTATGTTACCTAGAAGAATAACAAACTGTGCAAGGATGGAGGTTGTAGGAGCAAAGAGAAGTTGTCTGTAAAGTTGGTGGATGCTTATTTTCCATTTTGCAGTCCCTTGTCTCCCTCTTGTGGCCTCCTGGAGGCAAATAAATGTGCAAAAAAAAGACAGCCTGGCGGCCGGCTGTTGCAGTGTTGCCCTCTCAGGCAACACTGAGTGACTGACTGAGCCGCACCGTCTTATATAAAGTTCAGACGGAACTTTGCACGTGTCATAGTGGAGCCCTCAGGATTCCAGAGCCAGCTTTCTGACATCATAATGGGGCCTGCCTCAGAGATAAAAGCCTGGGCCCAGGCAGTGTTGGTCAGTGCTGCTCAGCAGGCAGCACCGGACTGGACTGGATTAAAGCTGATACAAGGTGTGAAGGAACAAGGGGTGGCTGTGGGCATGCACTTGCTGCCGCTGCCAGTGTTTATCTGCATGGCAGGAGGGCATTTGGGCGTTGCCAGGAAGGCGTTTTTATGTAGATTCCTCCTCTTTCAGCACTGCATTGTGGTGCAAGCAAAAGAAGCAAATCCTGTGTAGCTTCCTCTCCGGCCTTTATTCACCTCCCGCTTAGTAGCTGTAAATGTGTGTGAGCCTGCAGGGCCCCATGGAATTGCCTAGGAGTAGGCTGAATCAATCGCTGCAAGGGGTGAACAGCAGTATGGGACAGGCTCGGGCAAGGCAAGGGCCGCTCGGGTTATCGCTTCTCGGCCTTTTGGCTAAGATCAAGTGTAGTATCTGTTCTTATCAGTTTAATATCTGATACGTCCCCTATCTGGGGACCATATATTAAATGGATTTTTAGAACAGGGAGATGGAAATAGAGCTTGCTCTGTCCACTCCACGCATTGACCTGGTATTGCAGTATTTCCAGGACCGGTGCACCCTTCCCTTATGTGTTGACTAAAATCAGATTCCAAAAGTGCTATTTGTGTTTGCTATTGTTTTTGTCTTTCTGATGGGATCTCCCCTTTTAATCCCATTATTTCAACACCTGTTGGACAATGCATTTGTACAGTCATGTGTGATAATGAGCTCATTTATTAAATGCAATTAATTAATACATTGCCACCTCTTGTTGTGTGTGTGTCTTCTGTGTTTCTGTGTTTCCGGCATTTCACATTGGAACAGCTCATTCACCTTCCTTGTCTTCTCTCCGCCCTCCCTCCTAGGTAGGTTAAAGAGCTGCACCTGAGCCAGCCACTGATTGATGCAGCACCACAGTCAAATAGCGGAGTGGAGTAGGGGAACAGCAAACAGCCATTAAAGCCGCCCGCCCGCCCGCCCGCCCGCCTGCCTGCCTGCCTGCCTGCCTGCCCGCCACAATGGACCTACCTGTGTACACTACATGGATGTGATGGAATGTACTGTCGTCCCTACATTTCAAGAAGAAGTAAGAATTGCAGTTGCAACAAAGCCTTGCTTGCCTACAAAGAGAGCAGCAATTTGGATTTGTTACTATGTTACCTAGAAGAATAACAAACTGTGCAAGGATGGAGGTTGTAGGAGCAAAGAGAAGTTGTCTGTAAAGTTGGTGGATGCTTATTTTCCATTTTGCAGTCCCTTGTCTCCCTCTTGTGGCCTCCTGGAGGCAAATAAATGTGCAAAAAAAAGACAGCCTGGCGGCCGGCTGTTGCAGTGTTGCCCTCTCAGGCAACACTGAGTGACTGACTGAGCCGCACCGTCTTATATAAAGTTCAGACGGAACTTTGCACGTGTCATAGTGGAGCCCTCAGGATTCCAGAGCCAGCTTTCTGACATCATAATGGGGCCTGCCTCAGAGATAAAAGCCTGGGCCCAGGCAGTGTTGGTCAGTGCTGCTCAGCAGGCAGCACCGGACTGGACTGGATTAAAGCTGATACAAGGTGTGAAGGAACAAGGGGTGGCTGTGGGCATGCACTTGCTGCCGCTGCCAGTGTTTATCTGCATGGCAGGAGGGCATTTGGGCGTTGCCAGGAAGGCGTTTTTATGTAGATTCCTCCTCTTTCAGCACTGCATTGTGGTGCAAGCAAAAGAAGCAAATCCTGTGTAGCTTCCTCTCCGGCCTTTATTCACCTCCCGCTTAGTAGCTGTAAATGTGTGTGAGCCTGCAGGGCCCCATGGAATTGCCTAGGAGTAGGCTGAATCAATCGCTGCAAGGGGTGAACAGCAGTATGGGACAGGCTCGGGCAAGGCAAGGGCCGCTCGGGTTATCGCTTCTCGGCCTTTTGGCTAAGATCAAGTGTAGTATCTGTTCTTATCAGTTTAATATCTGATACGTCCCCTATCTGGGGACCATATATTAAATGGATTTTTAGAACAGGGAGATGGAAATAGAGCTTGCTCTGTCCACTCCACGCATTGACCTGGTATTGCAGTATTTCCAGGACCGGTGCACCCTTCCCTTATGTGTTGACTAAAATCAGATTCCAAAAGTGCTATTTGTGTTTGCTATTGTTTTTGTCTTTCTGATGGGATCTCCCCTTTTAATCCCATTATTTCAACACCTGTTGGACAATGCATTTGTACAGTCATGTGTGATAATGAGCTCATTTATTAAATGCAATTAATTAATACATTGCCACCTCTTGTTGTGTGTGTGTCTTCTGTGTTTCTGTGTTTCCGGCATTTCACATTGGAACAGCTCATTCACCTTCCTTGTCTTCTCTCCGCCCTCCCTCCTAGGTAGGTTAAAGAGCTGCACCTGAGCCAGCCACTGATTGATGCAGCACCACAGTCAAATAGCGGAGTGGAGTAGGGGAACAGCAAACAGCCATTAAAGCCGCCCGCCCGCCCGCCCGCCCGCCTGCCTGCCTGCCTGCCTGCCTGCCCGCCACAATGGACCTACCTGTGTACACTACATGGATGTGATGGAATGTACTGTCGTCCCTACATTTCAAGAAGAAGTAAGAATTGCAGTTGCAACAAAGCCTTGCTTGCCTACAAAGAGAGCAGCAATTTGGATTTGTTACTATGTTACCTAGAAGAATAACAAACTGTGCAAGGATGGAGGTTGTAGGAGCAAAGAGAAGTTGTCTGTAAAGTTGGTGGATGCTTATTTTCCATTTTGCAGTCCCTTGTCTCCCTCTTGTGGCCTCCTGGAGGCAAATAAATGTGCAAAAAAAAGACAGCCTGGCGGCCGGCTGTTGCAGTGTTGCCCTCTCAGGCAACACTGAGTGACTGACTGAGCCGCACCGTCTTATATAAAGTTCAGACGGAACTTTGCACGTGTCATAGTGGAGCCCTCAGGATTCCAGAGCCAGCTTTCTGACATCATAATGGGGCCTGCCTCAGAGATAAAAGCCTGGGCCCAGGCAGTGTTGGTCAGTGCTGCTCAGCAGGCAGCACCGGACTGGACTGGATTAAAGCTGATACAAGGTGTGAAGGAACAAGGGGTGGCTGTGGGCATGCACTTGCTGCCGCTGCCAGTGTTTATCTGCATGGCAGGAGGGCATTTGGGCGTTGCCAGGAAGGCGTTTTTATGTAGATTCCTCCTCTTTCAGCACTGCATTGTGGTGCAAGCAAAAGAAGCAAATCCTGTGTAGCTTCCTCTCCGGCCTTTATTCACCTCCCGCTTAGTAGCTGTAAATGTGTGTGAGCCTGCAGGGCCCCATGGAATTGCCTAGGAGTAGGCTGAATCAATCGCTGCAAGGGGTGAACAGCAGTATGGGACAGGCTCGGGCAAGGCAAGGGCCGCTCGGGTTATCGCTTCTCGGCCTTTTGGCTAAGATCAAGTGTAGTATCTGTTCTTATCAGTCCTTGTAAGGATAGATAGCTCGGAGAACCACTGGGGGCTATAAACACTAGCTTAGCGATCCAAGAGCGTTCCAGACGAAGCCGGCGACGAACTGCGGAGAAGAACCAGCGAAGACGACGATCCAGAAGGGAGAAGCCGCCATCGAGGAAGAAGCTCCGGGAGATCGCTGCCGGGAAGAAGAAGGGGAACTTCGGAGAAGAGCCGCTGCTGAAGGGGATCTTCGAAGAAGCTCGGCCGCAGAAGAAGAAGCTCGACGAGGAACCGCTGCGGAAGAAATTTCGTGGAAGAACCTCGGCCAGCAAGGAGAAGATTTGCATAGCTCCGCCCCCTTCGGGAAAGAGCTATCGAAGATCCTCCCCAAGCGACAGGAACAGCTGGAAGAAGCCATGGCCTCAACCAGCAACCCTGCCACCCAGAAGGAGAAGGCAGATGGACCAGGTGAGCAGGCCCAGGCCAGGACATCTCCTCCTGAAGCCTCCTCAAGCCAACAGGCCACCAGGAAGCCGAACCAGGCTGCTCCAACCCTGGAGCCCTGGATGAAGCAGACGGTGGCCCTGAAGCTCAAGGAGGTGGACGGGAGAGTGCCGGACATGACGGAAGAAGTGTTCTGCCAGAAGATGCTCCTGGATCAGGGCTTCGCTAAGCCGGAGACCATCAGTATCCAGGCCTTCATGACCGGGATGTTCTTCGTGACCTTCGCTTCGATCAACATCTGCAGAAGGTACTGGGAGATGGTGAAAGCGGCGAGGCCTGAATCCCCTTTCTCTCGCTTTGTGGGCAACTGCCCTGTCCAAAGAGAGGAAAGGCGGGTGACGGTCTCAATGCGGAACCCACACACCCCCGGCAAAGACATCACCACGCTCCTGAAGCGGTTCTGCACAGTGGTGAGGGAACCCACCCACATCCTGAACGGACTCGGCTTCTGGACTGGCAAGTGGTCGGTAATCGTCCGACTGAACAAGGATTCGAGCGCGGAAGACGGCCTCCAGCACCTGCCCCAGTCATTCTCGCTGGGCAACTCCTACGGCCTCATCTACTACCCGGACATGCCGCAGATCTGCAGGAGATGCAGCAAGAAGGGTCATTCGGTGAAGGACTGCAAGGAGGACGCCTGCAAGAACTGCCGGGTAACAGGACACGAGACCAAAGACTGCCCGAAACGGACAATGTGCAACCTCTGCGGACAAGCAGCCCACTCTTACAAGGACTGCCCGAAGAGGGATCGATCCTGGGCAACTGTAGCAGCGAAAGCTCCAGCCAGAGGGAACCCCGCCCCAGCCAGAGCTCCAGCGGCACAGAAGACCGGGAAAAAGAAGGATGGTAAGAAGACGACAGTCCCTCCCCCCCCTCTCCCGGCCCTCCCTCGCCCTACCCTTCCCACCCTCCCTCGCCCGGCCCTCCCCACCCCCCCGTCCCCAACCCCTGTCACCCCCACTGAGGCTCTCACCTTCTCCTACCCACCCATCTCAGTGGTCCTGTCACCTGCACCTCTCCCAACCCAGCCTCCCTTCTCCCCAGCTCCAGCAGCACTAACATCTTCCCCTCCAGCTGCTGGAGTCCTCTCCCTGGAGGATTTTCCCCCTCTTGTCTCCTCAGGTGCCATCCAGAGGAAGAGAAAGGTGAGGGACAGCCCAGCTGCTGAGTCCTCAAAGAGACAAGTCGTGGAAATCTGCGAAGATTCCCTTGCGCAGCAGGAGGAAATGGAGCAGATGGTGGAGGAACTCGTGTCTGAACCTGAGGTCATCGACTTCACAACAGACATCCAGGTGGCTACAATCCTGGAACAATTTTTGTCAGAGGGCCTGCTGGATCTTCCGGACCCGCCAGGCTCCAGAGAGGAGGATCCGCCCGACCGGACTGGTAACTAAGGTGTATCGTTTGCACTAACCTTCTTTATTCTCCCCCATGGCTGCTAAACTTAACATCTTTGGCCTCAATGTGAGGAGTGTTAGAGATAGGACTAGATGTCAGATGGTGCTAACTTTTCTTTCCAAGCAGTCGAGTGATGTATTTATGCTCCAGGAATGTACTCTCCCCTCTTCCAGGTCATACCATCATCTGGCCAGGCAGTGGACCCATGGCCCGTCCTACTGGTCTGGTGGGGGCGACTGTAAGTCTGCAGGGGTTGCCATCCTGATTAGGGGAAGCGTATTTACTGTTGACTCTGTCCAGGAGCTCGTCTGCGGCCGCTTGTTGGTCGTAGACGGTTCCTGGGCGGGAGAGCCGATTAGGCTCATCAACGTGTACGCTCCCCCTATGAAGGCTGAGCGCCTGGAACTATTCCAGACCCTGCGGACCCAGCTCGCCACCACTAGGGCAGTGGTGATGGCCGGGGACTTCAACTGCCCCATCGAAGAGGATGGACGAAGTTCCGGCACTTCAATCAAGCTGGATGTCAGTTCCAAACTGCTTATCGAGATGGTAACCGAAGCATCCTTGCAGGACGTTGTGGGCTCCATGGGGATCGGCTCTGTGAACTATTCATGGAGCCGACCCGATGGCTCACTTCGTTCTCGGATTGACTTTGTGTTCACCTCCCGGGCAGTCAAGCAGCATGGGCACTCCATGGTCCCCTGCTTCTTCTCTGACCACAGGGCCATTCTCTTCCAGGGTGCCATCGGCCACGGTTTTCCTCCCGGCCCTGGCTCCTGGAAGCTGAATTGTGCCCTGCTGGAAAGAGAAGAGGTACTGGCGGAACTTAGAGACGCCTATATTGTTTGGAGGAATGATAAAGTTTTCTTTGACAAAACCTGTGACTGGTGGGAATATGTTAAAGTTGAATTTCGTTGTTTCTTTCAGGCAAAAAGTCGTCAACAGGCGTGTGAGAGGAAGAGAGACTTCAGAGAGATGCAGCGTCAGCTGCGATCCCTGCAAGACCTCCTTCAATGCGGCTGGGACGTCAGGAAGGAGCTGGAGGAAGCCAAAAAGGGCCTGAAAAGGCACTTTGAGGAGGAATCCAAGCGAATTGTCTTTCGTTCCAAGGTGGAGAACCTGGAGAAGGGTGAGAAATGTAACTCGTTCTTTTTCAGGAAACTCCATGCCGGCCACACGCCCCTGAAGGAACTCCGAGATGAGACCGGAAACATGCATTCTGGGAAGAAGGAGGTGATGGGAGTCGTCACAGACTACTACCGAAGCCTCTACTCCCGGAAAACCACTGACCCCGAAGCCGCCGATAAATTCCTGTCAGGTATCACTAATCATCTTGATCCTGCAGGTACGGAGGCTATGGACGTACCCCTGACGGTGGAGGAACTGCTCTCTGCCGCTAAATCCTTCAGACCCGGCAGGACCCCGGGCAGTGATGGTCTCCCAGCAGAGCTCTATGTAGCGCTGGGGGACTTGATCTGTCCGGACCTGCTGGAGCTCTATGAGGAGATGGTGGTGGAGGGTAGAATGCCACCGTCCTTGAGAGAAGGCATGATCACGATCTTGTATAAGCGGAAGGGGGAGAGATGTGACCTGAAAAACTGGCGTCCCATCTCTCTCCTGAACGTGGACTACAAGATCCTCGCCAAAGTATTGACCAACAGACTGAAGGTTGTCATCGGACAGATCATCGGATCGGACCAAACCTGCGGCATTCCTGGCCGTAGGGTGGCCGACAGTCTTGCCCTGGTGAGGGACACGGTGCATTACATGCAAAGCCGCCGTACACACGCGGCCCTGGTCAGTCTGGATCAGGAGAAGGCTTTTGACCGGGTCTCTCACGAATTCATGGGTAAGGCTCTGCGTAGGCTGCGGCTTGGCAGGTTGTTCTGTTTGTATGTTAACCTGATGTATTGCGACATTTACAGCTCGGTGCTGGTGAACGGCTGGAAGACTGACCCCTTTCCTGTATCGTCGGGGGTTAGACAAGGCTGTCCTCTTTCACCTCTCCTTTTTGTTTGTGTTATAGAGCTCTTCGCAGAGGCTATCCGGCAGAATGGAGAGATCAGAGGGATCACCGCACCAGGTCCAGGACACTTCGAGGTCAAATGCTCGCTGTACATGGACGACGTGACCGTCTTCTGCGCTGACCAGAGTTCGGTGACTGCACTCGTCCAGACCTGTGAGGAGTTCGGACGCGCTTCAGGGGCAAAAGTCAACTGCGGGAAGTCGGAAGCCATGCTCTTCGGAAAGTGGTACCTGCCTTCTCCTGCCTCCTTCCCGTTTACTATCAAGCCGGACTTCATCAAAATTCTGGGAGTCTGGTTCGGTAAGGAAGGTGCAGCCCTAAAGTCGTGGGAAGAACGCTTGGCCAAAGTCAACCAAAGGATCGGACTGTGGAGCCTCAGACAACTCACTATTGAGGGCAAAGCAATGGTCCTGCGTAACGAAGTCTTGCCTGTGCTACAATACACTGCACAGGCATGGCCCCCTCTTGCAACGGTCTCGAGGGCCATTACCAGGACTGTGTTTCGCTTCATCTGGGGCTCGAAAATGGACAGAGTAAAGCGGACTGTTATGTACAAGGAGCCCCGCAAAGGTGGGAAGGGTATACCCGACATTCCCACTCTGCTGCGGATCGCTTTTGTATGTGACTGTGTTCGTAGGACTCTGAGGACAGCAAACGGCTCTGCGGGCAAGGCCATGTCCCGCTACTTCCTCCTTCCCCTCTGGCGAGGTTTTGGCTGGGATAAGTGGGACAGCTCCTTCCCTTACAACTGGCACGCTCCCTGGTTCTACGGAGATGTCGTCCGGTTTGTGAGGGAGCATCAACTGGAGGGTCTTAAGCCCGACTTGTGGAAACCTAAGACGATCCACAAGCACATCAGAGCAAAGGACTCACTGGAGTTTGTTCCAGGGCTTCATGCCGACACGTTGGAGACTGTTTGGACTAACGTGTCATCTGGCAGGTTGACCAACGGGCACAAGGACATTTCATGGATGGCCATCCAGGGAGGACTGCCTCTTAGGTCATTCATGCATGCCCGCAACCTGTGCAAGACCCGGTACTGCCCCAGGTGCCCCTTCACGGAGGAAACATCTTTGCACATTTTCTGGCAGTGCCCCTTTGCACAGGGTCTGTTGAAAGCCTTGGAACACGAACTCAAGGACTCAGTTCCCAGGAACAGACTGTCGTACCGCTCGGTACTTTATGGACTATTTCCTGGGAATACCACGGATGGAGCAATCCAGGAAGCCTGGCGCCTTATGAACTGTTTTAAGGACGCTATATGGTTCGCCAGGAATCGTCTGATTTTGCGGAGAGAGAGTGTGTCCGTCCAGGACTGCCGCAGGCTGATCCACAGCCTGCTCAGAGACTATTCCACCTGGGACAGCCCGGACGTCGATGAGGAAGAGGACTGATACTCCCCTTCCCCCCACTCTCCCTTCTTGTGTGTTGTCTTTCAATAAAGCTTCGGGCCTGTGATTTCCCGCTTCCCTATCCCCTCCTACCCACTCCCCTATCCCATCACTTGTCTGTAATGCTTTGTTGTTTGGCTTTAGTGAATGCAAGAATGTTAGTGTAGCATGTGGTGTAATGTATAGCATAGGCTAGCCTGTACTGTGTATTATACTGTCATGTTATGTTTGACGACTGTTATTATTTATTATTTGCTGCTTCATGGCTTGCGCTGCGTCGCAGTAATGTTTGTATGATGACGATTGATTGTCAATAAAGCATTTTTCAATCAAAAAATCTGTTCTTATCAGTTTAATATCTGATACGTCCCCTATCTGGGGACCATATATTAAATGGATTTTTAGAACAGGGAGATGGAAATAGAGCTTGCTCTGTCCACTCCACGCATTGACCTGGTATTGCAGTATTTCCAGGACCGGTGCACCCTTCCCTTATGTGTTGACTAAAATCAGATTCCAAAAGTGCTATTTGTGTTTGCTATTGTTTTTGTCTTTCTGATGGGATCTCCCCTTTTAATCCCATTATTTCAACACCTGTTGGACAATGCATTTGTACAGTCATGTGTGATAATGAGCTCATTTATTAAATGCAATTAATTAATACATTGCCACCTCTTGTTGTGTGTGTGTCTTCTGTGTTTCTGTGTTTCCGGCATTTCACATTGGAACAGCTCATTCACCTTCCTTGTCTTCTCTCCGCCCTCCCTCCTAGGTAGGTTAAAGAGCTGCACCTGAGCCAGCCACTGATTGATGCAGCACCACAGTCAAATAGCGGAGTGGAGTAGGGGAACAGCAAACAGCCATTAAAGCCGCCCGCCCGCCCGCCCGCCCGCCTGCCTGCCTGCCTGCCTGCCTGCCTGCCCGCCACAATGGACCTACCTGTGTACACTACATGGATGTGATGGAATGTACTGTCGTCCCTACATTTCAAGAAGAAGTAAGAATTGCAGTTGCAACAAAGCCTTGCTTGCCTACAAAGAGAGCAGCAATTTGGATTTGTTACTATGTTACCTAGAAGAATAACAAACTGTGCAAGGATGGAGGTTGTAGGAGCAAAGAGAAGTTGTCTGTAAAGTTGGTGGATGCTTATTTTCCATTTTGCAGTCCCTTGTCTCCCTCTTGTGGCCTCCTGGAGGCAAATAAATGTGCAAAAAAAAGACAGCCTGGCGGCCGGCTGTTGCAGTGTTGCCCTCTCAGGCAACACTGAGTGACTGACTGAGCCGCACCGTCTTATATAAAGTTCAGACGGAACTTTGCACGTGTCATAGTGGAGCCCTCAGGATTCCAGAGCCAGCTTTCTGACATCATAATGGGGCCTGCCTCAGAGATAAAAGCCTGGGCCCAGGCAGTGTTGGTCAGTGCTGCTCAGCAGGCAGCACCGGACTGGACTGGATTAAAGCTGATACAAGGTGTGAAGGAACAAGGGGTGGCTGTGGGCATGCACTTGCTGCCGCTGCCAGTGTTTATCTGCATGGCAGGAGGGCATTTGGGCGTTGCCAGGAAGGCGTTTTTATGTAGATTCCTCCTCTTTCAGCACTGCATTGTGGTGCAAGCAAAAGAAGCAAATCCTGTGTAGCTTCCTCTCCGGCCTTTATTCACCTCCCGCTTAGTAGCTGTAAATGTGTGTGAGCCTGCAGGGCCCCATGGAATTGCCTAGGAGTAGGCTGAATCAATCGCTGCAAGGGGTGAACAGCAGTATGGGACAGGCTCGGGCAAGGCAAGGGCCGCTCGGGTTATCGCTTCTCGGCCTTTTGGCTAAGATCAAGTGTAGTATCTGTTCTTATCAGTTTAATATCTGATACGTCCCCTATCTGGGGACCATATATTAAATGGATTTTTAGAACAGGGAGATGGAAATAGAGCTTGCTCTGTCCACTCCACGCATTGACCTGGTATTGCAGTATTTCCAGGACCGGTGCACCCTTCCCTTATGTGTTGACTAAAATCAGATTCCAAAAGTGCTATTTGTGTTTGCTATTGTTTTTGTCTTTCTGATGGGATCTCCCCTTTTAATCCCATTATTTCAACACCTGTTGGACAATGCATTTGTACAGTCATGTGTGATAATGAGCTCATTTATTAAATGCAATTAATTAATACATTGCCACCTCTTGTTGTGTGTGTGTCTTCTGTGTTTCTGTGTTTCCGGCATTTCACATTGGAACAGCTCATTCACCTTCCTTGTCTTCTCTCCGCCCTCCCTCCTAGGTAGGTTAAAGAGCTGCACCTGAGCCAGCCACTGATTGATGCAGCACCACAGTCAAATAGCGGAGTGGAGTAGGGGAACAGCAAACAGCCATTAAAGCCGCCCGCCCGCCCGCCCGCCCGCCTGCCTGCCTGCCTGCCTGCCTGCCCGCCACAATGGACCTACCTGTGTACACTACATGGATGTGATGGAATGTACTGTCGTCCCTACATTTCAAGAAGAAGTAAGAATTGCAGTTGCAACAAAGCCTTGCTTGCCTACAAAGAGAGCAGCAATTTGGATTTGTTACTATGTTACCTAGAAGAATAACAAACTGTGCAAGGATGGAGGTTGTAGGAGCAAAGAGAAGTTGTCTGTAAAGTTGGTGGATGCTTATTTTCCATTTTGCAGTCCCTTGTCTCCCTCTTGTGGCCTCCTGGAGGCAAATAAATGTGCAAAAAAAAGACAGCCTGGCGGCCGGCTGTTGCAGTGTTGCCCTCTCAGGCAACACTGAGTGACTGACTGAGCCGCACCGTCTTATATAAAGTTCAGACGGAACTTTGCACGTGTCATAGTGGAGCCCTCAGGATTCCAGAGCCAGCTTTCTGACATCATAATGGGGCCTGCCTCAGAGATAAAAGCCTGGGCCCAGGCAGTGTTGGTCAGTGCTGCTCAGCAGGCAGCACCGGACTGGACTGGATTAAAGCTGATACAAGGTGTGAAGGAACAAGGGGTGGCTGTGGGCATGCACTTGCTGCCGCTGCCAGTGTTTATCTGCATGGCAGGAGGGCATTTGGGCGTTGCCAGGAAGGCGTTTTTATGTAGATTCCTCCTCTTTCAGCACTGCATTGTGGTGCAAGCAAAAGAAGCAAATCCTGTGTAGCTTCCTCTCCGGCCTTTATTCACCTCCCGCTTAGTAGCTGTAAATGTGTGTGAGCCTGCAGGGCCCCATGGAATTGCCTAGGAGTAGGCTGAATCAATCGCTGCAAGGGGTGAACAGCAGTATGGGACAGGCTCGGGCAAGGCAAGGGCCGCTCGGGTTATCGCTTCTCGGCCTTTTGGCTAAGATCAAGTGTAGTATCTGTTCTTATCAGTTTAATATCTGATACGTCCCCTATCTGGGGACCATATATTAAATGGATTTTTAGAACAGGGAGATGGAAATAGAGCTTGCTCTGTCCACTCCACGCATTGACCTGGTATTGCAGTATTTCCAGGACCGGTGCACCCTTCCCTTATGTGTTGACTAAAATCAGATTCCAAAAGTGCTATTTGTGTTTGCTATTGTTTTTGTCTTTCTGATGGGATCTCCCCTTTTAATCCCATTATTTCAACACCTGTTGGACAATGCATTTGTACAGTCATGTGTGATAATGAGCTCATTTATTAAATGCAATTAATTAATACATTGCCACCTCTTGTTGTGTGTGTGTCTTCTGTGTTTCTGTGTTTCCGGCATTTCACATTGGAACAGCTCATTCACCTTCCTTGTCTTCTCTCCGCCCTCCCTCCTAGGTAGGTTAAAGAGCTGCACCTGAGCCAGCCACTGATTGATGCAGCACCACAGTCAAATAGCGGAGTGGAGTAGGGGAACAGCAAACAGCCATTAAAGCCGCCCGCCCGCCCGCCCGCCCGCCTGCCTGCCTGCCTGCCTGCCTGCCTGCCCGCCACAATGGACCTACCTGTGTACACTACATGGATGTGATGGAATGTACTGTCGTCCCTACATTTCAAGAAGAAGTAAGAATTGCAGTTGCAACAAAGCCTTGCTTGCCTACAAAGAGAGCAGCAATTTGGATTTGTTACTATGTTACCTAGAAGAATAACAAACTGTGCAAGGATGGAGGTTGTAGGAGCAAAGAGAAGTTGTCTGTAAAGTTGGTGGATGCTTATTTTCCATTTTGCAGTCCCTTGTCTCCCTCTTGTGGCCTCCTGGAGGCAAATAAATGTGCAAAAAAAAGACAGCCTGGCGGCCGGCTGTTGCAGTGTTGCCCTCTCAGGCAACACTGAGTGACTGACTGAGCCGCACCGTCTTATATAAAGTTCAGACGGAACTTTGCACGTGTCATAGTGGAGCCCTCAGGATTCCAGAGCCAGCTTTCTGACATCATAATGGGGCCTGCCTCAGAGATAAAAGCCTGGGCCCAGGCAGTGTTGGTCAGTGCTGCTCAGCAGGCAGCACCGGACTGGACTGGATTAAAGCTGATACAAGGTGTGAAGGAACAAGGGGTGGCTGTGGGCATGCACTTGCTGCCGCTGCCAGTGTTTATCTGCATGGCAGGAGGGCATTTGGGCGTTGCCAGGAAGGCGTTTTTATGTAGATTCCTCCTCTTTCAGCACTGCATTGTGGTGCAAGCAAAAGAAGCAAATCCTGTGTAGCTTCCTCTCCGGCCTTTATTCACCTCCCGCTTAGTAGCTGTAAATGTGTGTGAGCCTGCAGGGCCCCATGGAATTGCCTAGGAGTAGGCTGAATCAATCGCTGCAAGGGGTGAACAGCAGTATGGGACAGGCTCGGGCAAGGCAAGGGCCGCTCGGGTTATCGCTTCTCGGCCTTTTGGCTAAGATCAAGTGTAGTATCTGTTCTTATCAGTTTAATATCTGATACGTCCCCTATCTGGGGACCATATATTAAATGGATTTTTAGAACAGGGAGATGGAAATAGAGCTTGCTCTGTCCACTCCACGCATTGACCTGGTATTGCAGTATTTCCAGGACCGGTGCACCCTTCCCTTATGTGTTGACTAAAATCAGATTCCAAAAGTGCTATTTGTGTTTGCTATTGTTTTTGTCTTTCTGATGGGATCTCCCCTTTTAATCCCATTATTTCAACACCTGTTGGACAATGCATTTGTACAGTCATGTGTGATAATGAGCTCATTTATTAAATGCAATTAATTAATACATTGCCACCTCTTGTTGTGTGTGTGTCTTCTGTGTTTCTGTGTTTCCGGCATTTCACATTGGAACAGCTCATTCACCTTCCTTGTCTTCTCTCCGCCCTCCCTCCTAGGTAGGTTAAAGAGCTGCACCTGAGCCAGCCACTGATTGATGCAGCACCACAGTCAAATAGCGGAGTGGAGTAGGGGAACAGCAAACAGCCATTAAAGCCGCCCGCCCGCCCGCCCGCCCGCCTGCCTGCCTGCCTGCCTGCCTGCCCGCCACAATGGACCTACCTGTGTACACTACATGGATGTGATGGAATGTACTGTCGTCCCTACATTTCAAGAAGAAGTAAGAATTGCAGTTGCAACAAAGCCTTGCTTGCCTACAAAGAGAGCAGCAATTTGGATTTGTTACTATGTTACCTAGAAGAATAACAAACTGTGCAAGGATGGAGGTTGTAGGAGCAAAGAGAAGTTGTCTGTAAAGTTGGTGGATGCTTATTTTCCATTTTGCAGTCCCTTGTCTCCCTCTTGTGGCCTCCTGGAGGCAAATAAATGTGCAAAAAAAAGACAGCCTGGCGGCCGGCTGTTGCAGTGTTGCCCTCTCAGGCAACACTGAGTGACTGACTGAGCCGCACCGTCTTATATAAAGTTCAGACGGAACTTTGCACGTGTCATAGTGGAGCCCTCAGGATTCCAGAGCCAGCTTTCTGACATCATAATGGGGCCTGCCTCAGAGATAAAAGCCTGGGCCCAGGCAGTGTTGGTCAGTGCTGCTCAGCAGGCAGCACCGGACTGGACTGGATTAAAGCTGATACAAGGTGTGAAGGAACAAGGGGTGGCTGTGGGCATGCACTTGCTGCCGCTGCCAGTGTTTATCTGCATGGCAGGAGGGCATTTGGGCGTTGCCAGGAAGGCGTTTTTATGTAGATTCCTCCTCTTTCAGCACTGCATTGTGGTGCAAGCAAAAGAAGCAAATCCTGTGTAGCTTCCTCTCCGGCCTTTATTCACCTCCCGCTTAGTAGCTGTAAATGTGTGTGAGCCTGCAGGGCCCCATGGAATTGCCTAGGAGTAGGCTGAATCAATCGCTGCAAGGGGTGAACAGCAGTATGGGACAGGCTCGGGCAAGGCAAGGGCCGCTCGGGTTATCGCTTCTCGGCCTTTTGGCTAAGATCAAGTGTAGTATCTGTTCTTATCAGTTTAATATCTGATACGTCCCCTATCTGGGGACCATATATTAAATGGATTTTTAGAACAGGGAGATGGAAATAGAGCTTGCTCTGTCCACTCCACGCATTGACCTGGTATTGCAGTATTTCCAGGACCGGTGCACCCTTCCCTTATGTGTTGACTAAAATCAGATTCCAAAAGTGCTATTTGTGTTTGCTATTGTTTTTGTCTTTCTGATGGGATCTCCCCTTTTAATCCCATTATTTCAACACCTGTTGGACAATGCATTTGTACAGTCATGTGTGATAATGAGCTCATTTATTAAATGCAATTAATTAATACATTGCCACCTCTTGTTGTGTGTGTGTCTTCTGTGTTTCTGTGTTTCCGGCATTTCACATTGGAACAGCTCATTCACCTTCCTTGTCTTCTCTCCGCCCTCCCTCCTAGGTAGGTTAAAGAGCTGCACCTGAGCCAGCCACTGATTGATGCAGCACCACAGTCAAATAGCGGAGTGGAGTAGGGGAACAGCAAACAGCCATTAAAGCCGCCCGCCCGCCCGCCCGCCCGCCTGCCTGCCTGCCTGCCTGCCTGCCCGCCACAATGGACCTACCTGTGTACACTACATGGATGTGATGGAATGTACTGTCGTCCCTACATTTCAAGAAGAAGTAAGAATTGCAGTTGCAACAAAGCCTTGCTTGCCTACAAAGAGAGCAGCAATTTGGATTTGTTACTATGTTACCTAGAAGAATAACAAACTGTGCAAGGATGGAGGTTGTAGGAGCAAAGAGAAGTTGTCTGTAAAGTTGGTGGATGCTTATTTTCCATTTTGCAGTCCCTTGTCTCCCTCTTGTGGCCTCCTGGAGGCAAATAAATGTGCAAAAAAAAGACAGCCTGGCGGCCGGCTGTTGCAGTGTTGCCCTCTCAGGCAACACTGAGTGACTGACTGAGCCGCACCGTCTTATATAAAGTTCAGACGGAACTTTGCACGTGTCATAGTGGAGCCCTCAGGATTCCAGAGCCAGCTTTCTGACATCATAATGGGGCCTGCCTCAGAGATAAAAGCCTGGGCCCAGGCAGTGTTGGTCAGTGCTGCTCAGCAGGCAGCACCGGACTGGACTGGATTAAAGCTGATACAAGGTGTGAAGGAACAAGGGGTGGCTGTGGGCATGCACTTGCTGCCGCTGCCAGTGTTTATCTGCATGGCAGGAGGGCATTTGGGCGTTGCCAGGAAGGCGTTTTTATGTAGATTCCTCCTCTTTCAGCACTGCATTGTGGTGCAAGCAAAAGAAGCAAATCCTGTGTAGCTTCCTCTCCGGCCTTTATTCACCTCCCGCTTAGTAGCTGTAAATGTGTGTGAGCCTGCAGGGCCCCATGGAATTGCCTAGGAGTAGGCTGAATCAATCGCTGCAAGGGGTGAACAGCAGTATGGGACAGGCTCGGGCAAGGCAAGGGCCGCTCGGGTTATCGCTTCTCGGCCTTTTGGCTAAGATCAAGTGTAGTATCTGTTCTTATCAGTTTAATATCTGATACGTCCCCTATCTGGGGACCATATATTAAATGGATTTTTAGAACAGGGAGATGGAAATAGAGCTTGCTCTGTCCACTCCACGCATTGACCTGGTATTGCAGTATTTCCAGGACCGGTGCACCCTTCCCTTATGTGTTGACTAAAATCAGATTCCAAAAGTGCTATTTGTGTTTGCTATTGTTTTTGTCTTTCTGATGGGATCTCCCCTTTTAATCCCATTATTTCAACACCTGTTGGACAATGCATTTGTACAGTCATGTGTGATAATGAGCTCATTTATTAAATGCAATTAATTAATACATTGCCACCTCTTGTTGTGTGTGTGTCTTCTGTGTTTCTGTGTTTCCGGCATTTCACATTGGAACAGCTCATTCACCTTCCTTGTCTTCTCTCCGCCCTCCCTCCTAGGTAGGTTAAAGAGCTGCACCTGAGCCAGCCACTGATTGATGCAGCACCACAGTCAAATAGCGGAGTGGAGTAGGGGAACAGCAAACAGCCATTAAAGCCGCCCGCCCGCCCGCCCGCCCGCCTGCCTGCCTGCCTGCCTGCCTGCCCGCCACAATGGACCTACCTGTGTACACTACATGGATGTGATGGAATGTACTGTCGTCCCTACATTTCAAGAAGAAGTAAGAATTGCAGTTGCAACAAAGCCTTGCTTGCCTACAAAGAGAGCAGCAATTTGGATTTGTTACTATGTTACCTAGAAGAATAACAAACTGTGCAAGGATGGAGGTTGTAGGAGCAAAGAGAAGTTGTCTGTAAAGTTGGTGGATGCTTATTTTCCATTTTGCAGTCCCTTGTCTCCCTCTTGTGGCCTCCTGGAGGCAAATAAATGTGCAAAAAAAAGACAGCCTGGCGGCCGGCTGTTGCAGTGTTGCCCTCTCAGGCAACACTGAGTGACTGACTGAGCCGCACCGTCTTATATAAAGTTCAGACGGAACTTTGCACGTGTCATAGTGGAGCCCTCAGGATTCCAGAGCCAGCTTTCTGACATCATAATGGGGCCTGCCTCAGAGATAAAAGCCTGGGCCCAGGCAGTGTTGGTCAGTGCTGCTCAGCAGGCAGCACCGGACTGGACTGGATTAAAGCTGATACAAGGTGTGAAGGAACAAGGGGTGGCTGTGGGCATGCACTTGCTGCCGCTGCCAGTGTTTATCTGCATGGCAGGAGGGCATTTGGGCGTTGCCAGGAAGGCGTTTTTATGTAGATTCCTCCTCTTTCAGCACTGCATTGTGGTGCAAGCAAAAGAAGCAAATCCTGTGTAGCTTCCTCTCCGGCCTTTATTCACCTCCCGCTTAGTAGCTGTAAATGTGTGTGAGCCTGCAGGGCCCCATGGAATTGCCTAGGAGTAGGCTGAATCAATCGCTGCAAGGGGTGAACAGCAGTATGGGACAGGCTCGGGCAAGGCAAGGGCCGCTCGGGTTATCGCTTCTCGGCCTTTTGGCTAAGATCAAGTGTAGTATCTGTTCTTATCAGTTTAATATCTGATACGTCCCCTATCTGGGGACCATATATTAAATGGATTTTTAGAACAGGGAGATGGAAATAGAGCTTGCTCTGTCCACTCCACGCATTGACCTGGTATTGCAGTATTTCCAGGACCGGTGCACCCTTCCCTTATGTGTTGACTAAAATCAGATTCCAAAAGTGCTATTTGTGTTTGCTATTGTTTTTGTCTTTCTGATGGGATCTCCCCTTTTAATCCCATTATTTCAACACCTGTTGGACAATGCATTTGTACAGTCATGTGTGATAATGAGCTCATTTATTAAATGCAATTAATTAATACATTGCCACCTCTTGTTGTGTGTGTGTCTTCTGTGTTTCTGTGTTTCCGGCATTTCACATTGGAACAGCTCATTCACCTTCCTTGTCTTCTCTCCGCCCTCCCTCCTAGGTAGGTTAAAGAGCTGCACCTGAGCCAGCCACTGATTGATGCAGCACCACAGTCAAATAGCGGAGTGGAGTAGGGGAACAGCAAACAGCCATTAAAGCCGCCCGCCCGCCCGCCCGCCCGCCTGCCTGCCTGCCTGCCTGCCTGCCCGCCACAATGGACCTACCTGTGTACACTACATGGATGTGATGGAATGTACTGTCGTCCCTACATTTCAAGAAGAAGTAAGAATTGCAGTTGCAACAAAGCCTTGCTTGCCTACAAAGAGAGCAGCAATTTGGATTTGTTACTATGTTACCTAGAAGAATAACAAACTGTGCAAGGATGGAGGTTGTAGGAGCAAAGAGAAGTTGTCTGTAAAGTTGGTGGATGCTTATTTTCCATTTTGCAGTCCCTTGTCTCCCTCTTGTGGCCTCCTGGAGGCAAATAAATGTGCAAAAAAAAGACAGCCTGGCGGCCGGCTGTTGCAGTGTTGCCCTCTCAGGCAACACTGAGTGACTGACTGAGCCGCACCGTCTTATATAAAGTTCAGACGGAACTTTGCACGTGTCATAGTGGAGCCCTCAGGATTCCAGAGCCAGCTTTCTGACATCATAATGGGGCCTGCCTCAGAGATAAAAGCCTGGGCCCAGGCAGTGTTGGTCAGTGCTGCTCAGCAGGCAGCACCGGACTGGACTGGATTAAAGCTGATACAAGGTGTGAAGGAACAAGGGGTGGCTGTGGGCATGCACTTGCTGCCGCTGCCAGTGTTTATCTGCATGGCAGGAGGGCATTTGGGCGTTGCCAGGAAGGCGTTTTTATGTAGATTCCTCCTCTTTCAGCACTGCATTGTGGTGCAAGCAAAAGAAGCAAATCCTGTGTAGCTTCCTCTCCGGCCTTTATTCACCTCCCGCTTAGTAGCTGTAAATGTGTGTGAGCCTGCAGGGCCCCATGGAATTGCCTAGGAGTAGGCTGAATCAATCGCTGCAAGGGGTGAACAGCAGTATGGGACAGGCTCGGGCAAGGCAAGGGCCGCTCGGGTTATCGCTTCTCGGCCTTTTGGCTAAGATCAAGTGTAGTATCTGTTCTTATCAGTTTAATATCTGATACGTCCCCTATCTGGGGACCATATATTAAATGGATTTTTAGAACAGGGAGATGGAAATAGAGCTTGCTCTGTCCACTCCACGCATTGACCTGGTATTGCAGTATTTCCAGGACCGGTGCACCCTTCCCTTATGTGTTGACTAAAATCAGATTCCAAAAGTGCTATTTGTGTTTGCTATTGTTTTTGTCTTTCTGATGGGATCTCCCCTTTTAATCCCATTATTTCAACACCTGTTGGACAATGCATTTGTACAGTCATGTGTGATAATGAGCTCATTTATTAAATGCAATTAATTAATACATTGCCACCTCTTGTTGTGTGTGTGTCTTCTGTGTTTCTGTGTTTCCGGCATTTCACATTGGAACAGCTCATTCACCTTCCTTGTCTTCTCTCCGCCCTCCCTCCTAGGTAGGTTAAAGAGCTGCACCTGAGCCAGCCACTGATTGATGCAGCACCACAGTCAAATAGCGGAGTGGAGTAGGGGAACAGCAAACAGCCATTAAAGCCGCCCGCCCGCCCGCCCGCCCGCCTGCCTGCCTGCCTGCCTGCCTGCCCGCCACAATGGACCTACCTGTGTACACTACATGGATGTGATGGAATGTACTGTCGTCCCTACATTTCAAGAAGAAGTAAGAATTGCAGTTGCAACAAAGCCTTGCTTGCCTACAAAGAGAGCAGCAATTTGGATTTGTTACTATGTTACCTAGAAGAATAACAAACTGTGCAAGGATGGAGGTTGTAGGAGCAAAGAGAAGTTGTCTGTAAAGTTGGTGGATGCTTATTTTCCATTTTGCAGTCCCTTGTCTCCCTCTTGTGGCCTCCTGGAGGCAAATAAATGTGCAAAAAAAAGACAGCCTGGCGGCCGGCTGTTGCAGTGTTGCCCTCTCAGGCAACACTGAGTGACTGACTGAGCCGCACCGTCTTATATAAAGTTCAGACGGAACTTTGCACGTGTCATAGTGGAGCCCTCAGGATTCCAGAGCCAGCTTTCTGACATCATAATGGGGCCTGCCTCAGAGATAAAAGCCTGGGCCCAGGCAGTGTTGGTCAGTGCTGCTCAGCAGGCAGCACCGGACTGGACTGGATTAAAGCTGATACAAGGTGTGAAGGAACAAGGGGTGGCTGTGGGCATGCACTTGCTGCCGCTGCCAGTGTTTATCTGCATGGCAGGAGGGCATTTGGGCGTTGCCAGGAAGGCGTTTTTATGTAGATTCCTCCTCTTTCAGCACTGCATTGTGGTGCAAGCAAAAGAAGCAAATCCTGTGTAGCTTCCTCTCCGGCCTTTATTCACCTCCCGCTTAGTAGCTGTAAATGTGTGTGAGCCTGCAGGGCCCCATGGAATTGCCTAGGAGTAGGCTGAATCAATCGCTGCAAGGGGTGAACAGCAGTATGGGACAGGCTCGGGCAAGGCAAGGGCCGCTCGGGTTATCGCTTCTCGGCCTTTTGGCTAAGATCAAGTGTAGTATCTGTTCTTATCAGTTTAATATCTGATACGTCCCCTATCTGGGGACCATATATTAAATGGATTTTTAGAACAGGGAGATGGAAATAGAGCTTGCTCTGTCCACTCCACGCATTGACCTGGTATTGCAGTATTTCCAGGACCGGTGCACCCTTCCCTTATGTGTTGACTAAAATCAGATTCCAAAAGTGCTATTTGTGTTTGCTATTGTTTTTGTCTTTCTGATGGGATCTCCCCTTTTAATCCCATTATTTCAACACCTGTTGGACAATGCATTTGTACAGTCATGTGTGATAATGAGCTCATTTATTAAATGCAATTAATTAATACATTGCCACCTCTTGTTGTGTGTGTGTCTTCTGTGTTTCTGTGTTTCCGGCATTTCACATTGGAACAGCTCATTCACCTTCCTTGTCTTCTCTCCGCCCTCCCTCCTAGGTAGGTTAAAGAGCTGCACCTGAGCCAGCCACTGATTGATGCAGCACCACAGTCAAATAGCGGAGTGGAGTAGGGGAACAGCAAACAGCCATTAAAGCCGCCCGCCCGCCCGCCCGCCCGCCTGCCTGCCTGCCTGCCTGCCTGCCCGCCACAATGGACCTACCTGTGTACACTACATGGATGTGATGGAATGTACTGTCGTCCCTACATTTCAAGAAGAAGTAAGAATTGCAGTTGCAACAAAGCCTTGCTTGCCTACAAAGAGAGCAGCAATTTGGATTTGTTACTATGTTACCTAGAAGAATAACAAACTGTGCAAGGATGGAGGTTGTAGGAGCAAAGAGAAGTTGTCTGTAAAGTTGGTGGATGCTTATTTTCCATTTTGCAGTCCCTTGTCTCCCTCTTGTGGCCTCCTGGAGGCAAATAAATGTGCAAAAAAAAGACAGCCTGGCGGCCGGCTGTTGCAGTGTTGCCCTCTCAGGCAACACTGAGTGACTGACTGAGCCGCACCGTCTTATATAAAGTTCAGACGGAACTTTGCACGTGTCATAGTGGAGCCCTCAGGATTCCAGAGCCAGCTTTCTGACATCATAATGGGGCCTGCCTCAGAGATAAAAGCCTGGGCCCAGGCAGTGTTGGTCAGTGCTGCTCAGCAGGCAGCACCGGACTGGACTGGATTAAAGCTGATACAAGGTGTGAAGGAACAAGGGGTGGCTGTGGGCATGCACTTGCTGCCGCTGCCAGTGTTTATCTGCATGGCAGGAGGGCATTTGGGCGTTGCCAGGAAGGCGTTTTTATGTAGATTCCTCCTCTTTCAGCACTGCATTGTGGTGCAAGCAAAAGAAGCAAATCCTGTGTAGCTTCCTCTCCGGCCTTTATTCACCTCCCGCTTAGTAGCTGTAAATGTGTGTGAGCCTGCAGGGCCCCATGGAATTGCCTAGGAGTAGGCTGAATCAATCGCTGCAAGGGGTGAACAGCAGTATGGGACAGGCTCGGGCAAGGCAAGGGCCGCTCGGGTTATCGCTTCTCGGCCTTTTGGCTAAGATCAAGTGTAGTATCTGTTCTTATCAGTTTAATATCTGATACGTCCCCTATCTGGGGACCATATATTAAATGGATTTTTAGAACAGGGAGATGGAAATAGAGCTTGCTCTGTCCACTCCACGCATTGACCTGGTATTGCAGTATTTCCAGGACCGGTGCACCCTTCCCTTATGTGTTGACTAAAATCAGATTCCAAAAGTGCTATTTGTGTTTGCTATTGTTTTTGTCTTTCTGATGGGATCTCCCCTTTTAATCCCATTATTTCAACACCTGTTGGACAATGCATTTGTACAGTCATGTGTGATAATGAGCTCATTTATTAAATGCAATTAATTAATACATTGCCACCTCTTGTTGTGTGTGTGTCTTCTGTGTTTCTGTGTTTCCGGCATTTCACATTGGAACAGCTCATTCACCTTCCTTGTCTTCTCTCCGCCCTCCCTCCTAGGTAGGTTAAAGAGCTGCACCTGAGCCAGCCACTGATTGATGCAGCACCACAGTCAAATAGCGGAGTGGAGTAGGGGAACAGCAAACAGCCATTAAAGCCGCCCGCCCGCCCGCCCGCCCGCCTGCCTGCCTGCCTGCCTGCCTGCCCGCCACAATGGACCTACCTGTGTACACTACATGGATGTGATGGAATGTACTGTCGTCCCTACATTTCAAGAAGAAGTAAGAATTGCAGTTGCAACAAAGCCTTGCTTGCCTACAAAGAGAGCAGCAATTTGGATTTGTTACTATGTTACCTAGAAGAATAACAAACTGTGCAAGGATGGAGGTTGTAGGAGCAAAGAGAAGTTGTCTGTAAAGTTGGTGGATGCTTATTTTCCATTTTGCAGTCCCTTGTCTCCCTCTTGTGGCCTCCTGGAGGCAAATAAATGTGCAAAAAAAAGACAGCCTGGCGGCCGGCTGTTGCAGTGTTGCCCTCTCAGGCAACACTGAGTGACTGACTGAGCCGCACCGTCTTATATAAAGTTCAGACGGAACTTTGCACGTGTCATAGTGGAGCCCTCAGGATTCCAGAGCCAGCTTTCTGACATCATAATGGGGCCTGCCTCAGAGATAAAAGCCTGGGCCCAGGCAGTGTTGGTCAGTGCTGCTCAGCAGGCAGCACCGGACTGGACTGGATTAAAGCTGATACAAGGTGTGAAGGAACAAGGGGTGGCTGTGGGCATGCACTTGCTGCCGCTGCCAGTGTTTATCTGCATGGCAGGAGGGCATTTGGGCGTTGCCAGGAAGGCGTTTTTATGTAGATTCCTCCTCTTTCAGCACTGCATTGTGGTGCAAGCAAAAGAAGCAAATCCTGTGTAGCTTCCTCTCCGGCCTTTATTCACCTCCCGCTTAGTAGCTGTAAATGTGTGTGAGCCTGCAGGGCCCCATGGAATTGCCTAGGAGTAGGCTGAATCAATCGCTGCAAGGGGTGAACAGCAGTATGGGACAGGCTCGGGCAAGGCAAGGGCCGCTCGGGTTATCGCTTCTCGGCCTTTTGGCTAAGATCAAGTGTAGTATCTGTTCTTATCAGTTTAATATCTGATACGTCCCCTATCTGGGGACCATATATTAAATGGATTTTTAGAACAGGGAGATGGAAATAGAGCTTGCTCTGTCCACTCCACGCATTGACCTGGTATTGCAGTATTTCCAGGACCGGTGCACCCTTCCCTTATGTGTTGACTAAAATCAGATTCCAAAAGTGCTATTTGTGTTTGCTATTGTTTTTGTCTTTCTGATGGGATCTCCCCTTTTAATCCCATTATTTCAACACCTGTTGGACAATGCATTTGTACAGTCATGTGTGATAATGAGCTCATTTATTAAATGCAATTAATTAATACATTGCCACCTCTTGTTGTGTGTGTGTCTTCTGTGTTTCTGTGTTTCCGGCATTTCACATTGGAACAGCTCATTCACCTTCCTTGTCTTCTCTCCGCCCTCCCTCCTAGGTAGGTTAAAGAGCTGCACCTGAGCCAGCCACTGATTGATGCAGCACCACAGTCAAATAGCGGAGTGGAGTAGGGGAACAGCAAACAGCCATTAAAGCCGCCCGCCCGCCCGCCCGCCCGCCTGCCTGCCTGCCTGCCTGCCTGCCCGCCACAATGGACCTACCTGTGTACACTACATGGATGTGATGGAATGTACTGTCGTCCCTACATTTCAAGAAGAAGTAAGAATTGCAGTTGCAACAAAGCCTTGCTTGCCTACAAAGAGAGCAGCAATTTGGATTTGTTACTATGTTACCTAGAAGAATAACAAACTGTGCAAGGATGGAGGTTGTAGGAGCAAAGAGAAGTTGTCTGTAAAGTTGGTGGATGCTTATTTTCCATTTTGCAGTCCCTTGTCTCCCTCTTGTGGCCTCCTGGAGGCAAATAAATGTGCAAAAAAAAGACAGCCTGGCGGCCGGCTGTTGCAGTGTTGCCCTCTCAGGCAACACTGAGTGACTGACTGAGCCGCACCGTCTTATATAAAGTTCAGACGGAACTTTGCACGTGTCATAGTGGAGCCCTCAGGATTCCAGAGCCAGCTTTCTGACATCATAATGGGGCCTGCCTCAGAGATAAAAGCCTGGGCCCAGGCAGTGTTGGTCAGTGCTGCTCAGCAGGCAGCACCGGACTGGACTGGATTAAAGCTGATACAAGGTGTGAAGGAACAAGGGGTGGCTGTGGGCATGCACTTGCTGCCGCTGCCAGTGTTTATCTGCATGGCAGGAGGGCATTTGGGCGTTGCCAGGAAGGCGTTTTTATGTAGATTCCTCCTCTTTCAGCACTGCATTGTGGTGCAAGCAAAAGAAGCAAATCCTGTGTAGCTTCCTCTCCGGCCTTTATTCACCTCCCGCTTAGTAGCTGTAAATGTGTGTGAGCCTGCAGGGCCCCATGGAATTGCCTAGGAGTAGGCTGAATCAATCGCTGCAAGGGG
This sequence comes from Rhinoderma darwinii, assembly GCF_050947455.1. Lineage (NCBI taxonomy): Eukaryota > Metazoa > Chordata > Amphibia > Anura > Rhinodermatidae > Rhinoderma > Rhinoderma darwinii. The sequence continues at coordinate 543,330 of NW_027461782.1, forward strand.
TGAACAGCAGTATGGGACAGGCTCGGGCAAGGCAAGGGCCGCTCGGGTTATCGCTTCTCGGCCTTTTGGCTAAGATCAAGTGTAGTATCTGTTCTTATCAGTTTAATATCTGATACGTCCCCTATCTGGGGACCATATATTAAATGGATTTTTAGAACAGGGAGATGGAAATAGAGCTTGCTCTGTCCACTCCACGCATTGACCTGGTATTGCAGTATTTCCAGGACCGGTGCACCCTTCCCTTATGTGTTGACTAAAATCAGATTCCAAAAGTGCTATTTGTGTTTGCTATTGTTTTTGTCTTTCTGATGGGATCTCCCCTTTTAATCCCATTATTTCAACACCTGTTGGACAATGCATTTGTACAGTCATGTGTGATAATGAGCTCATTTATTAAATGCAATTAATTAATACATTGCCACCTCTTGTTGTGTGTGTGTCTTCTGTGTTTCTGTGTTTCCGGCATTTCACATTGGAACAGCTCATTCACCTTCCTTGTCTTCTCTCCGCCCTCCCTCCTAGGTAGGTTAAAGAGCTGCACCTGAGCCAGCCACTGATTGATGCAGCACCACAGTCAAATAGCGGAGTGGAGTAGGGGAACAGCAAACAGCCATTAAAGCCGCCCGCCCGCCCGCCCGCCCGCCTGCCTGCCTGCCTGCCTGCCTGCCCGCCACAATGGACCTACCTGTGTACACTACATGGATGTGATGGAATGTACTGTCGTCCCTACATTTCAAGAAGAAGTAAGAATTGCAGTTGCAACAAAGCCTTGCTTGCCTACAAAGAGAGCAGCAATTTGGATTTGTTACTATGTTACCTAGAAGAATAACAAACTGTGCAAGGATGGAGGTTGTAGGAGCAAAGAGAAGTTGTCTGTAAAGTTGGTGGATGCTTATTTTCCATTTTGCAGTCCCTTGTCTCCCTCTTGTGGCCTCCTGGAGGCAAATAAATGTGCAAAAAAAAGACAGCCTGGCGGCCGGCTGTTGCAGTGTTGCCCTCTCAGGCAACACTGAGTGACTGACTGAGCCGCACCGTCTTATATAAAGTTCAGACGGAACTTTGCACGTGTCATAGTGGAGCCCTCAGGATTCCAGAGCCAGCTTTCTGACATCATAATGGGGCCTGCCTCAGAGATAAAAGCCTGGGCCCAGGCAGTGTTGGTCAGTGCTGCTCAGCAGGCAGCACCGGACTGGACTGGATTAAAGCTGATACAAGGTGTGAAGGAACAAGGGGTGGCTGTGGGCATGCACTTGCTGCCGCTGCCAGTGTTTATCTGCATGGCAGGAGGGCATTTGGGCGTTGCCAGGAAGGCGTTTTTATGTAGATTCCTCCTCTTTCAGCACTGCATTGTGGTGCAAGCAAAAGAAGCAAATCCTGTGTAGCTTCCTCTCCGGCCTTTATTCACCTCCCGCTTAGTAGCTGTAAATGTGTGTGAGCCTGCAGGGCCCCATGGAATTGCCTAGGAGTAGGCTGAATCAATCGCTGCAAGGGGTGAACAGCAGTATGGGACAGGCTCGGGCAAGGCAAGGGCCGCTCGGGTTATCGCTTCTCGGCCTTTTGGCTAAGATCAAGTGTAGTATCTGTTCTTATCAGTTTAATATCTGATACGTCCCCTATCTGGGGACCATATATTAAATGGATTTTTAGAACAGGGAGATGGAAATAGAGCTTGCTCTGTCCACTCCACGCATTGACCTGGTATTGCAGTATTTCCAGGACCGGTGCACCCTTCCCTTATGTGTTGACTAAAATCAGATTCCAAAAGTGCTATTTGTGTTTGCTATTGTTTTTGTCTTTCTGATGGGATCTCCCCTTTTAATCCCATTATTTCAACACCTGTTGGACAATGCATTTGTACAGTCATGTGTGATAATGAGCTCATTTATTAAATGCAATTAATTAATACATTGCCACCTCTTGTTGTGTGTGTGTCTTCTGTGTTTCTGTGTTTCCGGCATTTCACATTGGAACAGCTCATTCACCTTCCTTGTCTTCTCTCCGCCCTCCCTCCTAGGTAGGTTAAAGAGCTGCACCTGAGCCAGCCACTGATTGATGCAGCACCACAGTCAAATAGCGGAGTGGAGTAGGGGAACAGCAAACAGCCATTAAAGCCGCCCGCCCGCCCGCCCGCCCGCCTGCCTGCCTGCCTGCCTGCCTGCCTGCCCGCCACAATGGACCTACCTGTGTACACTACATGGATGTGATGGAATGTACTGTCGTCCCTACATTTCAAGAAGAAGTAAGAATTGCAGTTGCAACAAAGCCTTGCTTGCCTACAAAGAGAGCAGCAATTTGGATTTGTTACTATGTTACCTAGAAGAATAACAAACTGTGCAAGGATGGAGGTTGTAGGAGCAAAGAGAAGTTGTCTGTAAAGTTGGTGGATGCTTATTTTCCATTTTGCAGTCCCTTGTCTCCCTCTTGTGGCCTCCTGGAGGCAAATAAATGTGCAAAAAAAAGACAGCCTGGCGGCCGGCTGTTGCAGTGTTGCCCTCTCAGGCAACACTGAGTGACTGACTGAGCCGCACCGTCTTATATAAAGTTCAGACGGAACTTTGCACGTGTCATAGTGGAGCCCTCAGGATTCCAGAGCCAGCTTTCTGACATCATAATGGGGCCTGCCTCAGAGATAAAAGCCTGGGCCCAGGCAGTGTTGGTCAGTGCTGCTCAGCAGGCAGCACCGGACTGGACTGGATTAAAGCTGATACAAGGTGTGAAGGAACAAGGGGTGGCTGTGGGCATGCACTTGCTGCCGCTGCCAGTGTTTATCTGCATGGCAGGAGGGCATTTGGGCGTTGCCAGGAAGGCGTTTTTATGTAGATTCCTCCTCTTTCAGCACTGCATTGTGGTGCAAGCAAAAGAAGCAAATCCTGTGTAGCTTCCTCTCCGGCCTTTATTCACCTCCCGCTTAGTAGCTGTAAATGTGTGTGAGCCTGCAGGGCCCCATGGAATTGCCTAGGAGTAGGCTGAATCAATCGCTGCAAGGGGTGAACAGCAGTATGGGACAGGCTCGGGCAAGGCAAGGGCCGCTCGGGTTATCGCTTCTCGGCCTTTTGGCTAAGATCAAGTGTAGTATCTGTTCTTATCAGTTTAATATCTGATACGTCCCCTATCTGGGGACCATATATTAAATGGATTTTTAGAACAGGGAGATGGAAATAGAGCTTGCTCTGTCCACTCCACGCATTGACCTGGTATTGCAGTATTTCCAGGACCGGTGCACCCTTCCCTTATGTGTTGACTAAAATCAGATTCCAAAAGTGCTATTTGTGTTTGCTATTGTTTTTGTCTTTCTGATGGGATCTCCCCTTTTAATCCCATTATTTCAACACCTGTTGGACAATGCATTTGTACAGTCATGTGTGATAATGAGCTCATTTATTAAATGCAATTAATTAATACATTGCCACCTCTTGTTGTGTGTGTGTCTTCTGTGTTTCTGTGTTTCCGGCATTTCACATTGGAACAGCTCATTCACCTTCCTTGTCTTCTCTCCGCCCTCCCTCCTAGGTAGGTTAAAGAGCTGCACCTGAGCCAGCCACTGATTGATGCAGCACCACAGTCAAATAGCGGAGTGGAGTAGGGGAACAGCAAACAGCCATTAAAGCCGCCCGCCCGCCCGCCCGCCCGCCTGCCTGCCTGCCTGCCTGCCTGCCCGCCACAATGGACCTACCTGTGTACACTACATGGATGTGATGGAATGTACTGTCGTCCCTACATTTCAAGAAGAAGTAAGAATTGCAGTTGCAACAAAGCCTTGCTTGCCTACAAAGAGAGCAGCAATTTGGATTTGTTACTATGTTACCTAGAAGAATAACAAACTGTGCAAGGATGGAGGTTGTAGGAGCAAAGAGAAGTTGTCTGTAAAGTTGGTGGATGCTTATTTTCCATTTTGCAGTCCCTTGTCTCCCTCTTGTGGCCTCCTGGAGGCAAATAAATGTGCAAAAAAAAGACAGCCTGGCGGCCGGCTGTTGCAGTGTTGCCCTCTCAGGCAACACTGAGTGACTGACTGAGCCGCACCGTCTTATATAAAGTTCAGACGGAACTTTGCACGTGTCATAGTGGAGCCCTCAGGATTCCAGAGCCAGCTTTCTGACATCATAATGGGGCCTGCCTCAGAGATAAAAGCCTGGGCCCAGGCAGTGTTGGTCAGTGCTGCTCAGCAGGCAGCACCGGACTGGACTGGATTAAAGCTGATACAAGGTGTGAAGGAACAAGGGGTGGCTGTGGGCATGCACTTGCTGCCGCTGCCAGTGTTTATCTGCATGGCAGGAGGGCATTTGGGCGTTGCCAGGAAGGCGTTTTTATGTAGATTCCTCCTCTTTCAGCACTGCATTGTGGTGCAAGCAAAAGAAGCAAATCCTGTGTAGCTTCCTCTCCGGCCTTTATTCACCTCCCGCTTAGTAGCTGTAAATGTGTGTGAGCCTGCAGGGCCCCATGGAATTGCCTAGGAGTAGGCTGAATCAATCGCTGCAAGGGGTGAACAGCAGTATGGGACAGGCTCGGGCAAGGCAAGGGCCGCTCGGGTTATCGCTTCTCGGCCTTTTGGCTAAGATCAAGTGTAGTATCTGTTCTTATCAGTTTAATATCTGATACGTCCCCTATCTGGGGACCATATATTAAATGGATTTTTAGAACAGGGAGATGGAAATAGAGCTTGCTCTGTCCACTCCACGCATTGACCTGGTATTGCAGTATTTCCAGGACCGGTGCACCCTTCCCTTATGTGTTGACTAAAATCAGATTCCAAAAGTGCTATTTGTGTTTGCTATTGTTTTTGTCTTTCTGATGGGATCTCCCCTTTTAATCCCATTATTTCAACACCTGTTGGACAATGCATTTGTACAGTCATGTGTGATAATGAGCTCATTTATTAAATGCAATTAATTAATACATTGCCACCTCTTGTTGTGTGTGTGTCTTCTGTGTTTCTGTGTTTCCGGCATTTCACATTGGAACAGCTCATTCACCTTCCTTGTCTTCTCTCCGCCCTCCCTCCTAGGTAGGTTAAAGAGCTGCACCTGAGCCAGCCACTGATTGATGCAGCACCACAGTCAAATAGCGGAGTGGAGTAGGGGAACAGCAAACAGCCATTAAAGCCGCCCGCCCGCCCGCCCGCCCGCCTGCCTGCCTGCCTGCCTGCCTGCCCGCCACAATGGACCTACCTGTGTACACTACATGGATGTGATGGAATGTACTGTCGTCCCTACATTTCAAGAAGAAGTAAGAATTGCAGTTGCAACAAAGCCTTGCTTGCCTACAAAGAGAGCAGCAATTTGGATTTGTTACTATGTTACCTAGAAGAATAACAAACTGTGCAAGGATGGAGGTTGTAGGAGCAAAGAGAAGTTGTCTGTAAAGTTGGTGGATGCTTATTTTCCATTTTGCAGTCCCTTGTCTCCCTCTTGTGGCCTCCTGGAGGCAAATAAATGTGCAAAAAAAAGACAGCCTGGCGGCCGGCTGTTGCAGTGTTGCCCTCTCAGGCAACACTGAGTGACTGACTGAGCCGCACCGTCTTATATAAAGTTCAGACGGAACTTTGCACGTGTCATAGTGGAGCCCTCAGGATTCCAGAGCCAGCTTTCTGACATCATAATGGGGCCTGCCTCAGAGATAAAAGCCTGGGCCCAGGCAGTGTTGGTCAGTGCTGCTCAGCAGGCAGCACCGGACTGGACTGGATTAAAGCTGATACAAGGTGTGAAGGAACAAGGGGTGGCTGTGGGCATGCACTTGCTGCCGCTGCCAGTGTTTATCTGCATGGCAGGAGGGCATTTGGGCGTTGCCAGGAAGGCGTTTTTATGTAGATTCCTCCTCTTTCAGCACTGCATTGTGGTGCAAGCAAAAGAAGCAAATCCTGTGTAGCTTCCTCTCCGGCCTTTATTCACCTCCCGCTTAGTAGCTGTAAATGTGTGTGAGCCTGCAGGGCCCCATGGAATTGCCTAGGAGTAGGCTGAATCAATCGCTGCAAGGGGTGAACAGCAGTATGGGACAGGCTCGGGCAAGGCAAGGGCCGCTCGGGTTATCGCTTCTCGGCCTTTTGGCTAAGATCAAGTGTAGTATCTGTTCTTATCAGTTTAATATCTGATACGTCCCCTATCTGGGGACCATATATTAAATGGATTTTTAGAACAGGGAGATGGAAATAGAGCTTGCTCTGTCCACTCCACGCATTGACCTGGTATTGCAGTATTTCCAGGACCGGTGCACCCTTCCCTTATGTGTTGACTAAAATCAGATTCCAAAAGTGCTATTTGTGTTTGCTATTGTTTTTGTCTTTCTGATGGGATCTCCCCTTTTAATCCCATTATTTCAACACCTGTTGGACAATGCATTTGTACAGTCATGTGTGATAATGAGCTCATTTATTAAATGCAATTAATTAATACATTGCCACCTCTTGTTGTGTGTGTGTCTTCTGTGTTTCTGTGTTTCCGGCATTTCACATTGGAACAGCTCATTCACCTTCCTTGTCTTCTCTCCGCCCTCCCTCCTAGGTAGGTTAAAGAGCTGCACCTGAGCCAGCCACTGATTGATGCAGCACCACAGTCAAATAGCGGAGTGGAGTAGGGGAACAGCAAACAGCCATTAAAGCCGCCCGCCCGCCCGCCCGCCCGCCTGCCTGCCTGCCTGCCTGCCTGCCCGCCACAATGGACCTACCTGTGTACACTACATGGATGTGATGGAATGTACTGTCGTCCCTACATTTCAAGAAGAAGTAAGAATTGCAGTTGCAACAAAGCCTTGCTTGCCTACAAAGAGAGCAGCAATTTGGATTTGTTACTATGTTACCTAGAAGAATAACAAACTGTGCAAGGATGGAGGTTGTAGGAGCAAAGAGAAGTTGTCTGTAAAGTTGGTGGATGCTTATTTTCCATTTTGCAGTCCCTTGTCTCCCTCTTGTGGCCTCCTGGAGGCAAATAAATGTGCAAAAAAAAGACAGCCTGGCGGCCGGCTGTTGCAGTGTTGCCCTCTCAGGCAACACTGAGTGACTGACTGAGCCGCACCGTCTTATATAAAGTTCAGACGGAACTTTGCACGTGTCATAGTGGAGCCCTCAGGATTCCAGAGCCAGCTTTCTGACATCATAATGGGGCCTGCCTCAGAGATAAAAGCCTGGGCCCAGGCAGTGTTGGTCAGTGCTGCTCAGCAGGCAGCACCGGACTGGACTGGATTAAAGCTGATACAAGGTGTGAAGGAACAAGGGGTGGCTGTGGGCATGCACTTGCTGCCGCTGCCAGTGTTTATCTGCATGGCAGGAGGGCATTTGGGCGTTGCCAGGAAGGCGTTTTTATGTAGATTCCTCCTCTTTCAGCACTGCATTGTGGTGCAAGCAAAAGAAGCAAATCCTGTGTAGCTTCCTCTCCGGCCTTTATTCACCTCCCGCTTAGTAGCTGTAAATGTGTGTGAGCCTGCAGGGCCCCATGGAATTGCCTAGGAGTAGGCTGAATCAATCGCTGCAAGGGGTGAACAGCAGTATGGGACAGGCTCGGGCAAGGCAAGGGCCGCTCGGGTTATCGCTTCTCGGCCTTTTGGCTAAGATCAAGTGTAGTATCTGTTCTTATCAGTTTAATATCTGATACGTCCCCTATCTGGGGACCATATATTAAATGGATTTTTAGAACAGGGAGATGGAAATAGAGCTTGCTCTGTCCACTCCACGCATTGACCTGGTATTGCAGTATTTCCAGGACCGGTGCACCCTTCCCTTATGTGTTGACTAAAATCAGATTCCAAAAGTGCTATTTGTGTTTGCTATTGTTTTTGTCTTTCTGATGGGATCTCCCCTTTTAATCCCATTATTTCAACACCTGTTGGACAATGCATTTGTACAGTCATGTGTGATAATGAGCTCATTTATTAAATGCAATTAATTAATACATTGCCACCTCTTGTTGTGTGTGTGTCTTCTGTGTTTCTGTGTTTCCGGCATTTCACATTGGAACAGCTCATTCACCTTCCTTGTCTTCTCTCCGCCCTCCCTCCTAGGTAGGTTAAAGAGCTGCACCTGAGCCAGCCACTGATTGATGCAGCACCACAGTCAAATAGCGGAGTGGAGTAGGGGAACAGCAAACAGCCATTAAAGCCGCCCGCCCGCCCGCCCGCCCGCCTGCCTGCCTGCCTGCCTGCCTGCCCGCCACAATGGACCTACCTGTGTACACTACATGGATGTGATGGAATGTACTGTCGTCCCTACATTTCAAGAAGAAGTAAGAATTGCAGTTGCAACAAAGCCTTGCTTGCCTACAAAGAGAGCAGCAATTTGGATTTGTTACTATGTTACCTAGAAGAATAACAAACTGTGCAAGGATGGAGGTTGTAGGAGCAAAGAGAAGTTGTCTGTAAAGTTGGTGGATGCTTATTTTCCATTTTGCAGTCCCTTGTCTCCCTCTTGTGGCCTCCTGGAGGCAAATAAATGTGCAAAAAAAAGACAGCCTGGCGGCCGGCTGTTGCAGTGTTGCCCTCTCAGGCAACACTGAGTGACTGACTGAGCCGCACCGTCTTATATAAAGTTCAGACGGAACTTTGCACGTGTCATAGTGGAGCCCTCAGGATTCCAGAGCCAGCTTTCTGACATCATAATGGGGCCTGCCTCAGAGATAAAAGCCTGGGCCCAGGCAGTGTTGGTCAGTGCTGCTCAGCAGGCAGCACCGGACTGGACTGGATTAAAGCTGATACAAGGTGTGAAGGAACAAGGGGTGGCTGTGGGCATGCACTTGCTGCCGCTGCCAGTGTTTATCTGCATGGCAGGAGGGCATTTGGGCGTTGCCAGGAAGGCGTTTTTATGTAGATTCCTCCTCTTTCAGCACTGCATTGTGGTGCAAGCAAAAGAAGCAAATCCTGTGTAGCTTCCTCTCCGGCCTTTATTCACCTCCCGCTTAGTAGCTGTAAATGTGTGTGAGCCTGCAGGGCCCCATGGAATTGCCTAGGAGTAGGCTGAATCAATCGCTGCAAGGGGTGAACAGCAGTATGGGACAGGCTCGGGCAAGGCAAGGGCCGCTCGGGTTATCGCTTCTCGGCCTTTTGGCTAAGATCAAGTGTAGTATCTGTTCTTATCAGTTTAATATCTGATACGTCCCCTATCTGGGGACCATATATTAAATGGATTTTTAGAACAGGGAGATGGAAATAGAGCTTGCTCTGTCCACTCCACGCATTGACCTGGTATTGCAGTATTTCCAGGACCGGTGCACCCTTCCCTTATGTGTTGACTAAAATCAGATTCCAAAAGTGCTATTTGTGTTTGCTATTGTTTTTGTCTTTCTGATGGGATCTCCCCTTTTAATCCCATTATTTCAACACCTGTTGGACAATGCATTTGTACAGTCATGTGTGATAATGAGCTCATTTATTAAATGCAATTAATTAATACATTGCCACCTCTTGTTGTGTGTGTGTCTTCTGTGTTTCTGTGTTTCCGGCATTTCACATTGGAACAGCTCATTCACCTTCCTTGTCTTCTCTCCGCCCTCCCTCCTAGGTAGGTTAAAGAGCTGCACCTGAGCCAGCCACTGATTGATGCAGCACCACAGTCAAATAGCGGAGTGGAGTAGGGGAACAGCAAACAGCCATTAAAGCCGCCCGCCCGCCCGCCCGCCCGCCCGCCTGCCTGCCTGCCTGCCTGCCTGCCCGCCACAATGGACCTACCTGTGTACACTACATGGATGTGATGGAATGTACTGTCGTCCCTACATTTCAAGAAGAAGTAAGAATTGCAGTTGCAACAAAGCCTTGCTTGCCTACAAAGAGAGCAGCAATTTGGATTTGTTACTATGTTACCTAGAAGAATAACAAACTGTGCAAGGATGGAGGTTGTAGGAGCAAAGAGAAGTTGTCTGTAAAGTTGGTGGATGCTTATTTTCCATTTTGCAGTCCCTTGTCTCCCTCTTGTGGCCTCCTGGAGGCAAATAAATGTGCAAAAAAAAGACAGCCTGGCGGCCGGCTGTTGCAGTGTTGCCCTCTCAGGCAACACTGAGTGACTGACTGAGCCGCACCGTCTTATATAAAGTTCAGACGGAACTTTGCACGTGTCATAGTGGAGCCCTCAGGATTCCAGAGCCAGCTTTCTGACATCATAATGGGGCCTGCCTCAGAGATAAAAGCCTGGGCCCAGGCAGTGTTGGTCAGTGCTGCTCAGCAGGCAGCACCGGACTGGACTGGATTAAAGCTGATACAAGGTGTGAAGGAACAAGGGGTGGCTGTGGGCATGCACTTGCTGCCGCTGCCAGTGTTTATCTGCATGGCAGGAGGGCATTTGGGCGTTGCCAGGAAGGCGTTTTTATGTAGATTCCTCCTCTTTCAGCACTGCATTGTGGTGCAAGCAAAAGAAGCAAATCCTGTGTAGCTTCCTCTCCGGCCTTTATTCACCTCCCGCTTAGTAGCTGTAAATGTGTGTGAGCCTGCAGGGCCCCATGGAATTGCCTAGGAGTAGGCTGAATCAATCGCTGCAAGGGGTGAACAGCAGTATGGGACAGGCTCGGGCAAGGCAAGGGCCGCTCGGGTTATCGCTTCTCGGCCTTTTGGCTAAGATCAAGTGTAGTATCTGTTCTTATCAGTTTAATATCTGATACGTCCCCTATCTGGGGACCATATATTAAATGGATTTTTAGAACAGGGAGATGGAAATAGAGCTTGCTCTGTCCACTCCACGCATTGACCTGGTATTGCAGTATTTCCAGGACCGGTGCACCCTTCCCTTATGTGTTGACTAAAATCAGATTCCAAAAGTGCTATTTGTGTTTGCTATTGTTTTTGTCTTTCTGATGGGATCTCCCCTTTTAATCCCATTATTTCAACACCTGTTGGACAATGCATTTGTACAGTCATGTGTGATAATGAGCTCATTTATTAAATGCAATTAATTAATACATTGCCACCTCTTGTTGTGTGTGTGTCTTCTGTGTTTCTGTGTTTCCGGCATTTCACATTGGAACAGCTCATTCACCTTCCTTGTCTTCTCTCCGCCCTCCCTCCTAGGTAGGTTAAAGAGCTGCACCTGAGCCAGCCACTGATTGATGCAGCACCACAGTCAAATAGCGGAGTGGAGTAGGGGAACAGCAAACAGCCATTAAAGCCGCCCGCCCGCCCGCCCGCCCGCCTGCCTGCCTGCCTGCCTGCCTGCCCGCCACAATGGACCTACCTGTGTACACTACATGGATGTGATGGAATGTACTGTCGTCCCTACATTTCAAGAAGAAGTAAGAATTGCAGTTGCAACAAAGCCTTGCTTGCCTACAAAGAGAGCAGCAATTTGGATTTGTTACTATGTTACCTAGAAGAATAACAAACTGTGCAAGGATGGAGGTTGTAGGAGCAAAGAGAAGTTGTCTGTAAAGTTGGTGGATGCTTATTTTCCATTTTGCAGTCCCTTGTCTCCCTCTTGTGGCCTCCTGGAGGCAAATAAATGTGCAAAAAAAAGACAGCCTGGCGGCCGGCTGTTGCAGTGTTGCCCTCTCAGGCAACACTGAGTGACTGACTGAGCCGCACCGTCTTATATAAAGTTCAGACGGAACTTTGCACGTGTCATAGTGGAGCCCTCAGGATTCCAGAGCCAGCTTTCTGACATCATAATGGGGCCTGCCTCAGAGATAAAAGCCTGGGCCCAGGCAGTGTTGGTCAGTGCTGCTCAGCAGGCAGCACCGGACTGGACTGGATTAAAGCTGATACAAGGTGTGAAGGAACAAGGGGTGGCTGTGGGCATGCACTTGCTGCCGCTGCCAGTGTTTATCTGCATGGCAGGAGGGCATTTGGGCGTTGCCAGGAAGGCGTTTTTATGTAGATTCCTCCTCTTTCAGCACTGCATTGTGGTGCAAGCAAAAGAAGCAAATCCTGTGTAGCTTCCTCTCCGGCCTTTATTCACCTCCCGCTTAGTAGCTGTAAATGTGTGTGAGCCTGCAGGGCCCCATGGAATTGCCTAGGAGTAGGCTGAATCAATCGCTGCAAGGGGTGAACAGCAGTATGGGACAGGCTCGGGCAAGGCAAGGGCCGCTCGGGTTATCGCTTCTCGGCCTTTTGGCTAAGATCAAGTGTAGTATCTGTTCTTATCAGTTTAATATCTGATACGTCCCCTATCTGGGGACCATATATTAAATGGATTTTTAGAACAGGGAGATGGAAATAGAGCTTGCTCTGTCCACTCCACGCATTGACCTGGTATTGCAGTATTTCCAGGACCGGTGCACCCTTCCCTTATGTGTTGACTAAAATCAGATTCCAAAAGTGCTATTTGTGTTTGCTATTGTTTTTGTCTTTCTGATGGGATCTCCCCTTTTAATCCCATTATTTCAACACCTGTTGGACAATGCATTTGTACAGTCATGTGTGATAATGAGCTCATTTATTAAATGCAATTAATTAATACATTGCCACCTCTTGTTGTGTGTGTGTCTTCTGTGTTTCTGTGTTTCCGGCATTTCACATTGGAACAGCTCATTCACCTTCCTTGTCTTCTCTCCGCCCTCCCTCCTAGGTAGGTTAAAGAGCTGCACCTGAGCCAGCCACTGATTGATGCAGCACCACAGTCAAATAGCGGAGTGGAGTAGGGGAACAGCAAACAGCCATTAAAGCCGCCCGCCCGCCCGCCCGCCCGCCTGCCTGCCTGCCTGCCTGCCTGCCCGCCACAATGGACCTACCTGTGTACACTACATGGATGTGATGGAATGTACTGTCGTCCCTACATTTCAAGAAGAAGTAAGAATTGCAGTTGCAACAAAGCCTTGCTTGCCTACAAAGAGAGCAGCAATTTGGATTTGTTACTATGTTACCTAGAAGAATAACAAACTGTGCAAGGATGGAGGTTGTAGGAGCAAAGAGAAGTTGTCTGTAAAGTTGGTGGATGCTTATTTTCCATTTTGCAGTCCCTTGTCTCCCTCTTGTGGCCTCCTGGAGGCAAATAAATGTGCAAAAAAAAGACAGCCTGGCGGCCGGCTGTTGCAGTGTTGCCCTCTCAGGCAACACTGAGTGACTGACTGAGCCGCACCGTCTTATATAAAGTTCAGACGGAACTTTGCACGTGTCATAGTGGAGCCCTCAGGATTCCAGAGCCAGCTTTCTGACATCATAATGGGGCCTGCCTCAGAGATAAAAGCCTGGGCCCAGGCAGTGTTGGTCAGTGCTGCTCAGCAGGCAGCACCGGACTGGACTGGATTAAAGCTGATACAAGGTGTGAAGGAACAAGGGGTGGCTGTGGGCATGCACTTGCTGCCGCTGCCAGTGTTTATCTGCATGGCAGGAGGGCATTTGGGCGTTGCCAGGAAGGCGTTTTTATGTAGATTCCTCCTCTTTCAGCACTGCATTGTGGTGCAAGCAAAAGAAGCAAATCCTGTGTAGCTTCCTCTCCGGCCTTTATTCACCTCCCGCTTAGTAGCTGTAAATGTGTGTGAGCCTGCAGGGCCCCATGGAATTGCCTAGGAGTAGGCTGAATCAATCGCTGCAAGGGGTGAACAGCAGTATGGGACAGGCTCGGGCAAGGCAAGGGCCGCTCGGGTTATCGCTTCTCGGCCTTTTGGCTAAGATCAAGTGTAGTATCTGTTCTTATCAGTTTAATATCTGATACGTCCCCTATCTGGGGACCATATATTAAATGGATTTTTAGAACAGGGAGATGGAAATAGAGCTTGCTCTGTCCACTCCACGCATTGACCTGGTATTGCAGTATTTCCAGGACCGGTGCACCCTTCCCTTATGTGTTGACTAAAATCAGATTCCAAAAGTGCTATTTGTGTTTGCTATTGTTTTTGTCTTTCTGATGGGATCTCCCCTTTTAATCCCATTATTTCAACACCTGTTGGACAATGCATTTGTACAGTCATGTGTGATAATGAGCTCATTTATTAAATGCAATTAATTAATACATTGCCACCTCTTGTTGTGTGTGTGTCTTCTGTGTTTCTGTGTTTCCGGCATTTCACATTGGAACAGCTCATTCACCTTCCTTGTCTTCTCTCCGCCCTCCCTCCTAGGTAGGTTAAAGAGCTGCACCTGAGCCAGCCACTGATTGATGCAGCACCACAGTCAAATAGCGGAGTGGAGTAGGGGAACAGCAAACAGCCATTAAAGCCGCCCGCCCGCCCGCCCGCCCGCCTGCCTGCCTGCCTGCCTGCCTGCCCGCCACAATGGACCTACCTGTGTACACTACATGGATGTGATGGAATGTACTGTCGTCCCTACATTTCAAGAAGAAGTAAGAATTGCAGTTGCAACAAAGCCTTGCTTGCCTACAAAGAGAGCAGCAATTTGGATTTGTTACTATGTTACCTAGAAGAATAACAAACTGTGCAAGGATGGAGGTTGTAGGAGCAAAGAGAAGTTGTCTGTAAAGTTGGTGGATGCTTATTTTCCATTTTGCAGTCCCTTGTCTCCCTCTTGTGGCCTCCTGGAGGCAAATAAATGTGCAAAAAAAAGACAGCCTGGCGGCCGGCTGTTGCAGTGTTGCCCTCTCAGGCAACACTGAGTGACTGACTGAGCCGCACCGTCTTATATAAAGTTCAGACGGAACTTTGCACGTGTCATAGTGGAGCCCTCAGGATTCCAGAGCCAGCTTTCTGACATCATAATGGGGCCTGCCTCAGAGATAAAAGCCTGGGCCCAGGCAGTGTTGGTCAGTGCTGCTCAGCAGGCAGCACCGGACTGGACTGGATTAAAGCTGATACAAGGTGTGAAGGAACAAGGGGTGGCTGTGGGCATGCACTTGCTGCCGCTGCCAGTGTTTATCTGCATGGCAGGAGGGCATTTGGGCGTTGCCAGGAAGGCGTTTTTATGTAGATTCCTCCTCTTTCAGCACTGCATTGTGGTGCAAGCAAAAGAAGCAAATCCTGTGTAGCTTCCTCTCCGGCCTTTATTCACCTCCCGCTTAGTAGCTGTAAATGTGTGTGAGCCTGCAGGGCCCCATGGAATTGCCTAGGAGTAGGCTGAATCAATCGCTGCAAGGGGTGAACAGCAGTATGGGACAGGCTCGGGCAAGGCAAGGGCCGCTCGGGTTATCGCTTCTCGGCCTTTTGGCTAAGATCAAGTGTAGTATCTGTTCTTATCAGTTTAATATCTGATACGTCCCCTATCTGGGGACCATATATTAAATGGATTTTTAGAACAGGGAGATGGAAATAGAGCTTGCTCTGTCCACTCCACGCATTGACCTGGTATTGCAGTATTTCCAGGACCGGTGCACCCTTCCCTTATGTGTTGACTAAAATCAGATTCCAAAAGTGCTATTTGTGTTTGCTATTGTTTTTGTCTTTCTGATGGGATCTCCCCTTTTAATCCCATTATTTCAACACCTGTTGGACAATGCATTTGTACAGTCATGTGTGATAATGAGCTCATTTATTAAATGCAATTAATTAATACATTGCCACCTCTTGTTGTGTGTGTGTCTTCTGTGTTTCTGTGTTTCCGGCATTTCACATTGGAACAGCTCATTCACCTTCCTTGTCTTCTCTCCGCCCTCCCTCCTAGGTAGGTTAAAGAGCTGCACCTGAGCCAGCCACTGATTGATGCAGCACCACAGTCAAATAGCGGAGTGGAGTAGGGGAACAGCAAACAGCCATTAAAGCCGCCCGCCCGCCCGCCCGCCCGCCTGCCTGCCTGCCTGCCTGCCTGCCCGCCACAATGGACCTACCTGTGTACACTACATGGATGTGATGGAATGTACTGTCGTCCCTACATTTCAAGAAGAAGTAAGAATTGCAGTTGCAACAAAGCCTTGCTTGCCTACAAAGAGAGCAGCAATTTGGATTTGTTACTATGTTACCTAGAAGAATAACAAACTGTGCAAGGATGGAGGTTGTAGGAGCAAAGAGAAGTTGTCTGTAAAGTTGGTGGATGCTTATTTTCCATTTTGCAGTCCCTTGTCTCCCTCTTGTGGCCTCCTGGAGGCAAATAAATGTGCAAAAAAAAGACAGCCTGGCGGCCGGCTGTTGCAGTGTTGCCCTCTCAGGCAACACTGAGTGACTGACTGAGCCGCACCGTCTTATATAAAGTTCAGACGGAACTTTGCACGTGTCATAGTGGAGCCCTCAGGATTCCAGAGCCAGCTTTCTGACATCATAATGGGGCCTGCCTCAGAGATAAAAGCCTGGGCCCAGGCAGTGTTGGTCAGTGCTGCTCAGCAGGCAGCACCGGACTGGACTGGATTAAAGCTGATACAAGGTGTGAAGGAACAAGGGGTGGCTGTGGGCATGCACTTGCTGCCGCTGCCAGTGTTTATCTGCATGGCAGGAGGGCATTTGGGCGTTGCCAGGAAGGCGTTTTTATGTAGATTCCTCCTCTTTCAGCACTGCATTGTGGTGCAAGCAAAAGAAGCAAATCCTGTGTAGCTTCCTCTCCGGCCTTTATTCACCTCCCGCTTAGTAGCTGTAAATGTGTGTGAGCCTGCAGGGCCCCATGGAATTGCCTAGGAGTAGGCTGAATCAATCGCTGCAAGGGGTGAACAGCAGTATGGGACAGGCTCGGGCAAGGCAAGGGCCGCTCGGGTTATCGCTTCTCGGCCTTTTGGCTAAGATCAAGTGTAGTATCTGTTCTTATCAGTTTAATATCTGATACGTCCCCTATCTGGGGACCATATATTAAATGGATTTTTAGAACAGGGAGATGGAAATAGAGCTTGCTCTGTCCACTCCACGCATTGACCTGGTATTGCAGTATTTCCAGGACCGGTGCACCCTTCCCTTATGTGTTGACTAAAATCAGATTCCAAAAGTGCTATTTGTGTTTGCTATTGTTTTTGTCTTTCTGATGGGATCTCCCCTTTTAATCCCATTATTTCAACACCTGTTGGACAATGCATTTGTACAGTCATGTGTGATAATGAGCTCATTTATTAAATGCAATTAATTAATACATTGCCACCTCTTGTTGTGTGTGTGTCTTCTGTGTTTCTGTGTTTCCGGCATTTCACATTGGAACAGCTCATTCACCTTCCTTGTCTTCTCTCCGCCCTCCCTCCTAGGTAGGTTAAAGAGCTGCACCTGAGCCAGCCACTGATTGATGCAGCACCACAGTCAAATAGCGGAGTGGAGTAGGGGAACAGCAAACAGCCATTAAAGCCGCCCGCCCGCCCGCCCGCCCGCCTGCCTGCCTGCCTGCCTGCCTGCCCGCCACAATGGACCTACCTGTGTACACTACATGGATGTGATGGAATGTACTGTCGTCCCTACATTTCAAGAAGAAGTAAGAATTGCAGTTGCAACAAAGCCTTGCTTGCCTACAAAGAGAGCAGCAATTTGGATTTGTTACTATGTTACCTAGAAGAATAACAAACTGTGCAAGGATGGAGGTTGTAGGAGCAAAGAGAAGTTGTCTGTAAAGTTGGTGGATGCTTATTTTCCATTTTGCAGTCCCTTGTCTCCCTCTTGTGGCCTCCTGGAGGCAAATAAATGTGCAAAAAAAAGACAGCCTGGCGGCCGGCTGTTGCAGTGTTGCCCTCTCAGGCAACACTGAGTGACTGACTGAGCCGCACCGTCTTATATAAAGTTCAGACGGAACTTTGCACGTGTCATAGTGGAGCCCTCAGGATTCCAGAGCCAGCTTTCTGACATCATAATGGGGCCTGCCTCAGAGATAAAAGCCTGGGCCCAGGCAGTGTTGGTCAGTGCTGCTCAGCAGGCAGCACCGGACTGGACTGGATTAAAGCTGATACAAGGTGTGAAGGAACAAGGGGTGGCTGTGGGCATGCACTTGCTGCCGCTGCCAGTGTTTATCTGCATGGCAGGAGGGCATTTGGGCGTTGCCAGGAAGGCGTTTTTATGTAGATTCCTCCTCTTTCAGCACTGCATTGTGGTGCAAGCAAAAGAAGCAAATCCTGTGTAGCTTCCTCTCCGGCCTTTATTCACCTCCCGCTTAGTAGCTGTAAATGTGTGTGAGCCTGCAGGGCCCCATGGAATTGCCTAGGAGTAGGCTGAATCAATCGCTGCAAGGGGTGAACAGCAGTATGGGACAGGCTCGGGCAAGGCAAGGGCCGCTCGGGTTATCGCTTCTCGGCCTTTTGGCTAAGATCAAGTGTAGTATCTGTTCTTATCAGTTTAATATCTGATACGTCCCCTATCTGGGGACCATATATTAAATGGATTTTTAGAACAGGGAGATGGAAATAGAGCTTGCTCTGTCCACTCCACGCATTGACCTGGTATTGCAGTATTTCCAGGACCGGTGCACCCTTCCCTTATGTGTTGACTAAAATCAGATTCCAAAAGTGCTATTTGTGTTTGCTATTGTTTTTGTCTTTCTGATGGGATCTCCCCTTTTAATCCCATTATTTCAACACCTGTTGGACAATGCATTTGTACAGTCATGTGTGATAATGAGCTCATTTATTAAATGCAATTAATTAATACATTGCCACCTCTTGTTGTGTGTGTGTCTTCTGTGTTTCTGTGTTTCCGGCATTTCACATTGGAACAGCTCATTCACCTTCCTTGTCTTCTCTCCGCCCTCCCTCCTAGGTAGGTTAAAGAGCTGCACCTGAGCCAGCCACTGATTGATGCAGCACCACAGTCAAATAGCGGAGTGGAGTAGGGGAACAGCAAACAGCCATTAAAGCCGCCCGCCCGCCCGCCCGCCCGCCTGCCTGCCTGCCTGCCTGCCTGCCCGCCACAATGGACCTACCTGTGTACACTACATGGATGTGATGGAATGTACTGTCGTCCCTACATTTCAAGAAGAAGTAAGAATTGCAGTTGCAACAAAGCCTTGCTTGCCTACAAAGAGAGCAGCAATTTGGATTTGTTACTATGTTACCTAGAAGAATAACAAACTGTGCAAGGATGGAGGTTGTAGGAGCAAAGAGAAGTTGTCTGTAAAGTTGGTGGATGCTTATTTTCCATTTTGCAGTCCCTTGTCTCCCTCTTGTGGCCTCCTGGAGGCAAATAAATGTGCAAAAAAAAGACAGCCTGGCGGCCGGCTGTTGCAGTGTTGCCCTCTCAGGCAACACTGAGTGACTGACTGAGCCGCACCGTCTTATATAAAGTTCAGACGGAACTTTGCACGTGTCATAGTGGAGCCCTCAGGATTCCAGAGCCAGCTTTCTGACATCATAATGGGGCCTGCCTCAGAGATAAAAGCCTGGGCCCAGGCAGTGTTGGTCAGTGCTGCTCAGCAGGCAGCACCGGACTGGACTGGATTAAAGCTGATACAAGGTGTGAAGGAACAAGGGGTGGCTGTGGGCATGCACTTGCTGCCGCTGCCAGTGTTTATCTGCATGGCAGGAGGGCATTTGGGCGTTGCCAGGAAGGCGTTTTTATGTAGATTCCTCCTCTTTCAGCACTGCATTGTGGTGCAAGCAAAAGAAGCAAATCCTGTGTAGCTTCCTCTCCGGCCTTTATTCACCTCCCGCTTAGTAGCTGTAAATGTGTGTGAGCCTGCAGGGCCCCATGGAATTGCCTAGGAGTAGGCTGAATCAATCGCTGCAAGGGGTGAACAGCAGTATGGGACAGGCTCGGGCAAGGCAAGGGCCGCTCGGGTTATCGCTTCTCGGCCTTCTGGCTGAGATCAAGTGTAGTGCTGTTTATTCGTATCAGTACTGCCTTGGTCTTGGTTGGGAGGTGCTCCGGTACCCTCTCTCTCGGCCTCGGGGGATCGTCCAGGTTCGCCTGGACTTCACCCCCGTGCTGCTATTTGGGAGAGAGGCTTAGTCCGTAGCAACGAGTTGCGATCCCCCCCCCAGCCCCTTGGTCTCCTTAACCCAAGGGGTGCAGCGAAAGCTGTGCGGTTCGACCTGGCTACGCAAATGGCAGGCGAACCTGATGCGGTGCCGGTATACGCCCGGCTAAGGAATTCTGCACGATTTATCGTGGCAGAGGGTGGAGGCGGTCCACGTGGTATCAAATTCTTGGTCCATACCATTTTGGAAAATCTGCTGGCGGTCCACAAGAACGAGCTCTTGGCTATCCAGGACTACCCGAAACGAGGAATTTATGATGTCACCTTCATGGGTGAAGGAATACTCCGTGATGCTATGGACAGAGCTGAGAGGAAACAAGGTGAACTCGTGACAGCGGGAGTCAAGGTAGTAGAGCATGAATTTGAAATAACCAAACTCGTGGTGATTAAGATGTATTCCCCATATGTGAGAGATATGGAAGTGGCAGCATTTCTAGCTGCCTACTTCAAAAATGTCAAGCTCATGGGGAGAGTGATGAACGAGTGTGGAGTGTGGACCGCCAAATGGAAGTTTTTAGTCACGCTGATAAAGGACCCCTCCACCCAGGAAACGAGGTTACCACCGGCTCGTTTTAAAATTGGAAATGTGAATGGCGACCTCTACTTCTCAGGGATGCCAAACTTCTGCAGGGCTTGCGGTACCTATGGACATACCAGTTTTAACTGCGATGTCACCTGTAGAAACTGTGGAAGCAAAGAGCACAATATAAGGGAGTGCATAGGAGAAAAGAAATGTAATTTTTGTCAAAAAACTGGTCACCTGTATTTTTCTTGTCCTCATAGGTACCGAAGCGGAGAAGAAGAGCAACCCGGGGCGCCCCCACGTGCTCCACCAGCAGACCAAACCCGTCCTCAGGGAGAGGAACAGACCAGCCACAGGACAGAGGAGAGAGGTACCTGGGCTTCAAAGGTGCGAGGGACTGGAGCCAAAACAGGTACCTCGCAGCCAGCAACCTTGGAGGATAAAAGGGAGTCTAGCGCAAAAGAAAAACGTCAGGCAAAACGGAAGGTTGAAAAGGAGCAGGGCGGAAAAACTGAGGCATCCCAGAAGGCTGGTTGCTCAGGGGGTGCCGGGCCTGCTCCAAGCCCTGGGTCTCTGGCATCCTCGTCGGATGAAGAGGACGAGGTGCCGGTGGGTCCCCGGAAAAAAGGGAGGCAAACGAGAGTCAGTAGGGGGGAGACAGGGGAGGAGCAGATGGACACTACAGTGAAAAGCGATGTGGCTCCTCCTAGGACCCCCTCCTCGCCGCGACTGGTGAGGAGGGCGGGCACTGTTCCCCCTGTGGTAACTGACACCCCACCTTGTGCGCAACCTCCCCCTCCAGAAGAGCCTGCACGGCCCCAGGGGGGAGGTGCGAGCCCCCTAGGGGACCCACCCGATCTAGATGGTCAACCACTTGAGACCCAGGGAGGCCTGACTGCGTTTGGGCTCCCGATGCACAGAAGTTTGGTTGCTGGCGCTATCCTCAGCGAAGGCAGTTCCTCTCCCGCGTTTTCCCTCATTACAAACGATTCAGATGGGGGCGGGTATATAAGTTCCAGCGAGATTTTTGGTATTGCTGGTGGAGAAAATATCTGATTTTAAAATACGCTAATATTTATTATTTTAAAATCAAAATCCGCCTTAAATCTCCACAATGTCTGAGCTAAAGGGAATATCCCTCAACGTGAGGGGCGCCAAGTCCAAAGTTAGAAGGGTTGCTCTCTTCAATTATTTATCTTGCCTGGCAGCCTCTGTTTTTTTCCTGCAGGAGTGCGGCATTCCCCATATGATGAAGTACAATAAATATAAAGAGGATTGGAAGTATGGTCCATCAGTCTGGTCTGGATCAAATGAGTCCAGATCAGCAGGGGTCGCCATTCTTTTTAAGGGAAACGTTTTTATTGATTTTATTCAAGAGATTCTTCCAGGACGTATTTTATTGGTTAAAGCTTTTATTGACGGCGTAAAATGGCAGTTTTTAAATTTTTACGGCTCACCTGACAAAAATGAGAGAGCAGAGATGCTAGAAATTTTACCTCTTTTTATTAATACAACTGAGCCTTTTATCCTCGCAGGTGATTTTAACTGTATCCTGAGGGGGGAACGCCGGCTTACCAGTGCTACAAGTAGGAATTACGATAAGACCTCTGGACTGCTCAAAGATATTGTAAATGATTTTAAATTAACTGATGTGTACAAAGAATGTAATAGGAGCAGCCCAGAGGAAGCCGGCGTTACCTGGAGCAACGCCACCTGTAGCTCCAGGATAGATTTTATTTTTTGTAATGAGAATGTACTGCCTTTTAATTGTGAAGTTTTAACTAATGTTTTTTCAGATCACAAGCTTTTAACATTTTATGTAAAGCGTGATTTTAATAAACCGGTGTGTAAGAAGTCCTGGAAGTTAAATGTTTCCCTTTTAGATGATCCACAGGTTTTTACTGATTTTATTGAATTTTACAAAAAATGCAGGCGGGGGAGAGACATGCGTACTCCCATCAGTGCTTGGTGGGAGAAAATGAAAAAAAGAATAAAGGAATTTTTTATTAAAAAGAGCGTGGCGAAAGCCAGAGAAAAACATGCTTTTTTTAAAATTCTCAGCACCCGCCTGCAGACCCTGTACAAAATGAGAGATAATGAAATTGACGTTAAAACTGACATCACTAACTTAAGAAAAGAAATAGCTCAGTGCCTGGAGCAGAAAGGCAAAGAAATCATTTTCCGTTCCAAAATTCAACATGTGGAGGAGAATGAGACCTGCTCCAGGTACTTTTTTAAAAAAATTAACAATAAAAAGGCTATTATTAAAAATATTGAAGGTGTGTCAGATGTACAGGGTATTTTAAGTAAAGTTCATGAGTTTTATGCTGACCTTTTTAGTGTTAAAACTGTGGATCATAATTTTATGCGTGACTCACTGAAGGAGATTACTACTGTTTTAGACCCTGTCTCCCAGAATTTTTTATTACAGGAGCTGACGGAGCAGGAGGTTTTAGAAACGGTAAAGAGTTTTAAAGCCGGAAAAGTTCCCGGACCGGACGGTATACCCAGTGAGTTTTATGTCAAATTTTATGACATTTTAAAAGAGGATCTTTTTAGCCTTTTTTATGAAGTTTTTAATTCCAAGATGCTGCCTAAGTCCTGGCGGAAGGGTGAGGTCTCCCTGCTACATAAGAAAGGTGACATCGCAGTTTTGAAGAACTGGAGACCAATAACCCTTCTGAATAGCGACTATAAAATAATGGCAAAAGTGTGCGCAAATAGATTAAAAGCCATAATACCCCACATTATACACTCTAACCAGGTGTGTGGGGTGCCATGCCGCAGCATCTGGGATAATCTTAACCTGATAAAAGATGTGATTGAGGACACGAGGTCTAGAAAAGGTAAATTAGCCATTTTATCTATAGACTTCGAGAAGGCGTTCGACCGTGTCTCTCATTTTTATCTTTTTAAAGTTTTAGAGCGTATGGGTATACCTGAAGGATTTTTATTATCACTTAAAGCCTTTTATAAAGATTGCACAAGCAAAATTTTAGTGAATGGTTTTAAGACACAGGACGTGATTTTAAACTCAGGGGTGAAGCAGGGGTGTCCCTTGTCCCCACTGCTTTTTATTTGCGCATTAGAGCCTCTACTGTGTAAAATTCGCCGCGATAAGTGTATCCGTGGAGTCCCCCTGCCCGGGGGAGGCGGCGTAGAGGCCAAAGCAGTGGGGTACATGGATGATGTGGCGGTTTTATGTAGGGACGCCCTGTCGCTTCAGAGAACCCTTAGGCAAATCGAGTTTTATTGCTGTGCTTCCGGTTTTAAAGTAAACTTCAGCAAGAGTCATATTTTAAACATAGGAAGCATGGCTCTTAGAGATATACCGGTTCCTGTGTCTGATAATATTAAAATTTTAGGTGTCTCCTTCAGTGAGTACGACAATGGTTTTATCAGTTGGGACATGGTGGCGCAGAAGGTAAATCAAAAAATATGCATGTGGAACATGAGGAAGCTTACCATGGAGGGAAAAATTTTAATAATTAAAATGATAATTTTACCTTTGCTTTTATACTTAAGCATGGTTTTCCCTCCTCCCACGGTTTTATTAAGAAAAATTACTAAAGCTTGTTTTACCTTCTTTTGGAGTTCCAGAATGGAGAAACTTAAACGTGAGACGGTAATGAAAATCAAACCAAAGGGTGGCAAAGACTTTCCAGATTTTAATAGGTTTCTTTTAATCAAGTACTTTTGTTTCTGTCTTAATTCTCTTTTTAAACAACATCATTGGTCTTATTTTCTACGTTTTAATACTGGGTTTTTTATGCGAAGGATGGGGTGGTTTGAAATTGTTTTAACCTCACCTTATGCTTTTAATCTACCAGCAAATTACGTGATTTTAGAGAAAATAGTGGCCTTGTTTAATTTTAAAGGGAAAAATTTTAATGACATGATAAACAGTAAGAAACTTATAAAAGACATAAGAGGAAATGAAGTCGTCACTAATATTGAAAATTTTAATAATGAACGCTGTGCTTTTATCTTCAAAATGGTTAATGTGTTTTATCTTTTTAATACACAGATGGACCTGGCCTGGAGCTGCGTTCATCAATGTCTTCCATGCCGGGCATTCCAATTCAGGAGAGGATTCGCGAGGTCTGCCATCTGTCCGAGGGAAGGCTGCCAGGCTGAGGAGACCGTGCGTCATATTTTTTGGACTTGTGATTTTACTAAACATATTTGGATAAAGATATTCCCTCTAATGAAGAAGATGGCAGACCTAAAGGACTTGAGTTACGAAATGATTTTATATGGACTCTTTGGATGTCCAACCGCGAACCAAAAGACTATTGCATGGAAGACGATGAACTGCGTAAAAGAAGCTCTGTGGAAGGCCAGGAACATCCTGATTTTTAAGCACGATGTTTTATCTGTTGACGATGTTTTAGGTCTTTGTTTTAGCGAGATGTACATTTATTATTTATTAGATAAAAAAAGAAATGCCACCCTTTCAAATAAATGGTTTGTAAAAGAATGGAACTCCAATATATAAGAAATTGCCACCATGTCCCCTTTTATGTGTTCTTATGTAAATTGATTTTATTACTGTAATTCATTGTAAAAAGCTGTAATTTATTGTAAATGTTTTTTGAATTTTAAGTAATAAATCATTGACACCCCCGCGAGGGGGTAGCCAACTTAAAAAAAAAAAAATCTGTTCTTATCAGTTTAATATCTGATACGTCCCCTATCTGGGGACCATATATTAAATGGATTTTTAGAACAGGGAGATGGAAATAGAGCTTGCTCTGTCCACTCCACGCATTGACCTGGTATTGCAGTATTTCCAGGACCGGTGCACCCTTCCCTTATGTGTTGACTAAAATCAGATTCCAAAAGTGCTATTTGTGTTTGCTATTGTTTTTGTCTTTCTGATGGGATCTCCCCTTTTAATCCCATTATTTCAACACCTGTTGGACAATGCATTTGTACAGTCATGTGTGATAATGAGCTCATTTATTAAATGCAATTAATTAATACATTGCCACCTCTTGTTGTGTGTGTGTCTTCTGTGTTTCTGTGTTTCCGGCATTTCACATTGGAACAGCTCATTCACCTTCCTTGTCTTCTCTCCGCCCTCCCTCCTAGGTAGGTTAAAGAGCTGCACCTGAGCCAGCCACTGATTGATGCAGCACCACAGTCAAATAGCGGAGTGGAGTAGGGGAACAGCAAACAGCCATTAAAGCCGCCCGCCCGCCCGCCCGCCCGCCTGCCTGCCTGCCTGCCTGCCTGCCTGCCCGCCACAATGGACCTACCTGTGTACACTACATGGATGTGATGGAATGTACTGTCGTCCCTACATTTCAAGAAGAAGTAAGAATTGCAGTTGCAACAAAGCCTTGCTTGCCTACAAAGAGAGCAGCAATTTGGATTTGTTACTATGTTACCTAGAAGAATAACAAACTGTGCAAGGATGGAGGTTGTAGGAGCAAAGAGAAGTTGTCTGTAAAGTTGGTGGATGCTTATTTTCCATTTTGCAGTCCCTTGTCTCCCTCTTGTGGCCTCCTGGAGGCAAATAAATGTGCAAAAAAAAGACAGCCTGGCGGCCGGCTGTTGCAGTGTTGCCCTCTCAGGCAACACTGAGTGACTGACTGAGCCGCACCGTCTTATATAAAGTTCAGACGGAACTTTGCACGTGTCATAGTGGAGCCCTCAGGATTCCAGAGCCAGCTTTCTGACATCATAATGGGGCCTGCCTCAGAGATAAAAGCCTGGGCCCAGGCAGTGTTGGTCAGTGCTGCTCAGCAGGCAGCACCGGACTGGACTGGATTAAAGCTGATACAAGGTGTGAAGGAACAAGGGGTGGCTGTGGGCATGCACTTGCTGCCGCTGCCAGTGTTTATCTGCATGGCAGGAGGGCATTTGGGCGTTGCCAGGAAGGCGTTTTTATGTAGATTCCTCCTCTTTCAGCACTGCATTGTGGTGCAAGCAAAAGAAGCAAATCCTGTGTAGCTTCCTCTCCGGCCTTTATTCACCTCCCGCTTAGTAGCTGTAAATGTGTGTGAGCCTGCAGGGCCCCATGGAATTGCCTAGGAGTAGGCTGAATCAATCGCTGCAAGGGGTGAACAGCAGTATGGGACAGGCTCGGGCAAGGCAAGGGCCGCTCGGGTTATCGCTTCTCGGCCTTTTGGCTAAGATCAAGTGTAGTATCTGTTCTTATCAGTTTAATATCTGATACGTCCCCTATCTGGGGACCATATATTAAATGGATTTTTAGAACAGGGAGATGGAAATAGAGCTTGCTCTGTCCACTCCACGCATTGACCTGGTATTGCAGTATTTCCAGGACCGGTGCACCCTTCCCTTATGTGTTGACTAAAATCAGATTCCAAAAGTGCTATTTGTGTTTGCTATTGTTTTTGTCTTTCTGATGGGATCTCCCCTTTTAATCCCATTATTTCAACACCTGTTGGACAATGCATTTGTACAGTCATGTGTGATAATGAGCTCATTTATTAAATGCAATTAATTAATACATTGCCACCTCTTGTTGTGTGTGTGTCTTCTGTGTTTCTGTGTTTCCGGCATTTCACATTGGAACAGCTCATTCACCTTCCTTGTCTTCTCTCCGCCCTCCCTCCTAGGTAGGTTAAAGAGCTGCACCTGAGCCAGCCACTGATTGATGCAGCACCACAGTCAAATAGCGGAGTGGAGTAGGGGAACAGCAAACAGCCATTAAAGCCGCCCGCCCGCCCGCCCGCCCGCCTGCCTGCCTGCCTGCCTGCCCGCCACAATGGACCTACCTGTGTACACTACATGGATGTGATGGAATGTACTGTCGTCCCTACATTTCAAGAAGAAGTAAGAATTGCAGTTGCAACAAAGCCTTGCTTGCCTACAAAGAGAGCAGCAATTTGGATTTGTTACTATGTTACCTAGAAGAATAACAAACTGTGCAAGGATGGAGGTTGTAGGAGCAAAGAGAAGTTGTCTGTAAAGTTGGTGGATGCTTATTTTCCATTTTGCAGTCCCTTGTCTCCCTCTTGTGGCCTCCTGGAGGCAAATAAATGTGCAAAAAAAAGACAGCCTGGCGGCCGGCTGTTGCAGTGTTGCCCTCTCAGGCAACACTGAGTGACTGACTGAGCCGCACCGTCTTATATAAAGTTCAGACGGAACTTTGCACGTGTCATAGTGGAGCCCTCAGGATTCCAGAGCCAGCTTTCTGACATCATAATGGGGCCTGCCTCAGAGATAAAAGCCTGGGCCCAGGCAGTGTTGGTCAGTGCTGCTCAGCAGGCAGCACCGGACTGGACTGGATTAAAGCTGATACAAGGTGTGAAGGAACAAGGGGTGGCTGTGGGCATGCACTTGCTGCCGCTGCCAGTGTTTATCTGCATGGCAGGAGGGCATTTGGGCGTTGCCAGGAAGGCGTTTTTATGTAGATTCCTCCTCTTTCAGCACTGCATTGTGGTGCAAGCAAAAGAAGCAAATCCTGTGTAGCTTCCTCTCCGGCCTTTATTCACCTCCCGCTTAGTAGCTGTAAATGTGTGTGAGCCTGCAGGGCCCCATGGAATTGCCTAGGAGTAGGCTGAATCAATCGCTGCAAGGGGTGAACAGCAGTATGGGACAGGCTCGGGCAAGGCAAGGGCCGCTCGGGTTATCGCTTCTCGGCCTTTTGGCTAAGATCAAGTGTAGTACCTGCTCAAGCTGAGGTTAGTAATCATCCCTGCCGGTGGTACGTGGGCCATCGTAGGGGGATGACAGAACGCCGAGGTGAGGGCAGGGAACCACAACGGTCATCGCTCTGGTGTACGCATTTGGTTTAAAGGTACCATTTGTAGGTGACCAGGCGACCGCCGGATCGAGGTCATTAGGCCGGGTAGTTTGGAAGCCCGAGTTGCTATGTGCCCCAGGGCTGGTGACCCTGGGGTGCCCTAACTCACTGGGGGTGGGATCCCACTGAGTGAAGGCACACTTGCACGCACTCTCTTTCACGCTATATGAGCACACACCTTTATTCTCCCGGCCTTCTGGCTGGGAGATGAGGAATTTTTTTTATACCTGGCGGATGTCCAGGCTGTATCACAGCGCACATCCACTTATTTAATTTTGTTTTTCACTGTGTGTTTGTCACGTTTGTCACAAGGATTTTGGGATGCGGTGCCCTTTTGGGACCCTCCTGAGGTCTAGGGGGAAAATGTGTGGCCTTCTGGTTCCTTTTTCCCCTGCAACCCGGCCTCCCTTCTTCGGAGGGGAGGTGCAACTAGGATGCAGGCTCCTAGGTGGACACTGGGGTGGCAGCCCAGGTAGAAGCCTAGGAGTGTGTTTGGGTCTCCCTAAGCTTCGGCGAGGGGGGACCATCGATCCTTGATCCTCTAGGCCTATGGTTTGGAGGGTCAGGGAATGGTTATGCGGGGCCTCTCTCTTTTAAGAGAAGGGCTGCGATAGACCGCATCCTTGTGCACTTTTTGTGTGGCACCTCTGCACTTTTTATGCACTTGGGTGATAGAAAGCACGACTCGGGCTTTCAATAAAAAAAAAAAATCTGTTCTTATCAGTTTAATATCTGATACGTCCCCTATCTGGGGACCATATATTAAATGGATTTTTAGAACAGGGAGATGGAAATAGAGCTTGCTCTGTCCACTCCACGCATTGACCTGGTATTGCAGTATTTCCAGGACCGGTGCACCCTTCCCTTATGTGTTGACTAAAATCAGATTCCAAAAGTGCTATTTGTGTTTGCTATTGTTTTTGTCTTTCTGATGGGATCTCCCCTTTTAATCCCATTATTTCAACACCTGTTGGACAATGCATTTGTACAGTCATGTGTGATAATGAGCTCATTTATTAAATGCAATTAATTAATACATTGCCACCTCTTGTTGTGTGTGTGTCTTCTGTGTTTCTGTGTTTCCGGCATTTCACATTGGAACAGCTCATTCACCTTCCTTGTCTTCTCTCCGCCCTCCCTCCTAGGTAGGTTAAAGAGCTGCACCTGAGCCAGCCACTGATTGATGCAGCACCACAGTCAAATAGCGGAGTGGAGTAGGGGAACAGCAAACAGCCATTAAAGCCGCCCGCCCGCCCGCCCGCCCGCCTGCCTGCCTGCCTGCCTGCCTGCCCGCCACAATGGACCTACCTGTGTACACTACATGGATGTGATGGAATGTACTGTCGTCCCTACATTTCAAGAAGAAGTAAGAATTGCAGTTGCAACAAAGCCTTGCTTGCCTACAAAGAGAGCAGCAATTTGGATTTGTTACTATGTTACCTAGAAGAATAACAAACTGTGCAAGGATGGAGGTTGTAGGAGCAAAGAGAAGTTGTCTGTAAAGTTGGTGGATGCTTATTTTCCATTTTGCAGTCCCTTGTCTCCCTCTTGTGGCCTCCTGGAGGCAAATAAATGTGCAAAAAAAAGACAGCCTGGCGGCCGGCTGTTGCAGTGTTGCCCTCTCAGGCAACACTGAGTGACTGACTGAGCCGCACCGTCTTATATAAAGTTCAGACGGAACTTTGCACGTGTCATAGTGGAGCCCTCAGGATTCCAGAGCCAGCTTTCTGACATCATAATGGGGCCTGCCTCAGAGATAAAAGCCTGGGCCCAGGCAGTGTTGGTCAGTGCTGCTCAGCAGGCAGCACCGGACTGGACTGGATTAAAGCTGATACAAGGTGTGAAGGAACAAGGGGTGGCTGTGGGCATGCACTTGCTGCCGCTGCCAGTGTTTATCTGCATGGCAGGAGGGCATTTGGGCGTTGCCAGGAAGGCGTTTTTATGTAGATTCCTCCTCTTTCAGCACTGCATTGTGGTGCAAGCAAAAGAAGCAAATCCTGTGTAGCTTCCTCTCCGGCCTTTATTCACCTCCCGCTTAGTAGCTGTAAATGTGTGTGAGCCTGCAGGGCCCCATGGAATTGCCTAGGAGTAGGCTGAATCAATCGCTGCAAGGGGTGAACAGCAGTATGGGACAGGCTCGGGCAAGGCAAGGGCCGCTCGGGTTATCGCTTCTCGGCCTTTTGGCTAAGATCAAGTGTAGTATCTGTTCTTATCAGTTTAATATCTGATACGTCCCCTATCTGGGGACCATATATTAAATGGATTTTTAGAACAGGGAGATGGAAATAGAGCTTGCTCTGTCCACTCCACGCATTGACCTGGTATTGCAGTATTTCCAGGACCGGTGCACCCTTCCCTTATGTGTTGACTAAAATCAGATTCCAAAAGTGCTATTTGTGTTTGCTATTGTTTTTGTCTTTCTGATGGGATCTCCCCTTTTAATCCCATTATTTCAACACCTGTTGGACAATGCATTTGTACAGTCATGTGTGATAATGAGCTCATTTATTAAATGCAATTAATTAATACATTGCCACCTCTTGTTGTGTGTGTGTCTTCTGTGTTTCTGTGTTTCCGGCATTTCACATTGGAACAGCTCATTCACCTTCCTTGTCTTCTCTCCGCCCTCCCTCCTAGGTAGGTTAAAGAGCTGCACCTGAGCCAGCCACTGATTGATGCAGCACCACAGTCAAATAGCGGAGTGGAGTAGGGGAACAGCAAACAGCCATTAAAGCCGCCCGCCCGCCCGCCCGCCCGCCTGCCTGCCTGCCTGCCTGCCTGCCCGCCACAATGGACCTACCTGTGTACACTACATGGATGTGATGGAATGTACTGTCGTCCCTACATTTCAAGAAGAAGTAAGAATTGCAGTTGCAACAAAGCCTTGCTTGCCTACAAAGAGAGCAGCAATTTGGATTTGTTACTATGTTACCTAGAAGAATAACAAACTGTGCAAGGATGGAGGTTGTAGGAGCAAAGAGAAGTTGTCTGTAAAGTTGGTGGATGCTTATTTTCCATTTTGCAGTCCCTTGTCTCCCTCTTGTGGCCTCCTGGAGGCAAATAAATGTGCAAAAAAAAGACAGCCTGGCGGCCGGCTGTTGCAGTGTTGCCCTCTCAGGCAACACTGAGTGACTGACTGAGCCGCACCGTCTTATATAAAGTTCAGACGGAACTTTGCACGTGTCATAGTGGAGCCCTCAGGATTCCAGAGCCAGCTTTCTGACATCATAATGGGGCCTGCCTCAGAGATAAAAGCCTGGGCCCAGGCAGTGTTGGTCAGTGCTGCTCAGCAGGCAGCACCGGACTGGACTGGATTAAAGCTGATACAAGGTGTGAAGGAACAAGGGGTGGCTGTGGGCATGCACTTGCTGCCGCTGCCAGTGTTTATCTGCATGGCAGGAGGGCATTTGGGCGTTGCCAGGAAGGCGTTTTTATGTAGATTCCTCCTCTTTCAGCACTGCATTGTGGTGCAAGCAAAAGAAGCAAATCCTGTGTAGCTTCCTCTCCGGCCTTTATTCACCTCCCGCTTAGTAGCTGTAAATGTGTGTGAGCCTGCAGGGCCCCATGGAATTGCCTAGGAGTAGGCTGAATCAATCGCTGCAAGGGGTGAACAGCAGTATGGGACAGGCTCGGGCAAGGCAAGGGCCGCTCGGGTTATCGCTTCTCGGCCTTTTGGCTAAGACCAAGTGTATTTATACAGGAGGTTTTTAGTCAGAAGGTGCTCAGGTACCCTCTCTCTCGGCCTCGGGGGATCGTCCAGGTTCGCCTGGACTTCACCCCCGTGCTGCTATTTGGGAGAGAGGCTTAGTCCTGAGCAACGAGTTGCGATCCCCCCCCCAGCCCTTTGGTGTGTCTCCTTAAAGCCAAAGGGCGCAGCGCAAGCTGTGCGGTACCGACCTGGCCACGCAAATGGCAGGCGGACCTGATGCGGTGCCGGTATACGCCCGGTTGAGGAATACTGCAAGATTTATCTTGGCAGAGGGTGGAGGCGGTCCTCGTGGTCTCAAGTTCCTTGTCCACGATATTTTGGAAAAGCGGTTGGCGGTCCACAAGAACGAGATTTTGGCGATCCAGGACTACCCAAGGCGTGGAGTGTACGACGTGACCTTTATGGGAGAAGGAATCCTCCGTGATGCCATGGGAAAAGCTGAGAGGCAACAAGGTGAACTCATGGCCTTGGGAGTCCAGGTAATTGAACACGCTTTTGAAGTAACCAAACTCGTAGTGATTAAAATGTATTCCCCATACGTGAAAGATCAGGAAGTGGCGGCGTTTCTTGCTGCATACTTTAAGAACGTTAAGCTGCTGGGGAGAGTTATGAACGAGTGCGGTGTGTGGACCGTCAAATGGAAATTTATTGTTACGCTAATAAAGGACCCCTCCACCCAAGAAACGAAGCTACCACCTGCTCGTTTTAAACTTGGGAATGTGAATGGCGACCTCTATTTCTCAGGAATGCCAAACTTCTGCAGGGCCTGCGGTACCTATGGACATACCAGTTTTAACTGCGATGTCACCTGCAGGAACTGTGGAAGTAAACAACACACAATGAGGGAATGTACAGAAGAGAAAAAATGCAATTTTTGTCAAAAAACTGGTCATCTTTATTATGCTTGTCCACATAGGTACCGAGGCGAAGAAGATGAGCAACCCGAGGTGCCCCCACGTGCTCCACCAGCAGAGCAGTCCCGTCCTCAAGGAGGAGAGCAAGCTGTTGCGGCGAAAGAGCAGAGAGGTACCTGGGCTTCAAGGGTACGGCCAGCCGAAGCCAAAACAGGTGCCTCTCAGCCAGCGACCTCAGGGGATAAAAATGAGCCCAGCGCGAAGGAAAAACGGCAGGCCAAGAGGAAGGCAGAAAAGGAGCAGGCCATCGATGAACCTGTGGCATCCCAGACGGCTGGTTGCTCAGGCGGTGCCGGGCCTGCTCCTAATCCTGGGTCTCTAGAGACCGACTCGGAAGGAGAAGACTGGGTACAGGTGGGTCCCCGTAAAAAGGGGAAGCAAGAACGTGCCAGTAGGAGGGAGACAGGGGAGGAGCAGATGGATACGTCCGTGCGGAAAGATGTGGCTCCTCCTGGGACCCCCTCCTCGCCTGCACTGGTGAGGAGGACGGGCACTGCTCCCTCCGTATTATCGGACACCCCGCCATGCGCACAACCTCCCCCTCTAGACCGGCCTTCACGGGCCCAGGGGGGAGAGGCGGGGCCCTTGGGGGACCCACCAGACATGGACCCAGTCGGTCAACCGAGAGAGACCCAGGTGAGGCTGTGCGAGTCTGGGCTCCCCGTGTACGAGGTGAGTGTTGCTGGCTCAGCTCTCAGCGACAGTAGTTCTTCTCCTGCCTCGTCCCTCTTTTCAGTTGAGTCGGATGAGGGCGGGGCCATGAGTTCAAGTGAGGTTTCGGGTATTGCTGGTGGAGGAGCAATCTGATTTTAAGTACGCCTATTATTTATTATTTTAAAATCAGAATTTTGCTTTTACTCTCCACGATGTCTGAGCTCATGGGAATCTCCCTCAACGTGAGGGGCGCCAAGTCAAAAGTGAGAAGGGTTGCTCTCTTCAATTTTTTATCTTGCCTGGCAGCCTCTGTATTTTTCCTGCAGGAGTGCGGCATTCCCCATACAATGAGATATGAAAATTACAAAAAGGATTGGAAGTATGGTCCATCCGTCTGGTCTGGATCCAACGAGTCCAGATCAGCAGGGGTCGCCATTCTTTTTAAGGGAAACGTTTTAATTGATTTTATTCAAGAAATCTTACCAGGACGTATTTTAATGGTTAAAGCTTTTATTGATGGTGTAAAGTGGCAGTTTTTAAATTTTTACGGATCACCAGAAAAGAACGAAAGAGCGAGGATGCTGGAGATTTTACCGCTTTTTATCAACACATCTGAGCCTTTTATCCTCGCAGGTGATTTTAATTGTATCCTGAGAGGAGAACGCCGGCTTACCAACAGTACAAGTAGGAACTATGACAAGACCTCTGGACTGCTCAAGGATATCGTGACTGATTTTAAATTAAAAGACATATACAAAGAATGTAACAGGAGCAGTCCAGAGGAAGCCGGCGTTACCTGGAGCAACGCCACCTGTAGCTCCAGGATTGATTTTATCTTTTGTTCTGAAAATTTACTGCCTTTTAATTGTGAAGTTTTAACCAATGTGTTTTCAGATCACAGGCTTTTATCTTTTAAAGTAAAGCATGATCTTAATAATATTGTATGTAAAAAGTCCTGGAAGATGAATGTTTCCCTTTTAGACGATCCACAGGTTTTAGCAGATTTTATTGAATTTTACCAAGAAAGCAGGCGGGTAAGAGATACACGTACTCCCATCAGTGCATGGTGGGAGAAAATGAAAAAGAAAATTAAAGATTTTTTTATTAAGAAAAGCGTGGCGAAAGCCAAAGAGAAATACGCTTTTTTTAAAATTCTCAATACCCGTCTGCAGACCCTGTACAAAATGCAAGATCATGACATAGACGTTAAAGATGACATCACCAATTTGAAAAAGGAGATAGCCCAGTGCCTGGAGCAGAAAGGTAAAGAGATTATATTCCGTTCAAAAATACAACATGTGGAGGAGAACGAGACCTGCTCCAGGTACTTTTTTAAGAAAATAAATAACAAAAAGGCAATTATCAAAAATATAGAAGGGGTGTCAGATGTACAGGGTCTTTTAAGTAAAGTTCATGAGTTTTACACTGACCTTTTTAATGTTAAGACTGTGGATCATAATTTTATGCGTGACTCACTGAAGGAGATTACTACTGTTTTAGACCCTGTCTCCCAGAATTTTTTATTACAGGAGCTGACGGAGCAGGAGGTTTTAGAAACTGTCAAAAGTTTTAAAACAGGGAAAGTTCCCGGACCGGACGGTATACCCAGTGAGTTTTATGTAAAATTTTATGACATTTTAAAAGAGGATCTTTTTAACCTTTTTTCTGATGTTTTTAATTCCAAGATGCTGCCTAAGTCCTGGCGGAAGGGTGAGGTCTCCCTGCTGTATAAGACGGGTGACATCGCAGTTTTAAAGAATTGGAGACCAATAACCCTTCTAAATAGCGACTATAAAATTATGGCTAAAATATGTGCAAATAGATTAAAAGCCATAATACCCCACATTATACACTCTGACCAGGTGTGTGGGGTGCCAGGCCGCAGCATCTGGGATAATTTAAACCTAATAAAAGACGTGATTGAGGACACGAGGTCTAGAAAAGGTAAACTAGCCATTTTATCTATAGACTTTGAGAAGGCGTTCGACCGTGTCTCTCATTTTTATCTTTTTAAGGTTTTAGAACGTATGGGTATACCTGAAGGTTTTTTATTATCTATTAAAGCCTTTTACAGAGAATGCACCAGCAAAATTTTAGTGAATGGTTTTAAGACACAGGACATATTTTTAAACTCTGGGGTGAAGCAGGGGTGTCCCTTGTCCCCACTGCTTTTTATATGTGCATTGGAGCCTCTGTTATGCGCAATTCGCCGCGATAAGTGTATCCGTGGAGTCCCCCTGCCCGGGGGAGGCGGCGTAGAGGCCAAAGCAGTGGGGTACATGGATGATGTGGCGGTTTTATGTAGGGACGCCCTGTCGCTTCAGAGAACCCTTAGGCAAATCGAGTTTTATTGCTGTGCTTCCGGTTTTAAGGTAAACTTCAGCAAGAGTAATATTTTAAACATAGGAAGCATGGCTCTTAGAGATATACCGGTTCCTGTGTCTGATAATATTAAAATTTTAGGTGTCTCCTTCAGTGAGTACGACAATGGTTTTATCAGTTGGGACATGGTGGCGCAGAAGGTAAATCAAAAAATATGCATGTGGAACATGAGGAAGCTTACCATGGAGGGAAAAATTTTAATAATTAAAATGATAATTTTACCTTTGCTTTTATACTTAAGCATGGTTTTCCCTCCTCCCACGGTTTTATTAAGAAAAATTACTAAAGCTTGTTTTACCTTCTTTTGGAGTTCCAGAATGGAGAAACTTAAACGTGAGACGGTAATGAAAATCAAACCAAAGGGTGGCAAAGACTTTCCAGATTTTAATAGGTTTCTTTTAATCAAGTACTTTTGTTTCTGTCTTAATTCTCTTTTTAAACAACATCATTGGTCTTATTTTCTACGTTTTAATACTGGGTTTTTTATGCGAAGGATGGGGTGGTTTGAAATTGTTTTAACCTCACCTTATGCTTTTAATCTACCAGCAAATTACGTGATTTTAGAGAAAATAGTGGCCTTGTTTAATTTTAAAGGGAAAAATTTTAATGACATGATAAACAGTAAGAAACTTATAAAAGACATAAGAGGAAATGAAGTCGTCACTAATATTGAAAATTTTAATAATGAACGCTGTGCTTTTATCTTCAAAATGGTTAATGTGTTTTATCTTTTTAATACACAGATGGACCTGGCCTGGAGCTGCGTTCATCAATGTCTTCCATGCCGGGCATTCCAATTCAGGAGAGGATTCACGAGGTCTGCTATCTGTCCGAGGGAAGGCTGCCAGGCTGAGGAGACCGTGCGTCATATTTTTTGGAGTTGCGATTTTACTAAACATATTTGGATAAAGATATTCCCTCTAATGAAGAAGATGGCAGACCTAAAGGACTTGAGTTACGAAATGATTTTATATGGACTCTTTGGATGCCCAACCGCGAACCAAAAGACTATTGCATGGAAGACGATGAACTGCGTAAAAGAAGCTCTGTGGAAGGCCAGGAACATCCTGATTTTTAAGCACGATGTTTTATCTGTTGACGATGTTTTAGGTCTTTGTTTTAGCGAGATGTACATTTATTATTTATTAGATAAAAAAAGAAATGCCACCCTTTCAAATAAATGGTTTGTAAAAGAATGGAACTCCAATATATAAGAATTTGCCACCATGTCCCCTTTTATGTGTTTTTATGTAAATTGATTTTATTACTGTAATTCATTGTAAAAAAGCTGTAATTTATTGTAAATGTTTTTGAATTTTAAGTAATAAATCATTGACACCCCCGCGAGGGGGTAGCCAACTGAAAAAAAAAAATCTGTTCTTATCAGTTTAATATCTGATACGTCCCCTATCTGGGGACCATATATTAAATGGATTTTTAGAACAGGGAGATGGAAATAGAGCTTGCTCTGTCCACTCCACGCATTGACCTGGTATTGCAGTATTTCCAGGACCGGTGCACCCTTCCCTTATGTGTTGACTAAAATCAGATTCCAAAAGTGCTATTTGTGTTTGCTATTGTTTTTGTCTTTCTGATGGGATCTCCCCTTTTAATCCCATTATTTCAACACCTGTTGGACAATGCATTTGTACAGTCATGTGTGATAATGAGCTCATTTATTAAATGCAATTAATTAATACATTGCCACCTCTTGTTGTGTGTGTGTCTTCTGTGTTTCTGTGTTTCCGGCATTTCACATTGGAACAGCTCATTCACCTTCCTTGTCTTCTCTCCGCCCTCCCTCCTAGGTAGGTTAAAGAGCTGCACCTGAGCCAGCCACTGATTGATGCAGCACCACAGTCAAATAGCGGAGTGGAGTAGGGGAACAGCAAACAGCCATTAAAGCCGCCCGCCCGCCCGCCCGCCCGCCTGCCTGCCTGCCTGCCTGCCTGCCCGCCACAATGGACCTACCTGTGTACACTACATGGATGTGATGGAATGTACTGTCGTCCCTACATTTCAAGAAGAAGTAAGAATTGCAGTTGCAACAAAGCCTTGCTTGCCTACAAAGAGAGCAGCAATTTGGATTTGTTACTATGTTACCTAGAAGAATAACAAACTGTGCAAGGATGGAGGTTGTAGGAGCAAAGAGAAGTTGTCTGTAAAGTTGGTGGATGCTTATTTTCCATTTTGCAGTCCCTTGTCTCCCTCTTGTGGCCTCCTGGAGGCAAATAAATGTGCAAAAAAAAGACAGCCTGGCGGCCGGCTGTTGCAGTGTTGCCCTCTCAGGCAACACTGAGTGACTGACTGAGCCGCACCGTCTTATATAAAGTTCAGACGGAACTTTGCACGTGTCATAGTGGAGCCCTCAGGATTCCAGAGCCAGCTTTCTGACATCATAATGGGGCCTGCCTCAGAGATAAAAGCCTGGGCCCAGGCAGTGTTGGTCAGTGCTGCTCAGCAGGCAGCACCGGACTGGACTGGATTAAAGCTGATACAAGGTGTGAAGGAACAAGGGGTGGCTGTGGGCATGCACTTGCTGCCGCTGCCAGTGTTTATCTGCATGGCAGGAGGGCATTTGGGCGTTGCCAGGAAGGCGTTTTTATGTAGATTCCT
Source organism: Rhinoderma darwinii (assembly GCF_050947455.1). Lineage (NCBI taxonomy): Eukaryota > Metazoa > Chordata > Amphibia > Anura > Rhinodermatidae > Rhinoderma > Rhinoderma darwinii. The sequence continues at coordinate 581,558 of NW_027461782.1, forward strand.
CCTCTTTCAGCACTGCATTGTGGTGCAAGCAAAAGAAGCAAATCCTGTGTAGCTTCCTCTCCGGCCTTTATTCACCTCCCGCTTAGTAGCTGTAAATGTGTGTGAGCCTGCAGGGCCCCATGGAATTGCCTAGGAGTAGGCTGAATCAATCGCTGCAAGGGGTGAACAGCAGTATGGGACAGGCTCGGGCAAGGCAAGGGCCGCTCGGGTTATCGCTTCTCGGCCTTTTGGCTAAGATCAAGTGTAGTATCTGTTCTTATCAGTTTAATATCTGATACGTCCCCTATCTGGGGACCATATATTAAATGGATTTTTAGAACAGGGAGATGGAAATAGAGCTTGCTCTGTCCACTCCACGCATTGACCTGGTATTGCAGTATTTCCAGGACCGGTGCACCCTTCCCTTATGTGTTGACTAAAATCAGATTCCAAAAGTGCTATTTGTGTTTGCTATTGTTTTTGTCTTTCTGATGGGATCTCCCCTTTTAATCCCATTATTTCAACACCTGTTGGACAATGCATTTGTACAGTCATGTGTGATAATGAGCTCATTTATTAAATGCAATTAATTAATACATTGCCACCTCTTGTTGTGTGTGTGTCTTCTGTGTTTCTGTGTTTCCGGCATTTCACATTGGAACAGCTCATTCACCTTCCTTGTCTTCTCTCCGCCCTCCCTCCTAGGTAGGTTAAAGAGCTGCACCTGAGCCAGCCACTGATTGATGCAGCACCACAGTCAAATAGCGGAGTGGAGTAGGGGAACAGCAAACAGCCATTAAAGCCGCCCGCCCGCCCGCCCGCCCGCCTGCCTGCCTGCCTGCCTGCCTGCCCGCCACAATGGACCTACCTGTGTACACTACATGGATGTGATGGAATGTACTGTCGTCCCTACATTTCAAGAAGAAGTAAGAATTGCAGTTGCAACAAAGCCTTGCTTGCCTACAAAGAGAGCAGCAATTTGGATTTGTTACTATGTTACCTAGAAGAATAACAAACTGTGCAAGGATGGAGGTTGTAGGAGCAAAGAGAAGTTGTCTGTAAAGTTGGTGGATGCTTATTTTCCATTTTGCAGTCCCTTGTCTCCCTCTTGTGGCCTCCTGGAGGCAAATAAATGTGCAAAAAAAAGACAGCCTGGCGGCCGGCTGTTGCAGTGTTGCCCTCTCAGGCAACACTGAGTGACTGACTGAGCCGCACCGTCTTATATAAAGTTCAGACGGAACTTTGCACGTGTCATAGTGGAGCCCTCAGGATTCCAGAGCCAGCTTTCTGACATCATAATGGGGCCTGCCTCAGAGATAAAAGCCTGGGCCCAGGCAGTGTTGGTCAGTGCTGCTCAGCAGGCAGCACCGGACTGGACTGGATTAAAGCTGATACAAGGTGTGAAGGAACAAGGGGTGGCTGTGGGCATGCACTTGCTGCCGCTGCCAGTGTTTATCTGCATGGCAGGAGGGCATTTGGGCGTTGCCAGGAAGGCGTTTTTATGTAGATTCCTCCTCTTTCAGCACTGCATTGTGGTGCAAGCAAAAGAAGCAAATCCTGTGTAGCTTCCTCTCCGGCCTTTATTCACCTCCCGCTTAGTAGCTGTAAATGTGTGTGAGCCTGCAGGGCCCCATGGAATTGCCTAGGAGTAGGCTGAATCAATCGCTGCAAGGGGTGAACAGCAGTATGGGACAGGCTCGGGCAAGGCAAGGGCCGCTCGGGTTATCGCTTCTCGGCCTTTTGGCTAAGATCAAGTGTAGTATCTGTTCTTATCAGTTTAATATCTGATACGTCCCCTATCTGGGGACCATATATTAAATGGATTTTTAGAACAGGGAGATGGAAATAGAGCTTGCTCTGTCCACTCCACGCATTGACCTGGTATTGCAGTATTTCCAGGACCGGTGCACCCTTCCCTTATGTGTTGACTAAAATCAGATTCCAAAAGTGCTATTTGTGTTTGCTATTGTTTTTGTCTTTCTGATGGGATCTCCCCTTTTAATCCCATTATTTCAACACCTGTTGGACAATGCATTTGTACAGTCATGTGTGATAATGAGCTCATTTATTAAATGCAATTAATTAATACATTGCCACCTCTTGTTGTGTGTGTGTCTTCTGTGTTTCTGTGTTTCCGGCATTTCACATTGGAACAGCTCATTCACCTTCCTTGTCTTCTCTCCGCCCTCCCTCCTAGGTAGGTTAAAGAGCTGCACCTGAGCCAGCCACTGATTGATGCAGCACCACAGTCAAATAGCGGAGTGGAGTAGGGGAACAGCAAACAGCCATTAAAGCCGCCCGCCCGCCCGCCCGCCCGCCTGCCTGCCTGCCTGCCTGCCTGCCCGCCACAATGGACCTACCTGTGTACACTACATGGATGTGATGGAATGTACTGTCGTCCCTACATTTCAAGAAGAAGTAAGAATTGCAGTTGCAACAAAGCCTTGCTTGCCTACAAAGAGAGCAGCAATTTGGATTTGTTACTATGTTACCTAGAAGAATAACAAACTGTGCAAGGATGGAGGTTGTAGGAGCAAAGAGAAGTTGTCTGTAAAGTTGGTGGATGCTTATTTTCCATTTTGCAGTCCCTTGTCTCCCTCTTGTGGCCTCCTGGAGGCAAATAAATGTGCAAAAAAAAGACAGCCTGGCGGCCGGCTGTTGCAGTGTTGCCCTCTCAGGCAACACTGAGTGACTGACTGAGCCGCACCGTCTTATATAAAGTTCAGACGGAACTTTGCACGTGTCATAGTGGAGCCCTCAGGATTCCAGAGCCAGCTTTCTGACATCATAATGGGGCCTGCCTCAGAGATAAAAGCCTGGGCCCAGGCAGTGTTGGTCAGTGCTGCTCAGCAGGCAGCACCGGACTGGACTGGATTAAAGCTGATACAAGGTGTGAAGGAACAAGGGGTGGCTGTGGGCATGCACTTGCTGCCGCTGCCAGTGTTTATCTGCATGGCAGGAGGGCATTTGGGCGTTGCCAGGAAGGCGTTTTTATGTAGATTCCTCCTCTTTCAGCACTGCATTGTGGTGCAAGCAAAAGAAGCAAATCCTGTGTAGCTTCCTCTCCGGCCTTTATTCACCTCCCGCTTAGTAGCTGTAAATGTGTGTGAGCCTGCAGGGCCCCATGGAATTGCCTAGGAGTAGGCTGAATCAATCGCTGCAAGGGGTGAACAGCAGTATGGGACAGGCTCGGGCAAGGCAAGGGCCGCTCGGGTTATCGCTTCTCGGCCTTTTGGCTAAGATCAAGTGTAGTATCTGTTCTTATCAGTTTAATATCTGATACGTCCCCTATCTGGGGACCATATATTAAATGGATTTTTAGAACAGGGAGATGGAAATAGAGCTTGCTCTGTCCACTCCACGCATTGACCTGGTATTGCAGTATTTCCAGGACCGGTGCACCCTTCCCTTATGTGTTGACTAAAATCAGATTCCAAAAGTGCTATTTGTGTTTGCTATTGTTTTTGTCTTTCTGATGGGATCTCCCCTTTTAATCCCATTATTTCAACACCTGTTGGACAATGCATTTGTACAGTCATGTGTGATAATGAGCTCATTTATTAAATGCAATTAATTAATACATTGCCACCTCTTGTTGTGTGTGTGTCTTCTGTGTTTCTGTGTTTCCGGCATTTCACATTGGAACAGCTCATTCACCTTCCTTGTCTTCTCTCCGCCCTCCCTCCTAGGTAGGTTAAAGAGCTGCACCTGAGCCAGCCACTGATTGATGCAGCACCACAGTCAAATAGCGGAGTGGAGTAGGGGAACAGCAAACAGCCATTAAAGCCGCCCGCCCGCCCGCCCGCCCGCCTGCCTGCCTGCCTGCCTGCCTGCCCGCCACAATGGACCTACCTGTGTACACTACATGGATGTGATGGAATGTACTGTCGTCCCTACATTTCAAGAAGAAGTAAGAATTGCAGTTGCAACAAAGCCTTGCTTGCCTACAAAGAGAGCAGCAATTTGGATTTGTTACTATGTTACCTAGAAGAATAACAAACTGTGCAAGGATGGAGGTTGTAGGAGCAAAGAGAAGTTGTCTGTAAAGTTGGTGGATGCTTATTTTCCATTTTGCAGTCCCTTGTCTCCCTCTTGTGGCCTCCTGGAGGCAAATAAATGTGCAAAAAAAAGACAGCCTGGCGGCCGGCTGTTGCAGTGTTGCCCTCTCAGGCAACACTGAGTGACTGACTGAGCCGCACCGTCTTATATAAAGTTCAGACGGAACTTTGCACGTGTCATAGTGGAGCCCTCAGGATTCCAGAGCCAGCTTTCTGACATCATAATGGGGCCTGCCTCAGAGATAAAAGCCTGGGCCCAGGCAGTGTTGGTCAGTGCTGCTCAGCAGGCAGCACCGGACTGGACTGGATTAAAGCTGATACAAGGTGTGAAGGAACAAGGGGTGGCTGTGGGCATGCACTTGCTGCCGCTGCCAGTGTTTATCTGCATGGCAGGAGGGCATTTGGGCGTTGCCAGGAAGGCGTTTTTATGTAGATTCCTCCTCTTTCAGCACTGCATTGTGGTGCAAGCAAAAGAAGCAAATCCTGTGTAGCTTCCTCTCCGGCCTTTATTCACCTCCCGCTTAGTAGCTGTAAATGTGTGTGAGCCTGCAGGGCCCCATGGAATTGCCTAGGAGTAGGCTGAATCAATCGCTGCAAGGGGTGAACAGCAGTATGGGACAGGCTCGGGCAAGGCAAGGGCCGCTCGGGTTATCGCTTCTCGGCCTTTTGGCTAAGATCAAGTGTAGTATCTGTTCTTATCAGTTTAATATCTGATACGTCCCCTATCTGGGGACCATATATTAAATGGATTTTTAGAACAGGGAGATGGAAATAGAGCTTGCTCTGTCCACTCCACGCATTGACCTGGTATTGCAGTATTTCCAGGACCGGTGCACCCTTCCCTTATGTGTTGACTAAAATCAGATTCCAAAAGTGCTATTTGTGTTTGCTATTGTTTTTGTCTTTCTGATGGGATCTCCCCTTTTAATCCCATTATTTCAACACCTGTTGGACAATGCATTTGTACAGTCATGTGTGATAATGAGCTCATTTATTAAATGCAATTAATTAATACATTGCCACCTCTTGTTGTGTGTGTGTCTTCTGTGTTTCTGTGTTTCCGGCATTTCACATTGGAACAGCTCATTCACCTTCCTTGTCTTCTCTCCGCCCTCCCTCCTAGGTAGGTTAAAGAGCTGCACCTGAGCCAGCCACTGATTGATGCAGCACCACAGTCAAATAGCGGAGTGGAGTAGGGGAACAGCAAACAGCCATTAAAGCCGCCCGCCCGCCCGCCCGCCCGCCTGCCTGCCTGCCTGCCTGCCTGCCCGCCACAATGGACCTACCTGTGTACACTACATGGATGTGATGGAATGTACTGTCGTCCCTACATTTCAAGAAGAAGTAAGAATTGCAGTTGCAACAAAGCCTTGCTTGCCTACAAAGAGAGCAGCAATTTGGATTTGTTACTATGTTACCTAGAAGAATAACAAACTGTGCAAGGATGGAGGTTGTAGGAGCAAAGAGAAGTTGTCTGTAAAGTTGGTGGATGCTTATTTTCCATTTTGCAGTCCCTTGTCTCCCTCTTGTGGCCTCCTGGAGGCAAATAAATGTGCAAAAAAAAGACAGCCTGGCGGCCGGCTGTTGCAGTGTTGCCCTCTCAGGCAACACTGAGTGACTGACTGAGCCGCACCGTCTTATATAAAGTTCAGACGGAACTTTGCACGTGTCATAGTGGAGCCCTCAGGATTCCAGAGCCAGCTTTCTGACATCATAATGGGGCCTGCCTCAGAGATAAAAGCCTGGGCCCAGGCAGTGTTGGTCAGTGCTGCTCAGCAGGCAGCACCGGACTGGACTGGATTAAAGCTGATACAAGGTGTGAAGGAACAAGGGGTGGCTGTGGGCATGCACTTGCTGCCGCTGCCAGTGTTTATCTGCATGGCAGGAGGGCATTTGGGCGTTGCCAGGAAGGCGTTTTTATGTAGATTCCTCCTCTTTCAGCACTGCATTGTGGTGCAAGCAAAAGAAGCAAATCCTGTGTAGCTTCCTCTCCGGCCTTTATTCACCTCCCGCTTAGTAGCTGTAAATGTGTGTGAGCCTGCAGGGCCCCATGGAATTGCCTAGGAGTAGGCTGAATCAATCGCTGCAAGGGGTGAACAGCAGTATGGGACAGGCTCGGGCAAGGCAAGGGCCGCTCGGGTTATCGCTTCTCGGCCTTTTGGCTAAGATCAAGTGTAGTATCTGTTCTTATCAGTTTAATATCTGATACGTCCCCTATCTGGGGACCATATATTAAATGGATTTTTAGAACAGGGAGATGGAAATAGAGCTTGCTCTGTCCACTCCACGCATTGACCTGGTATTGCAGTATTTCCAGGACCGGTGCACCCTTCCCTTATGTGTTGACTAAAATCAGATTCCAAAAGTGCTATTTGTGTTTGCTATTGTTTTTGTCTTTCTGATGGGATCTCCCCTTTTAATCCCATTATTTCAACACCTGTTGGACAATGCATTTGTACAGTCATGTGTGATAATGAGCTCATTTATTAAATGCAATTAATTAATACATTGCCACCTCTTGTTGTGTGTGTGTCTTCTGTGTTTCTGTGTTTCCGGCATTTCACATTGGAACAGCTCATTCACCTTCCTTGTCTTCTCTCCGCCCTCCCTCCTAGGTAGGTTAAAGAGCTGCACCTGAGCCAGCCACTGATTGATGCAGCACCACAGTCAAATAGCGGAGTGGAGTAGGGGAACAGCAAACAGCCATTAAAGCCGCCCGCCCGCCCGCCCGCCCGCCTGCCTGCCTGCCTGCCTGCCTGCCCGCCACAATGGACCTACCTGTGTACACTACATGGATGTGATGGAATGTACTGTCGTCCCTACATTTCAAGAAGAAGTAAGAATTGCAGTTGCAACAAAGCCTTGCTTGCCTACAAAGAGAGCAGCAATTTGGATTTGTTACTATGTTACCTAGAAGAATAACAAACTGTGCAAGGATGGAGGTTGTAGGAGCAAAGAGAAGTTGTCTGTAAAGTTGGTGGATGCTTATTTTCCATTTTGCAGTCCCTTGTCTCCCTCTTGTGGCCTCCTGGAGGCAAATAAATGTGCAAAAAAAAGACAGCCTGGCGGCCGGCTGTTGCAGTGTTGCCCTCTCAGGCAACACTGAGTGACTGACTGAGCCGCACCGTCTTATATAAAGTTCAGACGGAACTTTGCACGTGTCATAGTGGAGCCCTCAGGATTCCAGAGCCAGCTTTCTGACATCATAATGGGGCCTGCCTCAGAGATAAAAGCCTGGGCCCAGGCAGTGTTGGTCAGTGCTGCTCAGCAGGCAGCACCGGACTGGACTGGATTAAAGCTGATACAAGGTGTGAAGGAACAAGGGGTGGCTGTGGGCATGCACTTGCTGCCGCTGCCAGTGTTTATCTGCATGGCAGGAGGGCATTTGGGCGTTGCCAGGAAGGCGTTTTTATGTAGATTCCTCCTCTTTCAGCACTGCATTGTGGTGCAAGCAAAAGAAGCAAATCCTGTGTAGCTTCCTCTCCGGCCTTTATTCACCTCCCGCTTAGTAGCTGTAAATGTGTGTGAGCCTGCAGGGCCCCATGGAATTGCCTAGGAGTAGGCTGAATCAATCGCTGCAAGGGGTGAACAGCAGTATGGGACAGGCTCGGGCAAGGCAAGGGCCGCTCGGGTTATCGCTTCTCGGCCTTTTGGCTAAGATCAAGTGTAGTATCTGTTCTTATCAGTTTAATATCTGATACGTCCCCTATCTGGGGACCATATATTAAATGGATTTTTAGAACAGGGAGATGGAAATAGAGCTTGCTCTGTCCACTCCACGCATTGACCTGGTATTGCAGTATTTCCAGGACCGGTGCACCCTTCCCTTATGTGTTGACTAAAATCAGATTCCAAAAGTGCTATTTGTGTTTGCTATTGTTTTTGTCTTTCTGATGGGATCTCCCCTTTTAATCCCATTATTTCAACACCTGTTGGACAATGCATTTGTACAGTCATGTGTGATAATGAGCTCATTTATTAAATGCAATTAATTAATACATTGCCACCTCTTGTTGTGTGTGTGTCTTCTGTGTTTCTGTGTTTCCGGCATTTCACATTGGAACAGCTCATTCACCTTCCTTGTCTTCTCTCCGCCCTCCCTCCTAGGTAGGTTAAAGAGCTGCACCTGAGCCAGCCACTGATTGATGCAGCACCACAGTCAAATAGCGGAGTGGAGTAGGGGAACAGCAAACAGCCATTAAAGCCGCCCGCCCGCCCGCCCGCCCGCCTGCCTGCCTGCCTGCCTGCCTGCCCGCCACAATGGACCTACCTGTGTACACTACATGGATGTGATGGAATGTACTGTCGTCCCTACATTTCAAGAAGAAGTAAGAATTGCAGTTGCAACAAAGCCTTGCTTGCCTACAAAGAGAGCAGCAATTTGGATTTGTTACTATGTTACCTAGAAGAATAACAAACTGTGCAAGGATGGAGGTTGTAGGAGCAAAGAGAAGTTGTCTGTAAAGTTGGTGGATGCTTATTTTCCATTTTGCAGTCCCTTGTCTCCCTCTTGTGGCCTCCTGGAGGCAAATAAATGTGCAAAAAAAAGACAGCCTGGCGGCCGGCTGTTGCAGTGTTGCCCTCTCAGGCAACACTGAGTGACTGACTGAGCCGCACCGTCTTATATAAAGTTCAGACGGAACTTTGCACGTGTCATAGTGGAGCCCTCAGGATTCCAGAGCCAGCTTTCTGACATCATAATGGGGCCTGCCTCAGAGATAAAAGCCTGGGCCCAGGCAGTGTTGGTCAGTGCTGCTCAGCAGGCAGCACCGGACTGGACTGGATTAAAGCTGATACAAGGTGTGAAGGAACAAGGGGTGGCTGTGGGCATGCACTTGCTGCCGCTGCCAGTGTTTATCTGCATGGCAGGAGGGCATTTGGGCGTTGCCAGGAAGGCGTTTTTATGTAGATTCCTCCTCTTTCAGCACTGCATTGTGGTGCAAGCAAAAGAAGCAAATCCTGTGTAGCTTCCTCTCCGGCCTTTATTCACCTCCCGCTTAGTAGCTGTAAATGTGTGTGAGCCTGCAGGGCCCCATGGAATTGCCTAGGAGTAGGCTGAATCAATCGCTGCAAGGGGTGAACAGCAGTATGGGACAGGCTCGGGCAAGGCAAGGGCCGCTCGGGTTATCGCTTCTCGGCCTTTTGGCTAAGATCAAGTGTAGTATCTGTTCTTATCAGTTTAATATCTGATACGTCCCCTATCTGGGGACCATATATTAAATGGATTTTTAGAACAGGGAGATGGAAATAGAGCTTGCTCTGTCCACTCCACGCATTGACCTGGTATTGCAGTATTTCCAGGACCGGTGCACCCTTCCCTTATGTGTTGACTAAAATCAGATTCCAAAAGTGCTATTTGTGTTTGCTATTGTTTTTGTCTTTCTGATGGGATCTCCCCTTTTAATCCCATTATTTCAACACCTGTTGGACAATGCATTTGTACAGTCATGTGTGATAATGAGCTCATTTATTAAATGCAATTAATTAATACATTGCCACCTCTTGTTGTGTGTGTGTCTTCTGTGTTTCTGTGTTTCCGGCATTTCACATTGGAACAGCTCATTCACCTTCCTTGTCTTCTCTCCGCCCTCCCTCCTAGGTAGGTTAAAGAGCTGCACCTGAGCCAGCCACTGATTGATGCAGCACCACAGTCAAATAGCGGAGTGGAGTAGGGGAACAGCAAACAGCCATTAAAGCCGCCCGCCCGCCCGCCCGCCCGCCTGCCTGCCTGCCTGCCTGCCTGCCCGCCACAATGGACCTACCTGTGTACACTACATGGATGTGATGGAATGTACTGTCGTCCCTACATTTCAAGAAGAAGTAAGAATTGCAGTTGCAACAAAGCCTTGCTTGCCTACAAAGAGAGCAGCAATTTGGATTTGTTACTATGTTACCTAGAAGAATAACAAACTGTGCAAGGATGGAGGTTGTAGGAGCAAAGAGAAGTTGTCTGTAAAGTTGGTGGATGCTTATTTTCCATTTTGCAGTCCCTTGTCTCCCTCTTGTGGCCTCCTGGAGGCAAATAAATGTGCAAAAAAAAGACAGCCTGGCGGCCGGCTGTTGCAGTGTTGCCCTCTCAGGCAACACTGAGTGACTGACTGAGCCGCACCGTCTTATATAAAGTTCAGACGGAACTTTGCACGTGTCATAGTGGAGCCCTCAGGATTCCAGAGCCAGCTTTCTGACATCATAATGGGGCCTGCCTCAGAGATAAAAGCCTGGGCCCAGGCAGTGTTGGTCAGTGCTGCTCAGCAGGCAGCACCGGACTGGACTGGATTAAAGCTGATACAAGGTGTGAAGGAACAAGGGGTGGCTGTGGGCATGCACTTGCTGCCGCTGCCAGTGTTTATCTGCATGGCAGGAGGGCATTTGGGCGTTGCCAGGAAGGCGTTTTTATGTAGATTCCTCCTCTTTCAGCACTGCATTGTGGTGCAAGCAAAAGAAGCAAATCCTGTGTAGCTTCCTCTCCGGCCTTTATTCACCTCCCGCTTAGTAGCTGTAAATGTGTGTGAGCCTGCAGGGCCCCATGGAATTGCCTAGGAGTAGGCTGAATCAATCGCTGCAAGGGGTGAACAGCAGTATGGGACAGGCTCGGGCAAGGCAAGGGCCGCTCGGGTTATCGCTTCTCGGCCTTTTGGCTAAGATCAAGTGTAGTATCTGTTCTTATCAGTTTAATATCTGATACGTCCCCTATCTGGGGACCATATATTAAATGGATTTTTAGAACAGGGAGATGGAAATAGAGCTTGCTCTGTCCACTCCACGCATTGACCTGGTATTGCAGTATTTCCAGGACCGGTGCACCCTTCCCTTATGTGTTGACTAAAATCAGATTCCAAAAGTGCTATTTGTGTTTGCTATTGTTTTTGTCTTTCTGATGGGATCTCCCCTTTTAATCCCATTATTTCAACACCTGTTGGACAATGCATTTGTACAGTCATGTGTGATAATGAGCTCATTTATTAAATGCAATTAATTAATACATTGCCACCTCTTGTTGTGTGTGTGTCTTCTGTGTTTCTGTGTTTCCGGCATTTCACATTGGAACAGCTCATTCACCTTCCTTGTCTTCTCTCCGCCCTCCCTCCTAGGTAGGTTAAAGAGCTGCACCTGAGCCAGCCACTGATTGATGCAGCACCACAGTCAAATAGCGGAGTGGAGTAGGGGAACAGCAAACAGCCATTAAAGCCGCCCGCCCGCCCGCCCGCCCGCCCGCCTGCCTGCCTGCCTGCCTGCCTGCCCGCCACAATGGACCTACCTGTGTACACTACATGGATGTGATGGAATGTACTGTCGTCCCTACATTTCAAGAAGAAGTAAGAATTGCAGTTGCAACAAAGCCTTGCTTGCCTACAAAGAGAGCAGCAATTTGGATTTGTTACTATGTTACCTAGAAGAATAACAAACTGTGCAAGGATGGAGGTTGTAGGAGCAAAGAGAAGTTGTCTGTAAAGTTGGTGGATGCTTATTTTCCATTTTGCAGTCCCTTGTCTCCCTCTTGTGGCCTCCTGGAGGCAAATAAATGTGCAAAAAAAAGACAGCCTGGCGGCCGGCTGTTGCAGTGTTGCCCTCTCAGGCAACACTGAGTGACTGACTGAGCCGCACCGTCTTATATAAAGTTCAGACGGAACTTTGCACGTGTCATAGTGGAGCCCTCAGGATTCCAGAGCCAGCTTTCTGACATCATAATGGGGCCTGCCTCAGAGATAAAAGCCTGGGCCCAGGCAGTGTTGGTCAGTGCTGCTCAGCAGGCAGCACCGGACTGGACTGGATTAAAGCTGATACAAGGTGTGAAGGAACAAGGGGTGGCTGTGGGCATGCACTTGCTGCCGCTGCCAGTGTTTATCTGCATGGCAGGAGGGCATTTGGGCGTTGCCAGGAAGGCGTTTTTATGTAGATTCCTCCTCTTTCAGCACTGCATTGTGGTGCAAGCAAAAGAAGCAAATCCTGTGTAGCTTCCTCTCCGGCCTTTATTCACCTCCCGCTTAGTAGCTGTAAATGTGTGTGAGCCTGCAGGGCCCCATGGAATTGCCTAGGAGTAGGCTGAATCAATCGCTGCAAGGGGTGAACAGCAGTATGGGACAGGCTCGGGCAAGGCAAGGGCCGCTCGGGTTATCGCTTCTCGGCCTTTTGGCTAAGATCAAGTGTAGTATCTGTTCTTATCAGTTTAATATCTGATACGTCCCCTATCTGGGGACCATATATTAAATGGATTTTTAGAACAGGGAGATGGAAATAGAGCTTGCTCTGTCCACTCCACGCATTGACCTGGTATTGCAGTATTTCCAGGACCGGTGCACCCTTCCCTTATGTGTTGACTAAAATCAGATTCCAAAAGTGCTATTTGTGTTTGCTATTGTTTTTGTCTTTCTGATGGGATCTCCCCTTTTAATCCCATTATTTCAACACCTGTTGGACAATGCATTTGTACAGTCATGTGTGATAATGAGCTCATTTATTAAATGCAATTAATTAATACATTGCCACCTCTTGTTGTGTGTGTGTCTTCTGTGTTTCTGTGTTTCCGGCATTTCACATTGGAACAGCTCATTCACCTTCCTTGTCTTCTCTCCGCCCTCCCTCCTAGGTAGGTTAAAGAGCTGCACCTGAGCCAGCCACTGATTGATGCAGCACCACAGTCAAATAGCGGAGTGGAGTAGGGGAACAGCAAACAGCCATTAAAGCCGCCCGCCCGCCCGCCCGCCCGCCTGCCTGCCTGCCTGCCTGCCTGCCCGCCACAATGGACCTACCTGTGTACACTACATGGATGTGATGGAATGTACTGTCGTCCCTACATTTCAAGAAGAAGTAAGAATTGCAGTTGCAACAAAGCCTTGCTTGCCTACAAAGAGAGCAGCAATTTGGATTTGTTACTATGTTACCTAGAAGAATAACAAACTGTGCAAGGATGGAGGTTGTAGGAGCAAAGAGAAGTTGTCTGTAAAGTTGGTGGATGCTTATTTTCCATTTTGCAGTCCCTTGTCTCCCTCTTGTGGCCTCCTGGAGGCAAATAAATGTGCAAAAAAAAGACAGCCTGGCGGCCGGCTGTTGCAGTGTTGCCCTCTCAGGCAACACTGAGTGACTGACTGAGCCGCACCGTCTTATATAAAGTTCAGACGGAACTTTGCACGTGTCATAGTGGAGCCCTCAGGATTCCAGAGCCAGCTTTCTGACATCATAATGGGGCCTGCCTCAGAGATAAAAGCCTGGGCCCAGGCAGTGTTGGTCAGTGCTGCTCAGCAGGCAGCACCGGACTGGACTGGATTAAAGCTGATACAAGGTGTGAAGGAACAAGGGGTGGCTGTGGGCATGCACTTGCTGCCGCTGCCAGTGTTTATCTGCATGGCAGGAGGGCATTTGGGCGTTGCCAGGAAGGCGTTTTTATGTAGATTCCTCCTCTTTCAGCACTGCATTGTGGTGCAAGCAAAAGAAGCAAATCCTGTGTAGCTTCCTCTCCGGCCTTTATTCACCTCCCGCTTAGTAGCTGTAAATGTGTGTGAGCCTGCAGGGCCCCATGGAATTGCCTAGGAGTAGGCTGAATCAATCGCTGCAAGGGGTGAACAGCAGTATGGGACAGGCTCGGGCAAGGCAAGGGCCGCTCGGGTTATCGCTTCTCGGCCTTTTGGCTAAGACCAAGTGTATTTATACAGGAGGTTTTTGGTCAGAAGGTGCTCGGGTACCCTCTCTCTCGGCCTCGGGGGATCGTCCAGGTTCGCCTGGACTTCACCCCCGTGCTGCTATTTGGGAGAGAGGCTTAGTCCTGAGCAACGAGTTGCGATCCCCCCCAGCCCCTTGGTCTCCGTAAGACAAGGGGCGCAGCGAAAGCTGTGCGGTTCGACCTGGCCACGCTAATGGCAGGCGAACCCGATGCGGTGCCGGTGTACGCCCGGCTTAAGAATTCTGCACGATTTATCGTGGCAGAGGGTGGAGGCGGTCCCCGTGGTATTAAATTTTTAGTCCACGCCATTTTGGAAGATCTGCTGGCGGTCCACAAGAACGAGCTCTTGGCTATCCAGGACTACCCGAAGCGAGGAATCTACGATGTCACCTTCATGGGAGAAGGAATACTCCGTGATGCTATGGACCGAGCTGAGAGGAAACAAGGTGAACTCGTAGCAGCGGGAGTCAAGGTAGTAGAGCATGAATTTGAAATAACCAAACTCGTGGTGATTAAAATGTATTCCCCATATGTGAGAGATATGGAAGTGGCAGCATTTCTAGCTGCCTACTTCAAAAATGTCAAACTCCTGGGGAAAGTGATGAACGAGTGTGGAGTGTGGACCGCCAAATGGAAGTTTTTAGTTACGCTGATTAAGGACCCCTCCACCCAAGAAACGAGATTACCACCGGCTCGTTTTAAAATTGGAAATGTGAATGGCGACCTCTACTTCTCAGGGATGCCAAACTTCTGCAGGGCTTGTGGTACCTATGGACATACCAGTTTTAACTGCGATGTCACCTGCAGAAACTGTGGAAGCAAAGAGCACAATATAAGGGAGTGCTCAGAAGAAAAAAAATGCAACTTTTGTCAAAAAACTGGTCACTTGTATTTTTCTTGTCCTCATAGGTACCGAAGCGGAGAAGAAGAGCAACCCGGGGCGCCCCCACGTGCTCCACCAGCGGACCAGCCCCGCCCTCAGGGAGAGGAACAAGCCAGTGCTGCAAAGGAGCAGCGGGGTACCTGGGCTTCAAGGGTACGGTCTGTTGGAGCCAAAGCAGGTACCTCACAGCCAACAGCCTCAGAGGAGAGAAGGGAGTCCAGTGCGAAGGAAAAACGCCAAGCCAAACGTAAGGCTGAGAAGGGGCAGGCCAGTGAGATAACTGAGGCATCCCAGAGTGCTGGTTGCTCAGTGGATGCCGGGCCTGCTCCCAATCCTGGGTCTCTAGATACGGAGTCTGAAGAGGAAGGTTGGCTGAAAGTGGGTCCCCGTAAAAAGGGTAAACAGGAGCGTGCCGGTAGGGGGGTGACAGGGGAGGAGCAAATGGATACGTCCGTAAAGCAAAGTGAGGCTCCTCCTAGGACCGCCCCCTCGTCGTTACTGGTGAGGAGGGTGGGCACTGTTCCCCCCGAGCCAACCGACACCCCGCCATGTGCGCAACCTCCCCCTCTAGAACGGCCTGCACGGCCTGCACGGCCTCAGGGGGGAGCGGCGGGGCCCTTGGGGGACCCACCCGATACAGACCTATATGGTCAGCCGTTAGAGACCCAGGTAAGGCTGTGTGAATCTGGACTCCCTGTATACGAGATGAGGGCTGTTGGCTCGACGCTCACGGAAGGTAGTTCCTCTCCTGAATCATCCCCTTTCTCGCTAGAGTCAGACGAGGGCGGGGAGATGAGTTCAAGCGAGATTTCTGGTATTGCTGGTGGAGGCCAAGTCTGATTTTAAGTAACACGATTATTTATTTTTTAAAATCAAGACTAACACAATTAAAACTCCACGATGTCTGAAATAAAGGGGATCTCCCTCAACGTGAGGGGCGCCAAGTCCAAAGTCAGAAGGGTTGCTCTCTTCAGTTTTTTATCTGGCCTGGCAGCCTCTGTTTTTTTCCTGCAGGAGTGCGGCATTCCCCATGCAATGAAGTACCATAAATACAAAGAGGATTGGAAGTATGGTCCATCAGTCTGGTCTGGATCTAACGAGTCCAGATCAGCAGGGGTCGCCATTCTTTTTAAGGGAAACGTTTTTATTGATTTTATTCAAGAGATTCTTCCAGGACGTATTTTATTGGTTAAAGCTTTTATTGACGGCGTAAAATGGCAGTTTTTAAATTTTTACGGCTCACCTGACAAAAAGGAGAGAGCAGAGATGCTAGAAATGTTACCTCTTTTTATTAATACAACTGAGCCTTTTATCCTCGCAGGTGATTTTAACTGTATCCTGAGGGGGGAACGCCGGCTTACCAGTACTACAAGTAGGAATTACGATAAGACCTCTGGACTGCTCAAAGATATTGTAAATGATTTTAAATTAACAGATTTGTACAAAGAATGTAATAGGAGCAGCCCAGAGGAAGCCGGCGTTACCTGGAGCAACGCCACCTGTAGCTCCAGGATAGATTTTATTTTTTGTAATGAGAATGTACTGCCTTTTAATTGTGAAGTTTTAACTAATGTTTTCTCAGATCACAAGCTTTTATCATTTTATGTAAAGCGTGATTTTAATAAACCGGTGTGTAAGAAGTCCTGGAAGTTAAATGTTTCCCTTTTAGATGATCCACAGGTTTTTACTGATTTTATTGAATTTTACCAAAAATGCAGGCGGGGGAGAGACATGCGTACTCCCATCAGTGCATGGTGGGAGAAAATGAAAAAAAGAATAAAGGAATTTTTTATTAAAAAGAGCGTGGCGAAAGCCAGAGAAAAACATGCTTTTTTTAAAATTCTCAGCACCCGTCTGCAGACCCTGTACAAGATGAGAGATAATGAAATTGACGTTAAAACTGACATCACTAATTTAAAAAAAGAAATAGCCCAGTGCCTGGAGCAGAAAGGCAAAGAGATCATTTTCCGTTCCAAAATTCAGCATGTGGAGGAGAATGAGACCTGCTCCAGGTACTTTTTTAAAAAAATTAACAATAAAAAGGCTATTATTAAAAATATTGAAGGTGTGTCAGATGTACAGGGTATTTTAAGTAAAGTTCATGAGTTTTATGCTGACCTTTTTAGTGTTAAAACTGTGGATCATAATTTTATGCGTGACTCACTGAAGGAGATTACTACTGTTTTAGACCCTGTCTCCCAGAATTTTTTATTACAGGAGCTGACGGAGCAGGAGGTTTTAGAAACGGTAAAGAGTTTTAAAGCCGGAAAAGTTCCCGGACCGGACGGTATACCCAGTGAGTTTTATGTCAAATTTTATGACATTTTAAAAGAGGATCTTTTTAGCCTTTTTTATGAAGTTTTTAATTCCAAGATGCTGCCTAAGTCCTGGCGGAAGGGTGAGGTCTCCCTGCTACATAAGAAAGGTGACATCGCAGTTTTGAAGAACTGGAGACCAATAACCCTTCTGAATAGCGACTATAAAATAATGGCAAAAGTGTGCGCAAATAGATTAAAAGCCATAATACCCCACATTGTACACTCTAACCAGGTGTGTGGGGTGCCAGGCCGCAGCATCTGGGATAATCTTAACCTGGTAAAAGATGTGATTGAGGACACGAGGTCTAGAAGAGGTAAATTAGCCATTTTATCTATAGACTTCGAGAAGGCGTTCGACCGTGTCTCTCATTTTTATCTTTTTAAGGTTTTAGAGCGTATGGGTATACCTGAAGGATTTTTATTATCACTTAAAGCCTTTTATAAAGATTGCACAAGCAAAATTTTAGTGAATGGTTTTAAGACACAGGACGTGATTTTAGACTCAGGGGTGAAGCAGGGGTGTCCCTTGTCCCCACTGCTTTTTATTTGCGCATTAGAGCCTCTACTGTGTACAATTCGCCGCGATAAGTTAATACGTGGAGTCCCCCTGCCCGGGGGTGGCGGCGTAGAGGCTAAAGCAGTGGGGTACATGGACGATGTAGCGGTTTTTTGCAGGGACACCCTGTCGCTTCAGAGAACCCTCAGACAAATTGAGTTTTATTGCTGTGCTTCCGGTTTTAAGGTGAACTTCGACAAAAGTAATATTTTAAATATAGGAAGCATGGCTTTTAGAGACATACCCGTCCCTGTGTCAGATAATATTACGATTTTAGGTGTCTCCTTCAGTGAGTGCGATAATGGTTTTATCAGTTGGGACATGGTGGCGCAGAAGGTAAATCAAAAAATATGTATGTGGAACATGAGAAAACTTACCATGGAGGGAAAAGTTTTAATTATTAAAATGGTCATTTTACCCCTGCTTTTATATCTCAGTATGGTTTTCCCTCCCCCCACGGTTTTATTGCAAAAAATTACTAAAGCATGTTTTACCTTCTTTTGGAGTTCCAGAATGGAGAAACTTAAAAGAGAGATTGTGATGAAATCCAAACCGAAGGGTGGCAAAGATTTTCCGAATTTTAACAGGTTTCTTTTAATCAAGTTCTTCAGTTTCTGTTTTAATTCCCTTTTTAAAGAACATTATTGGTCCTACTTTTTACGTTTTAATACAGGGTTTTTAATGCGAAGGTTTGGGTGGTTCAACATTGTTTTATCCTCACCTTACGCTTTTAAACTCTCAATAAACTATGTGATTTTAGAAAAGATAGTGACCTTATTCAACCTGAAGGGAAAAAATGTAAATGAGCTGAAAAATAGTAAAAAATTAATTAAAGACCTAAGAGAAAGTGAGACGGTCAGCAGGATTGAGAATTTTAATGAGGAACGAAGTGCTTTTATCTTCAAAATTATTAATGTGTTTTATCTTTTTAATACACAGATGGACCTGGCCTGGAGCTGCATTCATCAATGTCTTCCATGCCGGGCATTCCAATACAGAAGGAGGCTCGCGAGGTCTGCCGTCTGCCCGAGGGAAGGCTGCCAGGCCGAGGAAACGATTCGACACATTTTTTGGACGTGTGATTTTGCGAAGGAATTTTGGAAAAAAATATTCCCTCTTTTGGTAAAGATGGCAGACCTGAAAGACTTGAATTATGAAGATATTTTATATGGACTATTTGGATGCCCAACCGCGAGCCAAAAGATAATAGCGTGGAAGACGATGAATTGCGCCAAAGAAGCTCTATGGAAGGCCAGGAACATCCTGATTTTTAAGCACGATGTTTTATCTACTGATGATGTTTTAGGTCTTTGTTTTAGCGAAATGTACATTTATTATTTATTAGACAAAAAAAGAAATGCCACCCTTCTTAATAAATGGTTTGTGAAAGAATGGAACTCCAACATATAAAGATTTGCCACCATGTCCCTTTTATGTAATGTAATGCAATGAAATATTGATTTTATTGTTATTCATTTGTACAAAAGTTGGTTTTATTGTAAACTGTATTTTTTATCATGAAATAAATCATTGACACCCCTGAAAAGGGGTAGCCAACTTAAAAAAAAAAATCTGTTCTTATCAGTTTAATATCTGATACGTCCCCTATCTGGGGACCATATATTAAATGGATTTTTAGAACAGGGAGATGGAAATAGAGCTTGCTCTGTCCACTCCACGCATTGACCTGGTATTGCAGTATTTCCAGGACCGGTGCACCCTTCCCTTATGTGTTGACTAAAATCAGATTCCAAAAGTGCTATTTGTGTTTGCTATTGTTTTTGTCTTTCTGATGGGATCTCCCCTTTTAATCCCATTATTTCAACACCTGTTGGACAATGCATTTGTACAGTCATGTGTGATAATGAGCTCATTTATTAAATGCAATTAATTAATACATTGCCACCTCTTGTTGTGTGTGTGTCTTCTGTGTTTCTGTGTTTCCGGCATTTCACATTGGAACAGCTCATTCACCTTCCTTGTCTTCTCTCCGCCCTCCCTCCTAGGTAGGTTAAAGAGCTGCACCTGAGCCAGCCACTGATTGATGCAGCACCACAGTCAAATAGCGGAGTGGAGTAGGGGAACAGCAAACAGCCATTAAAGCCGCCCGCCCGCCCGCCCGCCCGCCTGCCTGCCTGCCTGCCTGCCTGCCCGCCACAATGGACCTACCTGTGTACACTACATGGATGTGATGGAATGTACTGTCGTCCCTACATTTCAAGAAGAAGTAAGAATTGCAGTTGCAACAAAGCCTTGCTTGCCTACAAAGAGAGCAGCAATTTGGATTTGTTACTATGTTACCTAGAAGAATAACAAACTGTGCAAGGATGGAGGTTGTAGGAGCAAAGAGAAGTTGTCTGTAAAGTTGGTGGATGCTTATTTTCCATTTTGCAGTCCCTTGTCTCCCTCTTGTGGCCTCCTGGAGGCAAATAAATGTGCAAAAAAAAGACAGCCTGGCGGCCGGCTGTTGCAGTGTTGCCCTCTCAGGCAACACTGAGTGACTGACTGAGCCGCACCGTCTTATATAAAGTTCAGACGGAACTTTGCACGTGTCATAGTGGAGCCCTCAGGATTCCAGAGCCAGCTTTCTGACATCATAATGGGGCCTGCCTCAGAGATAAAAGCCTGGGCCCAGGCAGTGTTGGTCAGTGCTGCTCAGCAGGCAGCACCGGACTGGACTGGATTAAAGCTGATACAAGGTGTGAAGGAACAAGGGGTGGCTGTGGGCATGCACTTGCTGCCGCTGCCAGTGTTTATCTGCATGGCAGGAGGGCATTTGGGCGTTGCCAGGAAGGCGTTTTTATGTAGATTCCTCCTCTTTCAGCACTGCATTGTGGTGCAAGCAAAAGAAGCAAATCCTGTGTAGCTTCCTCTCCGGCCTTTATTCACCTCCCGCTTAGTAGCTGTAAATGTGTGTGAGCCTGCAGGGCCCCATGGAATTGCCTAGGAGTAGGCTGAATCAATCGCTGCAAGGGGTGAACAGCAGTATGGGACAGGCTCGGGCAAGGCAAGGGCCG
This sequence comes from Rhinoderma darwinii, assembly GCF_050947455.1. Taxonomy (NCBI): domain Eukaryota; kingdom Metazoa; phylum Chordata; class Amphibia; order Anura; family Rhinodermatidae; genus Rhinoderma; species Rhinoderma darwinii. The sequence goes on from NW_027461782.1 coordinate 602,027, forward strand.
CTCGGGTTATCGCTTCTCGGCCTTTTGGCTAAGATCAAGTGTAGTATCTGTTCTTATCAGTTTAATATCTGATACGTCCCCTATCTGGGGACCATATATTAAATGGATTTTTAGAACAGGGAGATGGAAATAGAGCTTGCTCTGTCCACTCCACGCATTGACCTGGTATTGCAGTATTTCCAGGACCGGTGCACCCTTCCCTTATGTGTTGACTAAAATCAGATTCCAAAAGTGCTATTTGTGTTTGCTATTGTTTTTGTCTTTCTGATGGGATCTCCCCTTTTAATCCCATTATTTCAACACCTGTTGGACAATGCATTTGTACAGTCATGTGTGATAATGAGCTCATTTATTAAATGCAATTAATTAATACATTGCCACCTCTTGTTGTGTGTGTGTCTTCTGTGTTTCTGTGTTTCCGGCATTTCACATTGGAACAGCTCATTCACCTTCCTTGTCTTCTCTCCGCCCTCCCTCCTAGGTAGGTTAAAGAGCTGCACCTGAGCCAGCCACTGATTGATGCAGCACCACAGTCAAATAGCGGAGTGGAGTAGGGGAACAGCAAACAGCCATTAAAGCCGCCCGCCCGCCCGCCTGCCTGCCTGCCTGCCTGCCTGCCCGCCACAATGGACCTACCTGTGTACACTACATGGATGTGATGGAATGTACTGTCGTCCCTACATTTCAAGAAGAAGTAAGAATTGCAGTTGCAACAAAGCCTTGCTTGCCTACAAAGAGAGCAGCAATTTGGATTTGTTACTATGTTACCTAGAAGAATAACAAACTGTGCAAGGATGGAGGTTGTAGGAGCAAAGAGAAGTTGTCTGTAAAGTTGGTGGATGCTTATTTTCCATTTTGCAGTCCCTTGTCTCCCTCTTGTGGCCTCCTGGAGGCAAATAAATGTGCAAAAAAAAGACAGCCTGGCGGCCGGCTGTTGCAGTGTTGCCCTCTCAGGCAACACTGAGTGACTGACTGAGCCGCACCGTCTTATATAAAGTTCAGACGGAACTTTGCACGTGTCATAGTGGAGCCCTCAGGATTCCAGAGCCAGCTTTCTGACATCATAATGGGGCCTGCCTCAGAGATAAAAGCCTGGGCCCAGGCAGTGTTGGTCAGTGCTGCTCAGCAGGCAGCACCGGACTGGACTGGATTAAAGCTGATACAAGGTGTGAAGGAACAAGGGGTGGCTGTGGGCATGCACTTGCTGCCGCTGCCAGTGTTTATCTGCATGGCAGGAGGGCATTTGGGCGTTGCCAGGAAGGCGTTTTTATGTAGATTCCTCCTCTTTCAGCACTGCATTGTGGTGCAAGCAAAAGAAGCAAATCCTGTGTAGCTTCCTCTCCGGCCTTTATTCACCTCCCGCTTAGTAGCTGTAAATGTGTGTGAGCCTGCAGGGCCCCATGGAATTGCCTAGGAGTAGGCTGAATCAATCGCTGCAAGGGGTGAACAGCAGTATGGGACAGGCTCGGGCAAGGCAAGGGCCGCTCGGGTTATCGCTTCTCGGCCTTTTGGCTCAGATCTCGTGTCTGACTGAAAGGTCTTTCCAAAGCTTGTCGAGCTCTTGGCCATAGGGCATCGGTGGTTCGCCATCTTAAGCCCTATGCTGCTATAAGGAGAGGACCTGCGAGGAGAATTCGAGGAGAAGGCGATCCCCACAAAGCGAGGATGGAGGCTACTATGCGTTTTTCAAGATCCGATGAACTGAAGATAAAGGATTCCTTCAAGATCGAGGTTGGAGATGATGCCAGAGACAAGTTCCAGCTGGGTTTCTTCGTGAGGCGAGTTTTGCTGGAGATCCTTGGGATAAAGAGAGAAGACATCCTAGCTCTCCAAGATGCTCCAGGTCGCTATACCCTTACCCTGGTATCGGAAGCTGCTTGTCAAAGCTTGTACAGGACCATCAGGTTGAAGTTGGGTGAGGAAGACCTTAAAGGTCTAGTCTTTGTTATTCTGTTTACCACTGAAGAAAAGCCTCTGGTGGTTCATATGAGTAATCCCCATGTGCTCCTGGATGACATCAGCTTCTTTCTTCAGAGACATTGCGCCTCAGTGCGCTTTTCCCACAAAGTCCTGAACTCTGAGAAGCTGTGGACAGGAAAATATAAGTTTTTTGTCAAGCTGAAGGAAGACTCAGAAGGAATTGGGGGATACCATCACCCCCCTTCAGGATTCTTAATTGGCAGAGACAGAGGACGTCTGTTTTATCCTAACATGCCTTTGTTTTGCCGGAAATGTATGGACTTTGGGCATACGTATGAGAACTGCCCAGAAGAGGTGGCAGTTTGTAAAAAGTGTTACCAGAAGGGCCACGCAACTTTCAGTTGTCCAAATGTGATGGTCTGCAACATTTGCCGTGTACCAGGGCATGCCTTTCGGGACTGCCCTTTGAAGAAAACTGGCTCTTATGCAGATGCGGTCAGAGGGCAGCCAGGGGCTGCTGGGACATCTTCAGCGCAGAGGCCAGCGGCGAAACCTCCGCAAGGAGAAGGCTTACCTGACGTGGGTGCTCCGGCTGTCTGGTCGGATTGCCCTGATGGATTGGAGAATGCTGATCCTGTGAGACCTGAGGCTAAAGCAGGGGAGAGATCGTCTGTGGCAGCCAAAGGTCTTGGTCCAAAAAACTCTGAAGATCTAGAGAAGGCTAAGATCATGAGACAGGTGAAACCCGAAGCCAAAGTGGGGGAGAGATCTTCTACAGAGGCCAAGGGTCACAGTCTGGAAGAAGCCATGGATCTAGAAGTGCAGAGGAAAAGAAAACCTGAGGAAGAGGGATCAAGTGTTGGCTCTAAAAGGTCCAGCACGCCTCAATATAAGCCCCTAGTGACACCAGCTAAACTGACACCTCCGGCAAAGCAACCTCCAGCAAAACCGCCTCCGGCAAAACCCCCACCATCCGATCCTGCCAATATTGAATTTTCGGATTCAGAAGACGTGTCTAGCCCCTGCACCCCAGTGGGCTTCATGTCAGATTCGGACAGTAGTGCCCACTAATCCGAATGATCTATGGCAAACAGCATTAAAATTTCCTCACTCAATGTGAGGAGTCTAAAGGGTCCGACAAGGCGGGCCGCTTTATTTTCGTATTTATCTACAGTGGACTCAGACATTTTTTTCGTACAGGAATGCGGAATAGATTTTGACATGAACTATGCAACTCTAAGACAAGATTGGACTTTGGGCAACTCCATATGGTCTGGAGATAATGAAACCAGATCAACCGGTGTTGGAATATTGTTTAAGTCTAAGGAGTTCAAAGTCAATGCATTCAAGGAAGTTATGCCCGGAAGAGCTCTGTTTGCTAATATAACCCATCATGGGGTGGACTTAAGGCTTCTCTGTGTTTATGCCTCGCCTGTAAAAGAAGAAAGGTCGCAGTTGTTGGAGGATATACAATGCTACTTACCTGGTTCATCCCCGCTAATAATAGCTGGCGACTTTAATTGTATCTTATCCGGTGAGAAGAGAGAAGGTAGCACTGGAGAGCCAAAAAAAGACAAAACAGAGAAACAGTTAAAGGACCTGCTCATAGACTTTAAACTAAAAGACACCTGGAGAGACCTGCAAAAATCTGACCCGGGTTACACCTGGGAAAATGCTGTTACGAAGTCCAGAATTGACTTTACTTTTGTTACAGAGCAAATTATTCCAAAATCATCTTTGTTAATTTCCAATATTTTTTCAGACCACAAAATGATTCAGACACAATTAGAAGTCCCCAGACTTGTCAAAGGCAGAGGAGTCTGGAGACTCAATACAACGCTACTTCAAGAAACTGCAATAAAGACAGATTTTTTAAACCATTATAACCATTTAAAAAGTAAACAGAAAAATTACGCTTCCATGCTAGAGTGGTGGGAATACGCCAAAAATAAAATCAAAGAATTCTTTGTCAAAAAAAGCATTGCGAGAGCAAGAGAGAAGACGAAGTGGCACAACACACTCAACACCAAGCTACAAACGTACTACAAACTTAGAAGTGCTGGTATAGACATGGAAGACTTAATTATAAATGTAAAGGAACAAATCGCAAAAGAAATTGAGAACAAAGGGAAAGAAATCATCTTCAGCTCAAAAATTGAAATTCTTGAGAAAAATGAAAAATGCTCTAGATATTTCTTCAAAAAAACTGTCAGCACCAAAGAGATGATTAAGGAGCTGGAAGGCGAAACAACAGCAGACGGCATGCTTGCCAAAGCTCAAAGCTTTTATCAAGAACTTTTTAACGACAAACCTATAGACTTGTCTTTTACTGAGGATGCTATTAACACTCTAGATTGCACGTTATCCAAAACCGACCAAGAACTGTTATGTAAGGACATTACTTCTGAAGAACTTCATGCTGCTGTCAAAAGCTTTTTATTTGGGAAAACCCCGGGATCTGACGGTCTTCCCGTAGAATTTTATAGGGAATTTTGGGACATTTTAAGTGTGGACTTTTATCTTGTTATTAAGGAAGCCTTTAAAAGTGATCTGCTACCACTATCCTGGAGAAGTGGACTCGTATCTCTAATTCATAAAAAAGGAGAAAAATCTCGGTTAGAAAACTGGAGACCAATTACGCTTCTCAACGTGGATTACAAAATTATGTCCAAAATTTTAGTTAACCGTTTTAAAGGGGTTTTAAGCCAAGTTATAAATATGGACCAAGTTTGTGCAGTACCAGGGAGAAGTGTGACAGAACATCTAAACACCATCAGAGATGTAATTTGGTACCAGCAAGATAGACAGCAGAATTTAGCCATCTTGTCATTAGATTTTCAGAAGGCATTTGATCGTGTGTCTCATAGGTTTTTATGGTTAGTTTTAAAAAAGATGTGTTTTCCAGATGCTTTTATACGACAAATTGCGCTTTTATACAAAAACTCTTTTAGCAGAATATTAGTCAACGGCTCGCTAACAGACGAAGTTAAGCTGCACTCAGGAGTTAAACAGGGGTGCCCCCTGTCGCCCATACTATTTATATGTGCCATTGAACCGCTTCTGTCAATGATCAGAAAAGACAAGGTTGTCAGAGGTGTTCCCCTACCCGGAGGTGGTGGGAACGAAGTTAAAGTCATGGGCTATATGGACGATATCTCTATCTTCTGTTCATCACAGGTTGCCCTTAGACGAGCGATAAGAATTACAGAATTTTTTTGCCTAGCCTCTGCTTTTAAACTTAATATTGACAAAAGTAGTTGTTTTACGATTGGAGATTGGACTGATTTTTTTATGCCTAGCTTAAAAATGCAAACCGACCAAATTAAAGTTTTAGGCGTAATCTTCGATCAACAAAATAATGGTGCGCAAAGCTGGGAAGACGTAAAAAACAAGTTACAAAAGAAAATAGATTTATGGATGTTGAGAAAACTTACCTTGAGTGGCAAAATTCTTGTCATAAAAGCCATTCTGCTTCCGATTATGCTGTACTTGAGTTTTGTGTTTCCACCGAATGAGTTAACTGTTAAAAGACTTCAAAGAATGCTATTCCAATTCGTATGGAGTTCGAAATTCGAAAAGCTAAATAGACAGACAATGTTTAAATCACTTAGTAAAGGTGGTAAAGATGTGCCAAATGTAAAACTTTTTCTATATTCTAAGTTTTTTAGCCTCTGTTTTAAAAGTGTGTCTTTATGTAATAATTGGTCCTATTTTTTACGATATGCTGCAGGACATATTTTTAGGCGACGCAAGTGGATTTCTATGTCATTATCTAGTCCAGTTTTAATATTTCCACCCAAGCAATATATTATTTTAGAAAAGGTAATAAAACAACATAACCTTGAGTCCTTTGAGGTGGAGACTTTGAAAAATCCGAGGAAATTGTCCCTAGAAATAAAGAAAAAAGATACAATGACACCCATTTCTAACTTTTCTTTCAACAGAAGCGCTGCTATATGGGAAAAAGTTAATGCACCCTACCTTACAAACAGCCACAAAGACATTGCCTGGATGATGGTTCATGACTGTCTGCCCACCAGATTTTTCCAGCACAGAAGGGGATTGAGCAATTTCAGTGTCTGCCCTAGACAACAATGCTGCTATGATGAGACGACCTTGCACATATTTTGGAATTGTCATTTTGCACAGACTGTTTGGAAAGAATGTGGAGAACTTTTAAAATTCTTAACTGGTCTTAGCTTTTTAAACTTTGAAGTGATTTTTTATGGTATTCATGAGACACTGCCAAAAGAAAAAGAAAGAGTTTTATGGTGCACTATAAACTGCATAAAAAACGCACTATGGAAAACCAGAAATATTTTATTGTTCAAGAGAGATTATATTAGCGAAAAAGAGTGTATAAAATTAGCAATCAGTGAACTGTATTTATATTACCTGCTAGACAAGAAACGTTTAGGGAAAAGAAGAGCACAGAGCACATGGCACTTTAGTTGTTGGAAGATGTTATACTAGACCTTGTTCTTAAGAAATTAGTTTGATTAGACTTAGTTAAATTCAAAAGAAAAAATCTGTTCTTATCAGTTTAATATCTGATACGTCCCCTATCTGGGGACCATATATTAAATGGATTTTTAGAACAGGGAGATGGAAATAGAGCTTGCTCTGTCCACTCCACGCATTGACCTGGTATTGCAGTATTTCCAGGACCGGTGCACCCTTCCCTTATGTGTTGACTAAAATCAGATTCCAAAAGTGCTATTTGTGTTTGCTATTGTTTTTGTCTTTCTGATGGGATCTCCCCTTTTAATCCCATTATTTCAACACCTGTTGGACAATGCATTTGTACAGTCATGTGTGATAATGAGCTCATTTATTAAATGCAATTAATTAATACATTGCCACCTCTTGTTGTGTGTGTGTCTTCTGTGTTTCTGTGTTTCCGGCATTTCACATTGGAACAGCTCATTCACCTTCCTTGTCTTCTCTCCGCCCTCCCTCCTAGGTAGGTTAAAGAGCTGCACCTGAGCCAGCCACTGATTGATGCAGCACCACAGTCAAATAGCGGAGTGGAGTAGGGGAACAGCAAACAGCCATTAAAGCCGCCCGCCCGCCCGCCCGCCCGCCTGCCTGCCTGCCTGCCTGCCCGCCACAATGGACCTACCTGTGTACACTACATGGATGTGATGGAATGTACTGTCGTCCCTACATTTCAAGAAGAAGTAAGAATTGCAGTTGCAACAAAGCCTTGCTTGCCTACAAAGAGAGCAGCAATTTGGATTTGTTACTATGTTACCTAGAAGAATAACAAACTGTGCAAGGATGGAGGTTGTAGGAGCAAAGAGAAGTTGTCTGTAAAGTTGGTGGATGCTTATTTTCCATTTTGCAGTCCCTTGTCTCCCTCTTGTGGCCTCCTGGAGGCAAATAAATGTGCAAAAAAAAGACAGCCTGGCGGCCGGCTGTTGCAGTGTTGCCCTCTCAGGCAACACTGAGTGACTGACTGAGCCGCACCGTCTTATATAAAGTTCAGACGGAACTTTGCACGTGTCATAGTGGAGCCCTCAGGATTCCAGAGCCAGCTTTCTGACATCATAATGGGGCCTGCCTCAGAGATAAAAGCCTGGGCCCAGGCAGTGTTGGTCAGTGCTGCTCAGCAGGCAGCACCGGACTGGACTGGATTAAAGCTGATACAAGGTGTGAAGGAACAAGGGGTGGCTGTGGGCATGCACTTGCTGCCGCTGCCAGTGTTTATCTGCATGGCAGGAGGGCATTTGGGCGTTGCCAGGAAGGCGTTTTTATGTAGATTCCTCCTCTTTCAGCACTGCATTGTGGTGCAAGCAAAAGAAGCAAATCCTGTGTAGCTTCCTCTCCGGCCTTTATTCACCTCCCGCTTAGTAGCTGTAAATGTGTGTGAGCCTGCAGGGCCCCATGGAATTGCCTAGGAGTAGGCTGAATCAATCGCTGCAAGGGGTGAACAGCAGTATGGGACAGGCTCGGGCAAGGCAAGGGCCGCTCGGGTTATCGCTTCTCGGCCTTTTGGCTAAGATCAAGTGTAGTATCTGTTCTTATCAGTTTAATATCTGATACGTCCCCTATCTGGGGACCATATATTAAATGGATTTTTAGAACAGGGAGATGGAAATAGAGCTTGCTCTGTCCACTCCACGCATTGACCTGGTATTGCAGTATTTCCAGGACCGGTGCACCCTTCCCTTATGTGTTGACTAAAATCAGATTCCAAAAGTGCTATTTGTGTTTGCTATTGTTTTTGTCTTTCTGATGGGATCTCCCCTTTTAATCCCATTATTTCAACACCTGTTGGACAATGCATTTGTACAGTCATGTGTGATAATGAGCTCATTTATTAAATGCAATTAATTAATACATTGCCACCTCTTGTTGTGTGTGTGTCTTCTGTGTTTCTGTGTTTCCGGCATTTCACATTGGAACAGCTCATTCACCTTCCTTGTCTTCTCTCCGCCCTCCCTCCTAGGTAGGTTAAAGAGCTGCACCTGAGCCAGCCACTGATTGATGCAGCACCACAGTCAAATAGCGGAGTGGAGTAGGGGAACAGCAAACAGCCATTAAAGCCGCCCGCCCGCCCGCCCGCCCGCCTGCCTGCCTGCCTGCCTGCCTGCCCGCCACAATGGACCTACCTGTGTACACTACATGGATGTGATGGAATGTACTGTCGTCCCTACATTTCAAGAAGAAGTAAGAATTGCAGTTGCAACAAAGCCTTGCTTGCCTACAAAGAGAGCAGCAATTTGGATTTGTTACTATGTTACCTAGAAGAATAACAAACTGTGCAAGGATGGAGGTTGTAGGAGCAAAGAGAAGTTGTCTGTAAAGTTGGTGGATGCTTATTTTCCATTTTGCAGTCCCTTGTCTCCCTCTTGTGGCCTCCTGGAGGCAAATAAATGTGCAAAAAAAAGACAGCCTGGCGGCCGGCTGTTGCAGTGTTGCCCTCTCAGGCAACACTGAGTGACTGACTGAGCCGCACCGTCTTATATAAAGTTCAGACGGAACTTTGCACGTGTCATAGTGGAGCCCTCAGGATTCCAGAGCCAGCTTTCTGACATCATAATGGGGCCTGCCTCAGAGATAAAAGCCTGGGCCCAGGCAGTGTTGGTCAGTGCTGCTCAGCAGGCAGCACCGGACTGGACTGGATTAAAGCTGATACAAGGTGTGAAGGAACAAGGGGTGGCTGTGGGCATGCACTTGCTGCCGCTGCCAGTGTTTATCTGCATGGCAGGAGGGCATTTGGGCGTTGCCAGGAAGGCGTTTTTATGTAGATTCCTCCTCTTTCAGCACTGCATTGTGGTGCAAGCAAAAGAAGCAAATCCTGTGTAGCTTCCTCTCCGGCCTTTATTCACCTCCCGCTTAGTAGCTGTAAATGTGTGTGAGCCTGCAGGGCCCCATGGAATTGCCTAGGAGTAGGCTGAATCAATCGCTGCAAGGGGTGAACAGCAGTATGGGACAGGCTCGGGCAAGGCAAGGGCCGCTCGGGTTATCGCTTCTCGGCCTTTTGGCTAAGATCAAGTGTAGTATCTGTTCTTATCAGTTTAATATCTGATACGTCCCCTATCTGGGGACCATATATTAAATGGATTTTTAGAACAGGGAGATGGAAATAGAGCTTGCTCTGTCCACTCCACGCATTGACCTGGTATTGCAGTATTTCCAGGACCGGTGCACCCTTCCCTTATGTGTTGACTAAAATCAGATTCCAAAAGTGCTATTTGTGTTTGCTATTGTTTTTGTCTTTCTGATGGGATCTCCCCTTTTAATCCCATTATTTCAACACCTGTTGGACAATGCATTTGTACAGTCATGTGTGATAATGAGCTCATTTATTAAATGCAATTAATTAATACATTGCCACCTCTTGTTGTGTGTGTGTCTTCTGTGTTTCTGTGTTTCCGGCATTTCACATTGGAACAGCTCATTCACCTTCCTTGTCTTCTCTCCGCCCTCCCTCCTAGGTAGGTTAAAGAGCTGCACCTGAGCCAGCCACTGATTGATGCAGCACCACAGTCAAATAGCGGAGTGGAGTAGGGGAACAGCAAACAGCCATTAAAGCCGCCCGCCCGCCCGCCCGCCCGCCTGCCTGCCTGCCTGCCTGCCTGCCCGCCACAATGGACCTACCTGTGTACACTACATGGATGTGATGGAATGTACTGTCGTCCCTACATTTCAAGAAGAAGTAAGAATTGCAGTTGCAACAAAGCCTTGCTTGCCTACAAAGAGAGCAGCAATTTGGATTTGTTACTATGTTACCTAGAAGAATAACAAACTGTGCAAGGATGGAGGTTGTAGGAGCAAAGAGAAGTTGTCTGTAAAGTTGGTGGATGCTTATTTTCCATTTTGCAGTCCCTTGTCTCCCTCTTGTGGCCTCCTGGAGGCAAATAAATGTGCAAAAAAAAGACAGCCTGGCGGCCGGCTGTTGCAGTGTTGCCCTCTCAGGCAACACTGAGTGACTGACTGAGCCGCACCGTCTTATATAAAGTTCAGACGGAACTTTGCACGTGTCATAGTGGAGCCCTCAGGATTCCAGAGCCAGCTTTCTGACATCATAATGGGGCCTGCCTCAGAGATAAAAGCCTGGGCCCAGGCAGTGTTGGTCAGTGCTGCTCAGCAGGCAGCACCGGACTGGACTGGATTAAAGCTGATACAAGGTGTGAAGGAACAAGGGGTGGCTGTGGGCATGCACTTGCTGCCGCTGCCAGTGTTTATCTGCATGGCAGGAGGGCATTTGGGCGTTGCCAGGAAGGCGTTTTTATGTAGATTCCTCCTCTTTCAGCACTGCATTGTGGTGCAAGCAAAAGAAGCAAATCCTGTGTAGCTTCCTCTCCGGCCTTTATTCACCTCCCGCTTAGTAGCTGTAAATGTGTGTGAGCCTGCAGGGCCCCATGGAATTGCCTAGGAGTAGGCTGAATCAATCGCTGCAAGGGGTGAACAGCAGTATGGGACAGGCTCGGGCAAGGCAAGGGCCGCTCGGGTTATCGCTTCTCGGCCTTTTGGCTAAGATCAAGTGTAGTATCTGTTCTTATCAGTTTAATATCTGATACGTCCCCTATCTGGGGACCATATATTAAATGGATTTTTAGAACAGGGAGATGGAAATAGAGCTTGCTCTGTCCACTCCACGCATTGACCTGGTATTGCAGTATTTCCAGGACCGGTGCACCCTTCCCTTATGTGTTGACTAAAATCAGATTCCAAAAGTGCTATTTGTGTTTGCTATTGTTTTTGTCTTTCTGATGGGATCTCCCCTTTTAATCCCATTATTTCAACACCTGTTGGACAATGCATTTGTACAGTCATGTGTGATAATGAGCTCATTTATTAAATGCAATTAATTAATACATTGCCACCTCTTGTTGTGTGTGTGTCTTCTGTGTTTCTGTGTTTCCGGCATTTCACATTGGAACAGCTCATTCACCTTCCTTGTCTTCTCTCCGCCCTCCCTCCTAGGTAGGTTAAAGAGCTGCACCTGAGCCAGCCACTGATTGATGCAGCACCACAGTCAAATAGCGGAGTGGAGTAGGGGAACAGCAAACAGCCATTAAAGCCGCCCGCCCGCCCGCCCGCCCGCCTGCCTGCCTGCCTGCCTGCCTGCCCGCCACAATGGACCTACCTGTGTACACTACATGGATGTGATGGAATGTACTGTCGTCCCTACATTTCAAGAAGAAGTAAGAATTGCAGTTGCAACAAAGCCTTGCTTGCCTACAAAGAGAGCAGCAATTTGGATTTGTTACTATGTTACCTAGAAGAATAACAAACTGTGCAAGGATGGAGGTTGTAGGAGCAAAGAGAAGTTGTCTGTAAAGTTGGTGGATGCTTATTTTCCATTTTGCAGTCCCTTGTCTCCCTCTTGTGGCCTCCTGGAGGCAAATAAATGTGCAAAAAAAAGACAGCCTGGCGGCCGGCTGTTGCAGTGTTGCCCTCTCAGGCAACACTGAGTGACTGACTGAGCCGCACCGTCTTATATAAAGTTCAGACGGAACTTTGCACGTGTCATAGTGGAGCCCTCAGGATTCCAGAGCCAGCTTTCTGACATCATAATGGGGCCTGCCTCAGAGATAAAAGCCTGGGCCCAGGCAGTGTTGGTCAGTGCTGCTCAGCAGGCAGCACCGGACTGGACTGGATTAAAGCTGATACAAGGTGTGAAGGAACAAGGGGTGGCTGTGGGCATGCACTTGCTGCCGCTGCCAGTGTTTATCTGCATGGCAGGAGGGCATTTGGGCGTTGCCAGGAAGGCGTTTTTATGTAGATTCCTCCTCTTTCAGCACTGCATTGTGGTGCAAGCAAAAGAAGCAAATCCTGTGTAGCTTCCTCTCCGGCCTTTATTCACCTCCCGCTTAGTAGCTGTAAATGTGTGTGAGCCTGCAGGGCCCCATGGAATTGCCTAGGAGTAGGCTGAATCAATCGCTGCAAGGGGTGAACAGCAGTATGGGACAGGCTCGGGCAAGGCAAGGGCCGCTCGGGTTATCGCTTCTCGGCCTTTTGGCTAAGATCAAGTGTAGTATCTGTTCTTATCAGTTTAATATCTGATACGTCCCCTATCTGGGGACCATATATTAAATGGATTTTTAGAACAGGGAGATGGAAATAGAGCTTGCTCTGTCCACTCCACGCATTGACCTGGTATTGCAGTATTTCCAGGACCGGTGCACCCTTCCCTTATGTGTTGACTAAAATCAGATTCCAAAAGTGCTATTTGTGTTTGCTATTGTTTTTGTCTTTCTGATGGGATCTCCCCTTTTAATCCCATTATTTCAACACCTGTTGGACAATGCATTTGTACAGTCATGTGTGATAATGAGCTCATTTATTAAATGCAATTAATTAATACATTGCCACCTCTTGTTGTGTGTGTGTCTTCTGTGTTTCTGTGTTTCCGGCATTTCACATTGGAACAGCTCATTCACCTTCCTTGTCTTCTCTCCGCCCTCCCTCCTAGGTAGGTTAAAGAGCTGCACCTGAGCCAGCCACTGATTGATGCAGCACCACAGTCAAATAGCGGAGTGGAGTAGGGGAACAGCAAACAGCCATTAAAGCCGCCCGCCCGCCCGCCCGCCCGCCTGCCCGCCTGCCTGCCTGCCTGCCCGCCACAATGGACCTACCTGTGTACACTACATGGATGTGATGGAATGTACTGTCGTCCCTACATTTCAAGAAGAAGTAAGAATTGCAGTTGCAACAAAGCCTTGCTTGCCTACAAAGAGAGCAGCAATTTGGATTTGTTACTATGTTACCTAGAAGAATAACAAACTGTGCAAGGATGGAGGTTGTAGGAGCAAAGAGAAGTTGTCTGTAAAGTTGGTGGATGCTTATTTTCCATTTTGCAGTCCCTTGTCTCCCTCTTGTGGCCTCCTGGAGGCAAATAAATGTGCAAAAAAAAGACAGCCTGGCGGCCGGCTGTTGCAGTGTTGCCCTCTCAGGCAACACTGAGTGACTGACTGAGCCGCACCGTCTTATATAAAGTTCAGACGGAACTTTGCACGTGTCATAGTGGAGCCCTCAGGATTCCAGAGCCAGCTTTCTGACATCATAATGGGGCCTGCCTCAGAGATAAAAGCCTGGGCCCAGGCAGTGTTGGTCAGTGCTGCTCAGCAGGCAGCACCGGACTGGACTGGATTAAAGCTGATACAAGGTGTGAAGGAACAAGGGGTGGCTGTGGGCATGCACTTGCTGCCGCTGCCAGTGTTTATCTGCATGGCAGGAGGGCATTTGGGCGTTGCCAGGAAGGCGTTTTTATGTAGATTCCTCCTCTTTCAGCACTGCATTGTGGTGCAAGCAAAAGAAGCAAATCCTGTGTAGCTTCCTCTCCGGCCTTTATTCACCTCCCGCTTAGTAGCTGTAAATGTGTGTGAGCCTGCAGGGCCCCATGGAATTGCCTAGGAGTAGGCTGAATCAATCGCTGCAAGGGGTGAACAGCAGTATGGGACAGGCTCGGGCAAGGCAAGGGCCGCTCGGGTTATCGCTTCTCGGCCTTTTGGCTAAGACCAAGTGTATTTATACAGGAGGTTTTGTCAGAAGGTGCCTGGGGTACCCGGCTACTTGGCCTGGGGGGATCGTCACAGGTTTATCGCCTTGACTTCACCCCCCTGCAGCTATTGGGTAGTCGGACTAGTCCTCAGGCAACGAGAAGGGATCACTAGGCGGACGGCTTGCGCCGGACGGCCTAGAAGGGCGAATCCTTGTCGGGACAAGCTGAAAATGCCGTTTGCGTACGGATTCGTGACTGGGGAAACCCAGTTGCGACAATCTATCCGGATTGAGGTCGAGGAGAAACATCGCCAGCGGAAGAACCTGAAGTTCATAGTAGGGGAAATCCTGCTTGGCTTCTTCGGCCTCAGACGGGAGAACATCCTGTGTCTTAATGACCAGGAAGGCCGCGGACGATATACCATCTCCTTTTGTACCGCGGCCTGCTGCGACACCATCTGTGCAGCCCTGTCTGGTGCGGACCAGACAGAAGAGCGCCTGGACGGGCTCTATTTCGCATTCCTCTACGGGGAGGAATCTATTCCACTTGTCGTGGTGATGCACAGCCCGTTTGTCCCTGCCAGGGACATTGAGATCTTTCTTGGGCGATACTGTCGAGAAATCCACTTCAGCCATGAAGTTAAAAATGCGGAAGGCTTCTGGAATGGAAAGCGGAAGTATTTTGTGAAATTCTTCCAAGACCCAAATGGCATACGAGGCTTTATACATCCGCCAGCCAACTTTGCCATTGGGAGGAACCGGGGATATCTCTTTTACCCCCAGATGCCTCGGTTCTGCTGGAACTGCCAGTCGTATGGACATACGAAAGACGCATGCAGTGAGGGTCATGTCATACGCTGTAATAAATGTGGAGGCCTTGGGCACGTGGCCTCCAAATGCAGTTCCAGCACCATGTGTAACCTGTGCGGGGAGACAGGACACATGTACAAAGAATGTCCAAAGAGAACGCAGTCATTGAGGGGTGAACCCAAACCTGGGCCACCCCGACCGGGGCCAGGGCAGCAGCCTGCAACAGGTGCGGGCACTGCTGGTAATGCCCCGGGACCCACCGAAGGGTCAGGGCCAATACCCTCCGGGCCACGTGTGGAGGGTGGTCCTAGGGATTCCAAGGGGGCCGAGCAGGGCTGTTCTAGCTCTGTAATGAAGGCCCCAAGCTCCAACCCGGAGCCGGTCGGCAAAAAGTCTCGCCGGTCCTCGATACCCACAAAAGGGGACTGGGCAGAGACGGCGGCTGGTGAAGAGCCAAATAAGGAGTCCAGACGTAGGGGCTCCTTGCGGGATACCCCAAGCACCAGCCGCCGCCGATCGGCCGGGCAGCTAGAGTCGGTCCCTCTTGTCACGCCAATAGAGGGTCGGATGCTGACGGCTTTAGATGCAGTAGGCGGAATGATAAGGAAGAAGGAAGGGACCTCACAGGCTCCTGAGCAACCCAAGACGACCAGCGATCCGGAGGAACCTGTAGCCGCACCTGAGGTAGCAGTGGCCGGAGATCGTGACGGAGATGACATCAGCCAGGAGACCGAGGTGACGTCGAGTGAGGAGGACGAGGACGAGACGACGATGGATTTATCCAGTACGGGGAAGAGGTCAAGAGAGGAGGAGGTGTCTACAATAAAGAGGAAAACGTTATGCCGCAGTTCGGACGAAAGCGAATTCAGGGGAAGGGTCGGGTCGAAACATCTGTCCGGCTCTGACCCTGTGAACATCGTGGAGTTCGCGTCCCCGGATGCGGGGCAGCCTGACTCCCAGAGTATATCGGAGTCGGGCTCCTCAGAAGTGGACACTGACTCTCCATAAACTATGCCTTGTAGTACCCTAAAATTCTCCTCACTGAATGTGAGGTCCCTAAAGAGCCCTGTTCGCAGGGCTGCTTTGTTTTCTTACCTTGAGACTATGGACTTTGATTTTTGCCTACTGCAGGAGTGTGGAATCCCTAACAGCATGGACTATATGGATCTAAAACAAGATTGGAAGCTGGGCCCTTCGGTGTGGTCTGGAGCCAATGACTGTCGTTCTACAGGTGTGGGATTACTCTGCCGTGGCCATTTTATTTCTATACAAAATGTGATTGAGATTATGCCCGGCAGAGCTGTTTTAACCCACCTGCACATTAATGGACTTTTAATTCGTATTTTAAATGTGTATGCCCCTCCTGACAAACAGGAGCGGGCAGAACTTTTTAATATTTTACCACTGTTTTGTGTTGGGTCTGCCCCCCTGCTGGTAGGGGGTGATTTTAACTGCATAAGAGAAGGAGAGTGCCGGCAGGGGGGTGATGCAAATAGGAAAGACCACACTACCTACCTGCTCAAAAATTTTATTGATGATTTTAAATTACGCGATTGCTGGAAGGATCTCTTGCCAGGAGACGCAGGCGCCACATGGTCTAATGGAAGAGTGAGCTCCAGAATCGATTTTATTTTTGCCTCCCATGATTTTACCCCTCAAAAATGCATGCTTTTAAATAACATCTTTTCAGATCATAAACTCCTAAATGTGTCTCTGGAGCTGGAGGGAGAGCAAAAAGTAAGTAAGGGCCTCTGGAGGTTGAACGCCACGCTCCTGGAGGACCCTGAAATTAAAAATGAGTTTGTGCGGACCTACCAGTGCTGGCAATTACAGAGAAAACCCCACGGGACCATGCTGCACTGGTGGGAGGGCATTAAACCAAAAATTAAATTATTTTTTATCCGAGCAGGTAGGAAGAAAGCCAGAGAAAAGAAACAGTGGTTTTATGTTCTTAATAAGCGTCTACATGTGCTTTTTAAATTGAAGGATGTTGGGTTTGATGTGGATTCTGATATTTTAAACTTAAAAGCTGAAATAAAAAAATGTCTTGATGATAAAGGTAAACAAATAATTTTTAACTCCCACGTGAAGCATCTAGAAGAAGACGAGAAGTGCTCCCGATTCTTTTTTAAAAAGGTAAACGACAAAAGAGACGCTATTTTAAACCTAGAAGGGGAGACTTCCGTGGGAGGAATGTTAAAGGCAGCTTTTAATTTTTACCAACTCCTTTTTAGTAAAAAAGCCATTGATGAATCCTTTTTAAATCATGCTCTTAACTCCCTTGATTTTAAGTTAGATACTTTGGACCAGGAGGTTTTATCCCGGGATCTTAATTTGGAGGAACTTTTATTTGTTTTTAAAAGTTTTTCAGCGGGAAAGGCCCCTGGGGAGGATGGGTTGCCTATTGAATTTTATCTAACTTTTTGGGATGTTTTAAAAGAGGATATGATTTTATTATATAAAGAGGCTTTTATTGTAGAAGAGCTGCCCCCTTCTTGGAGAAGGGGGATTGTGTCCCTAATTTTTAAAAATAAGGGTGGAAAGGACCAGCTCAAAAATTGGCGCCCGATTACGCTTTTAAATGTAGATTATAAAATTTTAGCCAAACTGATAGCGGTCCGTTTTAAACCTTTTATCAGTAAATTAATCCACCCAAATCAGGTCTGTGGGGTACCTGGTAGATCTATCACTGAGTCCCTTAATATTTTAAGAGATGTTATTTGGTATTTTAAAGATCGAGGCCAAAACCTTGCTATTTTATCCCTTGATTTTGAAAAGGCCTTTGATAGAGTGTCCCATGAGTTCCTTTTTATGGTGCTTAAAAAAATGGCGGTGCCTGATTTTATTATAAGTCGTGTTATGCTTTTATATCGGTCCTGTTTTAGTGAGATTTCTATAAATGGATTTTTAACTAGTGGTGTTCCTCTTTTATCTGGAGTCAAGCAAGGGTGCCCATTGTCTCCCCTACTATTTATTTGCGCAATGGAGCCCCTTTTAGCCATGCTCAGGAACGATAAAGTTATTAGAGGCGCCCCAATACCTGGTGGGAGGGGCAACCAAGTAAAGGTATTAAGCTACATGGATGATGTGACAATTCTGTGCCCCGATTCATCATCCATGAGGAGGGCGCTGAGGAACACCACCTTTTTCTGCGAAGCTTCTGGTTTTAAACTTAATATTGATAAATGTGAGTGTTTTAATATAGGAGGCTGGGATTCCTCCCTGACCCCAGGAGTCAGAATGCAGAAGGACCAGATTAAAATTTTAGGGATTGTTTTTAATCAGGCGAACAATGGGACCTCTAACTGGGACTCAGTGATAGCAAAAATAGAGAAGAAGGTTTTAATGTGGAATCTTAGGAGCCTCACGATGGAGGGGAAAATTTTAATCATAAAAATGGTTTTAATCCCAATAATGCTCTATGTGGCCATGGTTTTCCCTCCATCCATTTTATATATTAAAAAGCTAACACGCATTTGTTTTATGTTTCTGTGGGGCTCCAAGATGGAAAAATTAAAGCGTGATTTTATGTATAAAGGTAAAGACAATGGCGGGAGAGATGTTCCTAACCTTTTTACATTTTTTTATATCAAATATTTCTGCTTCTGTTTTAAAATGTTTAAATCCGATGGCATTTTTAGCTGCTTTTTAAAATACGCAGCGGGCATGGTTTTTAAACGTTGGGCTCGTATCTCCCTAAATTCTCCTGTGCTTCTGTGTCCCCCAAAACACTATGTGGTGCTAGAAAAGACTGTTAGGCTCCTGAGCCTCCAAGAATTGGAGCCTGACATATTGGGGGACCAGAGAAAGGTGTCGATGGCGTGCAGACACGGAGAAGAGACAGTGGCAGTGTCCAATTTCTCGCAGGCAAGGTCCAAGCAAGTGTGGCGAAATGTGTACGGGAAATATCTTGCAAATGTGCATAAGGACCTTGCCTGGGCAATCGTCCACCAGTGCCTCCCTACACGTGCATTCCAACATAGGCGAGGACTGGTGGCGAGAGCCAAGTGCCCACGAGATAGGTGCGGAAATGATGAAACAGTAATGCACTTGTTCTGGAACTGCCACTATGCACAGGAGGTATGGAGGAAAGCCGGCCTTTTACTAAAATGGATCTGTGGTCTTAAAGATTTTAAGTACGAATACGTTTTTTATGGCCTTTTTACCTGCCCATCATTCAGACAGCAGATGATCTGCTGGATGATTATTAATTGTTTTAAAAATGCCATCTGGAAGGTTAGGAACATTCTTCTTTTTAAACGTGATTTTATTGACATTACAGACTGTGTCAAGATTGCGTTAAGTGAGCTGTATGTATACTACCTCAGAGACAAAAAAAATCTAGGAGCAAAAGAAGCGGCATCCATGTGGTGTCTGTCTCTGTGGAACACGATTACCATGTAAATAATTTATGTATTTGTAATTGTGATTTTACTGCTTGTTTTATCCTGCCATTGTCAGATTTTTAAAGAAACCTTCTTCTCGTTAAAAATTTATTGCTTTTATCATTTTAATGAAATGTATTAAAAATAAACATTTTATTACTGAAGTTATTTTACAAAAAGGTTTTAATGAAATGAATTAAAAAACATTTTGTTACTGAATTTTATTAAAGAAAAATGTACAAACATATAATTTATTACAGAATTGAATTACACAAAAATTATTTTTTGAAATGTACAACAAGCATTTTATTACTGAATTTTATTTTATGAAAATGTATTCTCTGTATATATATATGTGTCAATAAAATTTTGTTGAAACCTTATCTGTTCTTATCAGTTTAATATCTGATACGTCCCCTATCTGGGGACCATATATTAAATGGATTTTTAGAACAGGGAGATGGAAATAGAGCTTGCTCTGTCCACTCCACGCATTGACCTGGTATTGCAGTATTTCCAGGACCGGTGCACCCTTCCCTTATGTGTTGACTAAAATCAGATTCCAAAAGTGCTATTTGTGTTTGCTATTGTTTTTGTCTTTCTGATGGGATCTCCCCTTTTAATCCCATTATTTCAACACCTGTTGGACAATGCATTTGTACAGTCATGTGTGATAATGAGCTCATTTATTAAATGCAATTAATTAATACATTGCCACCTCTTGTTGTGTGTGTGTCTTCTGTGTTTCTGTGTTTCCGGCATTTCACATTGGAACAGCTCATTCACCTTCCTTGTCTTCTCTCCGCCCTCCCTCCTAGGTAGGTTAAAGAGCTGCACCTGAGCCAGCCACTGATTGATGCAGCACCACAGTCAAATAGCGGAGTGGAGTAGGGGAACAGCAAACAGCCATTAAAGCCGCCCGCCCGCCCGCCTGCCTGCCTGCCTGCCTGCCTGCCCGCCACAATGGACCTACCTGTGTACACTACATGGATGTGATGGAATGTACTGTCGTCCCTACATTTCAAGAAGAAGTAAGAATTGCAGTTGCAACAAAGCCTTGCTTGCCTACAAAGAGAGCAGCAATTTGGATTTGTTACTATGTTACCTAGAAGAATAACAAACTGTGCAAGGATGGAGGTTGTAGGAGCAAAGAGAAGTTGTCTGTAAAGTTGGTGGATGCTTATTTTCCATTTTGCAGTCCCTTGTCTCCCTCTTGTGGCCTCCTGGAGGCAAATAAATGTGCAAAAAAAAGACAGCCTGGCGGCCGGCTGTTGCAGTGTTGCCCTCTCAGGCAACACTGAGTGACTGACTGAGCCGCACCGTCTTATATAAAGTTCAGACGGAACTTTGCACGTGTCATAGTGGAGCCCTCAGGATTCCAGAGCCAGCTTTCTGACATCATAATGGGGCCTGCCTCAGAGATAAAAGCCTGGGCCCAGGCAGTGTTGGTCAGTGCTGCTCAGCAGGCAGCACCGGACTGGACTGGATTAAAGCTGATACAAGGTGTGAAGGAACAAGGGGTGGCTGTGGGCATGCACTTGCTGCCGCTGCCAGTGTTTATCTGCATGGCAGGAGGGCATTTGGGCGTTGCCAGGAAGGCGTTTTTATGTAGATTCCTCCTCTTTCAGCACTGCATTGTGGTGCAAGCAAAAGAAGCAAATCCTGTGTAGCTTCCTCTCCGGCCTTTATTCACCTCCCGCTTAGTAGCTGTAAATGTGTGTGAGCCTGCAGGGCCCCATGGAATTGCCTAGGAGTAGGCTGAATCAATCGCTGCAAGGGGTGAACAGCAGTATGGGACAGGCTCGGGCAAGGCAAGGGCCGCTCGGGTTATCGCTTCTCGGCCTTTTGGCTAAGATCAAGTGTAGTATCTGTTCTTATCAGTTTAATATCTGATACGTCCCCTATCTGGGGACCATATATTAAATGGATTTTTAGAACAGGGAGATGGAAATAGAGCTTGCTCTGTCCACTCCACGCATTGACCTGGTATTGCAGTATTTCCAGGACCGGTGCACCCTTCCCTTATGTGTTGACTAAAATCAGATTCCAAAAGTGCTATTTGTGTTTGCTATTGTTTTTGTCTTTCTGATGGGATCTCCCCTTTTAATCCCATTATTTCAACACCTGTTGGACAATGCATTTGTACAGTCATGTGTGATAATGAGCTCATTTATTAAATGCAATTAATTAATACATTGCCACCTCTTGTTGTGTGTGTGTCTTCTGTGTTTCTGTGTTTCCGGCATTTCACATTGGAACAGCTCATTCACCTTCCTTGTCTTCTCTCCGCCCTCCCTCCTAGGTAGGTTAAAGAGCTGCACCTGAGCCAGCCACTGATTGATGCAGCACCACAGTCAAATAGCGGAGTGGAGTAGGGGAACAGCAAACAGCCATTAAAGCCGCCCGCCCGCCCGCCCGCCCGCCTGCCTGCCTGCCTGCCTGCCTGCCCGCCACAATGGACCTACCTGTGTACACTACATGGATGTGATGGAATGTACTGTCGTCCCTACATTTCAAGAAGAAGTAAGAATTGCAGTTGCAACAAAGCCTTGCTTGCCTACAAAGAGAGCAGCAATTTGGATTTGTTACTATGTTACCTAGAAGAATAACAAACTGTGCAAGGATGGAGGTTGTAGGAGCAAAGAGAAGTTGTCTGTAAAGTTGGTGGATGCTTATTTTCCATTTTGCAGTCCCTTGTCTCCCTCTTGTGGCCTCCTGGAGGCAAATAAATGTGCAAAAAAAAGACAGCCTGGCGGCCGGCTGTTGCAGTGTTGCCCTCTCAGGCAACACTGAGTGACTGACTGAGCCGCACCGTCTTATATAAAGTTCAGACGGAACTTTGCACGTGTCATAGTGGAGCCCTCAGGATTCCAGAGCCAGCTTTCTGACATCATAATGGGGCCTGCCTCAGAGATAAAAGCCTGGGCCCAGGCAGTGTTGGTCAGTGCTGCTCAGCAGGCAGCACCGGACTGGACTGGATTAAAGCTGATACAAGGTGTGAAGGAACAAGGGGTGGCTGTGGGCATGCACTTGCTGCCGCTGCCAGTGTTTATCTGCATGGCAGGAGGGCATTTGGGCGTTGCCAGGAAGGCGTTTTTATGTAGATTCCTCCTCTTTCAGCACTGCATTGTGGTGCAAGCAAAAGAAGCAAATCCTGTGTAGCTTCCTCTCCGGCCTTTATTCACCTCCCGCTTAGTAGCTGTAAATGTGTGTGAGCCTGCAGGGCCCCATGGAATTGCCTAGGAGTAGGCTGAATCAATCGCTGCAAGGGGTGAACAGCAGTATGGGACAGGCTCGGGCAAGGCAAGGGCCGCTCGGGTTATCGCTTCTCGGCCTTTTGGCTAAGATCAAGTGTAGTATCTGTTCTTATCAGTTTAATATCTGATACGTCCCCTATCTGGGGACCATATATTAAATGGATTTTTAGAACAGGGAGATGGAAATAGAGCTTGCTCTGTCCACTCCACGCATTGACCTGGTATTGCAGTATTTCCAGGACCGGTGCACCCTTCCCTTATGTGTTGACTAAAATCAGATTCCAAAAGTGCTATTTGTGTTTGCTATTGTTTTTGTCTTTCTGATGGGATCTCCCCTTTTAATCCCATTATTTCAACACCTGTTGGACAATGCATTTGTACAGTCATGTGTGATAATGAGCTCATTTATTAAATGCAATTAATTAATACATTGCCACCTCTTGTTGTGTGTGTGTCTTCTGTGTTTCTGTGTTTCCGGCATTTCACATTGGAACAGCTCATTCACCTTCCTTGTCTTCTCTCCGCCCTCCCTCCTAGGTAGGTTAAAGAGCTGCACCTGAGCCAGCCACTGATTGATGCAGCACCACAGTCAAATAGCGGAGTGGAGTAGGGGAACAGCAAACAGCCATTAAAGCCGCCCGCCCGCCCGCCCGCCCGCCTGCCTGCCTGCCTGCCTGCCTGCCCGCCACAATGGACCTACCTGTGTACACTACATGGATGTGATGGAATGTACTGTCGTCC
The DNA here is from genome assembly GCF_050947455.1 of Rhinoderma darwinii. NCBI lineage: Eukaryota > Metazoa > Chordata > Amphibia > Anura > Rhinodermatidae > Rhinoderma > Rhinoderma darwinii. Next base: position 625,095 of record NW_027461782.1, read on the forward strand.
CTACATTTCAAGAAGAAGTAAGAATTGCAGTTGCAACAAAGCCTTGCTTGCCTACAAAGAGAGCAGCAATTTGGATTTGTTACTATGTTACCTAGAAGAATAACAAACTGTGCAAGGATGGAGGTTGTAGGAGCAAAGAGAAGTTGTCTGTAAAGTTGGTGGATGCTTATTTTCCATTTTGCAGTCCCTTGTCTCCCTCTTGTGGCCTCCTGGAGGCAAATAAATGTGCAAAAAAAAGACAGCCTGGCGGCCGGCTGTTGCAGTGTTGCCCTCTCAGGCAACACTGAGTGACTGACTGAGCCGCACCGTCTTATATAAAGTTCAGACGGAACTTTGCACGTGTCATAGTGGAGCCCTCAGGATTCCAGAGCCAGCTTTCTGACATCATAATGGGGCCTGCCTCAGAGATAAAAGCCTGGGCCCAGGCAGTGTTGGTCAGTGCTGCTCACTAGGCAGCACCGGACTGGACTGGATTAAAGCTGATACAAGGTGTGAAGGAACAAGGGGTGGCTGTGGGCATGCACTTGCTGCCGCTGCCAGTGTTTATCTGCATGGCAGGAGGGCATTTGGGCGTTGCCAGGAAGGCGTTTTTATGTAGATTCCTCCTCTTTCAGCACTGCATTGTGGTGCAAGCAAAAGAAGCAAATCCTGTGTAGCTTCCTCTCCGGCCTTTATTCACCTCCCGCTTAGTAGCTGTAAATGTGTGTGAGCCTGCAGGGCCCCATGGAATTGCCTAGGAGTAGGCTGAATCAATCGCTGCAAGGGGTGAACAGCAGTATGGGACAGGCTCGGGCAAGGCAAGGGCCGCTCGGGTTATCGCTTCTCGGCCTTTTGGCTAAGATCAAGTGTAGTATCTGTTCTTATCAGTTTAATATCTGATACGTCCCCTATCTGGGGACCATATATTAAATGGATTTTTAGAACAGGGAGATGGAAATAGAGCTTGCTCTGTCCACTCCACGCATTGACCTGGTATTGCAGTATTTCCAGGACCGGTGCACCCTTCCCTTATGTGTTGACTAAAATCAGATTCCAAAAGTGCTATTTGTGTTTGCTATTGTTTTTGTCTTTCTGATGGGATCTCCCCTTTTAATCCCATTATTTCAACACCTGTTGGACAATGCATTTGTACAGTCATGTGTGATAATGAGCTCATTTATTAAATGCAATTAATTAATACATTGCCACCTCTTGTTGTGTGTGTGTCTTCTGTGTTTCTGTGTTTCCGGCATTTCACATTGGAACAGCTCATTCACCTTCCTTGTCTTCTCTCCGCCCTCCCTCCTAGGTAGGTTAAAGAGCTGCACCTGAGCCAGCCACTGATTGATGCAGCACCACAGTCAAATAGCGGAGTGGAGTAGGGGAACAGCAAACAGCCATTAAAGCCGCCCGCCCGCCCGCCCGCCCGCCTGCCTGCCTGCCTGCCTGCCTGCCCGCCACAATGGACCTACCTGTGTACACTACATGGATGTGATGGAATGTACTGTCGTCCCTACATTTCAAGAAGAAGTAAGAATTGCAGTTGCAACAAAGCCTTGCTTGCCTACAAAGAGAGCAGCAATTTGGATTTGTTACTATGTTACCTAGAAGAATAACAAACTGTGCAAGGATGGAGGTTGTAGGAGCAAAGAGAAGTTGTCTGTAAAGTTGGTGGATGCTTATTTTCCATTTTGCAGTCCCTTGTCTCCCTCTTGTGGCCTCCTGGAGGCAAATAAATGTGCAAAAAAAAGACAGCCTGGCGGCCGGCTGTTGCAGTGTTGCCCTCTCAGGCAACACTGAGTGACTGACTGAGCCGCACCGTCTTATATAAAGTTCAGACGGAACTTTGCACGTGTCATAGTGGAGCCCTCAGGATTCCAGAGCCAGCTTTCTGACATCATAATGGGGCCTGCCTCAGAGATAAAAGCCTGGGCCCAGGCAGTGTTGGTCAGTGCTGCTCAGCAGGCAGCACCGGACTGGACTGGATTAAAGCTGATACAAGGTGTGAAGGAACAAGGGGTGGCTGTGGGCATGCACTTGCTGCCGCTGCCAGTGTTTATCTGCATGGCAGGAGGGCATTTGGGCGTTGCCAGGAAGGCGTTTTTATGTAGATTCCTCCTCTTTCAGCACTGCATTGTGGTGCAAGCAAAAGAAGCAAATCCTGTGTAGCTTCCTCTCCGGCCTTTATTCACCTCCCGCTTAGTAGCTGTAAATGTGTGTGAGCCTGCAGGGCCCCATGGAATTGCCTAGGAGTAGGCTGAATCAATCGCTGCAAGGGGTGAACAGCAGTATGGGACAGGCTCGGGCAAGGCAAGGGCCGCTCGGGTTATCGCTTCTCGGCCTTTTGGCTAAGATCAAGTGTAGTATCTGTTCTTATCAGTTTAATATCTGATACGTCCCCTATCTGGGGACCATATATTAAATGGATTTTTAGAACAGGGAGATGGAAATAGAGCTTGCTCTGTCCACTCCACGCATTGACCTGGTATTGCAGTATTTCCAGGACCGGTGCACCCTTCCCTTATGTGTTGACTAAAATCAGATTCCAAAAGTGCTATTTGTGTTTGCTATTGTTTTTGTCTTTCTGATGGGATCTCCCCTTTTAATCCCATTATTTCAACACCTGTTGGACAATGCATTTGTACAGTCATGTGTGATAATGAGCTCATTTATTAAATGCAATTAATTAATACATTGCCACCTCTTGTTGTGTGTGTGTCTTCTGTGTTTCTGTGTTTCCGGCATTTCACATTGGAACAGCTCATTCACCTTCCTTGTCTTCTCTCCGCCCTCCCTCCTAGGTAGGTTAAAGAGCTGCACCTGAGCCAGCCACTGATTGATGCAGCACCACAGTCAAATAGCGGAGTGGAGTAGGGGAACAGCAAACAGCCATTAAAGCCGCCCGCCCGCCCGCCCGCCCGCCTGCCTGCCTGCCTGCCTGCCTGCCCGCCACAATGGACCTACCTGTGTACACTACATGGATGTGATGGAATGTACTGTCGTCCCTACATTTCAAGAAGAAGTAAGAATTGCAGTTGCAACAAAGCCTTGCTTGCCTACAAAGAGAGCAGCAATTTGGATTTGTTACTATGTTACCTAGAAGAATAACAAACTGTGCAAGGATGGAGGTTGTAGGAGCAAAGAGAAGTTGTCTGTAAAGTTGGTGGATGCTTATTTTCCATTTTGCAGTCCCTTGTCTCCCTCTTGTGGCCTCCTGGAGGCAAATAAATGTGCAAAAAAAAGACAGCCTGGCGGCCGGCTGTTGCAGTGTTGCCCTCTCAGGCAACACTGAGTGACTGACTGAGCCGCACCGTCTTATATAAAGTTCAGACGGAACTTTGCACGTGTCATAGTGGAGCCCTCAGGATTCCAGAGCCAGCTTTCTGACATCATAATGGGGCCTGCCTCAGAGATAAAAGCCTGGGCCCAGGCAGTGTTGGTCAGTGCTGCTCAGCAGGCAGCACCGGACTGGACTGGATTAAAGCTGATACAAGGTGTGAAGGAACAAGGGGTGGCTGTGGGCATGCACTTGCTGCCGCTGCCAGTGTTTATCTGCATGGCAGGAGGGCATTTGGGCGTTGCCAGGAAGGCGTTTTTATGTAGATTCCTCCTCTTTCAGCACTGCATTGTGGTGCAAGCAAAAGAAGCAAATCCTGTGTAGCTTCCTCTCCGGCCTTTATTCACCTCCCGCTTAGTAGCTGTAAATGTGTGTGAGCCTGCAGGGCCCCATGGAATTGCCTAGGAGTAGGCTGAATCAATCGCTGCAAGGGGTGAACAGCAGTATGGGACAGGCTCGGGCAAGGCAAGGGCCGCTCGGGTTATCGCTTCTCGGCCTTTTGGCTAAGATCAAGTGTAGTATCTGTTCTTATCAGTTTAATATCTGATACGTCCCCTATCTGGGGACCATATATTAAATGGATTTTTAGAACAGGGAGATGGAAATAGAGCTTGCTCTGTCCACTCCACGCATTGACCTGGTATTGCAGTATTTCCAGGACCGGTGCACCCTTCCCTTATGTGTTGACTAAAATCAGATTCCAAAAGTGCTATTTGTGTTTGCTATTGTTTTTGTCTTTCTGATGGGATCTCCCCTTTTAATCCCATTATTTCAACACCTGTTGGACAATGCATTTGTACAGTCATGTGTGATAATGAGCTCATTTATTAAATGCAATTAATTAATACATTGCCACCTCTTGTTGTGTGTGTGTCTTCTGTGTTTCTGTGTTTCCGGCATTTCACATTGGAACAGCTCATTCACCTTCCTTGTCTTCTCTCCGCCCTCCCTCCTAGGTAGGTTAAAGAGCTGCACCTGAGCCAGCCACTGATTGATGCAGCACCACAGTCAAATAGCGGAGTGGAGTAGGGGAACAGCAAACAGCCATTAAAGCCGCCCGCCCGCCCGCCCGCCCGCCTGCCTGCCTGCCTGCCTGCCTGCCCGCCACAATGGACCTACCTGTGTACACTACATGGATGTGATGGAATGTACTGTCGTCCCTACATTTCAAGAAGAAGTAAGAATTGCAGTTGCAACAAAGCCTTGCTTGCCTACAAAGAGAGCAGCAATTTGGATTTGTTACTATGTTACCTAGAAGAATAACAAACTGTGCAAGGATGGAGGTTGTAGGAGCAAAGAGAAGTTGTCTGTAAAGTTGGTGGATGCTTATTTTCCATTTTGCAGTCCCTTGTCTCCCTCTTGTGGCCTCCTGGAGGCAAATAAATGTGCAAAAAAAAGACAGCCTGGCGGCCGGCTGTTGCAGTGTTGCCCTCTCAGGCAACACTGAGTGACTGACTGAGCCGCACCGTCTTATATAAAGTTCAGACGGAACTTTGCACGTGTCATAGTGGAGCCCTCAGGATTCCAGAGCCAGCTTTCTGACATCATAATGGGGCCTGCCTCAGAGATAAAAGCCTGGGCCCAGGCAGTGTTGGTCAGTGCTGCTCAGCAGGCAGCACCGGACTGGACTGGATTAAAGCTGATACAAGGTGTGAAGGAACAAGGGGTGGCTGTGGGCATGCACTTGCTGCCGCTGCCAGTGTTTATCTGCATGGCAGGAGGGCATTTGGGCGTTGCCAGGAAGGCGTTTTTATGTAGATTCCTCCTCTTTCAGCACTGCATTGTGGTGCAAGCAAAAGAAGCAAATCCTGTGTAGCTTCCTCTCCGGCCTTTATTCACCTCCCGCTTAGTAGCTGTAAATGTGTGTGAGCCTGCAGGGCCCCATGGAATTGCCTAGGAGTAGGCTGAATCAATCGCTGCAAGGGGTGAACAGCAGTATGGGACAGGCTCGGGCAAGGCAAGGGCCGCTCGGGTTATCGCTTCTCGGCCTTTTGGCTAAGATCAAGTGTAGTATCTGTTCTTATCAGTTTAATATCTGATACGTCCCCTATCTGGGGACCATATATTAAATGGATTTTTAGAACAGGGAGATGGAAATAGAGCTTGCTCTGTCCACTCCACGCATTGACCTGGTATTGCAGTATTTCCAGGACCGGTGCACCCTTCCCTTATGTGTTGACTAAAATCAGATTCCAAAAGTGCTATTTGTGTTTGCTATTGTTTTTGTCTTTCTGATGGGATCTCCCCTTTTAATCCCATTATTTCAACACCTGTTGGACAATGCATTTGTACAGTCATGTGTGATAATGAGCTCATTTATTAAATGCAATTAATTAATACATTGCCACCTCTTGTTGTGTGTGTGTCTTCTGTGTTTCTGTGTTTCCGGCATTTCACATTGGAACAGCTCATTCACCTTCCTTGTCTTCTCTCCGCCCTCCCTCCTAGGTAGGTTAAAGAGCTGCACCTGAGCCAGCCACTGATTGATGCAGCACCACAGTCAAATAGCGGAGTGGAGTAGGGGAACAGCAAACAGCCATTAAAGCCGCCCGCCCGCCCGCCCGCCCGCCTGCCTGCCTGCCTGCCTGCCTGCCCGCCACAATGGACCTACCTGTGTACACTACATGGATGTGATGGAATGTACTGTCGTCCCTACATTTCAAGAAGAAGTAAGAATTGCAGTTGCAACAAAGCCTTGCTTGCCTACAAAGAGAGCAGCAATTTGGATTTGTTACTATGTTACCTAGAAGAATAACAAACTGTGCAAGGATGGAGGTTGTAGGAGCAAAGAGAAGTTGTCTGTAAAGTTGGTGGATGCTTATTTTCCATTTTGCAGTCCCTTGTCTCCCTCTTGTGGCCTCCTGGAGGCAAATAAATGTGCAAAAAAAAGACAGCCTGGCGGCCGGCTGTTGCAGTGTTGCCCTCTCAGGCAACACTGAGTGACTGACTGAGCCGCACCGTCTTATATAAAGTTCAGACGGAACTTTGCACGTGTCATAGTGGAGCCCTCAGGATTCCAGAGCCAGCTTTCTGACATCATAATGGGGCCTGCCTCAGAGATAAAAGCCTGGGCCCAGGCAGTGTTGGTCAGTGCTGCTCAGCAGGCAGCACCGGACTGGACTGGATTAAAGCTGATACAAGGTGTGAAGGAACAAGGGGTGGCTGTGGGCATGCACTTGCTGCCGCTGCCAGTGTTTATCTGCATGGCAGGAGGGCATTTGGGCGTTGCCAGGAAGGCGTTTTTATGTAGATTCCTCCTCTTTCAGCACTGCATTGTGGTGCAAGCAAAAGAAGCAAATCCTGTGTAGCTTCCTCTCCGGCCTTTATTCACCTCCCGCTTAGTAGCTGTAAATGTGTGTGAGCCTGCAGGGCCCCATGGAATTGCCTAGGAGTAGGCTGAATCAATCGCTGCAAGGGGTGAACAGCAGTATGGGACAGGCTCGGGCAAGGCAAGGGCCGCTCGGGTTATCGCTTCTCGGCCTTTTGGCTAAGATCAAGTGTAGTATCTGTTCTTATCAGTTTAATATCTGATACGTCCCCTATCTGGGGACCATATATTAAATGGATTTTTAGAACAGGGAGATGGAAATAGAGCTTGCTCTGTCCACTCCACGCATTGACCTGGTATTGCAGTATTTCCAGGACCGGTGCACCCTTCCCTTATGTGTTGACTAAAATCAGATTCCAAAAGTGCTATTTGTGTTTGCTATTGTTTTTGTCTTTCTGATGGGATCTCCCCTTTTAATCCCATTATTTCAACACCTGTTGGACAATGCATTTGTACAGTCATGTGTGATAATGAGCTCATTTATTAAATGCAATTAATTAATACATTGCCACCTCTTGTTGTGTGTGTGTCTTCTGTGTTTCTGTGTTTCCGGCATTTCACATTGGAACAGCTCATTCACCTTCCTTGTCTTCTCTCCGCCCTCCCTCCTAGGTAGGTTAAAGAGCTGCACCTGAGCCAGCCACTGATTGATGCAGCACCACAGTCAAATAGCGGAGTGGAGTAGGGGAACAGCAAACAGCCATTAAAGCCGCCCGCCCGCCCGCCCGCCCGCCTGCCTGCCTGCCTGCCTGCCTGCCCGCCACAATGGACCTACCTGTGTACACTACATGGATGTGATGGAATGTACTGTCGTCCCTACATTTCAAGAAGAAGTAAGAATTGCAGTTGCAACAAAGCCTTGCTTGCCTACAAAGAGAGCAGCAATTTGGATTTGTTACTATGTTACCTAGAAGAATAACAAACTGTGCAAGGATGGAGGTTGTAGGAGCAAAGAGAAGTTGTCTGTAAAGTTGGTGGATGCTTATTTTCCATTTTGCAGTCCCTTGTCTCCCTCTTGTGGCCTCCTGGAGGCAAATAAATGTGCAAAAAAAAGACAGCCTGGCGGCCGGCTGTTGCAGTGTTGCCCTCTCAGGCAACACTGAGTGACTGACTGAGCCGCACCGTCTTATATAAAGTTCAGACGGAACTTTGCACGTGTCATAGTGGAGCCCTCAGGATTCCAGAGCCAGCTTTCTGACATCATAATGGGGCCTGCCTCAGAGATAAAAGCCTGGGCCCAGGCAGTGTTGGTCAGTGCTGCTCAGCAGGCAGCACCGGACTGGACTGGATTAAAGCTGATACAAGGTGTGAAGGAACAAGGGGTGGCTGTGGGCATGCACTTGCTGCCGCTGCCAGTGTTTATCTGCATGGCAGGAGGGCATTTGGGCGTTGCCAGGAAGGCGTTTTTATGTAGATTCCTCCTCTTTCAGCACTGCATTGTGGTGCAAGCAAAAGAAGCAAATCCTGTGTAGCTTCCTCTCCGGCCTTTATTCACCTCCCGCTTAGTAGCTGTAAATGTGTGTGAGCCTGCAGGGCCCCATGGAATTGCCTAGGAGTAGGCTGAATCAATCGCTGCAAGGGGTGAACAGCAGTATGGGACAGGCTCGGGCAAGGCAAGGGCCGCTCGGGTTATCGCTTCTCGGCCTTTTGGCTAAGATCAAGTGTAGTATCTGTTCTTATCAGTTTAATATCTGATACGTCCCCTATCTGGGGACCATATATTAAATGGATTTTTAGAACAGGGAGATGGAAATAGAGCTTGCTCTGTCCACTCCACGCATTGACCTGGTATTGCAGTATTTCCAGGACCGGTGCACCCTTCCCTTATGTGTTGACTAAAATCAGATTCCAAAAGTGCTATTTGTGTTTGCTATTGTTTTTGTCTTTCTGATGGGATCTCCCCTTTTAATCCCATTATTTCAACACCTGTTGGACAATGCATTTGTACAGTCATGTGTGATAATGAGCTCATTTATTAAATGCAATTAATTAATACATTGCCACCTCTTGTTGTGTGTGTGTCTTCTGTGTTTCTGTGTTTCCGGCATTTCACATTGGAACAGCTCATTCACCTTCCTTGTCTTCTCTCCGCCCTCCCTCCTAGGTAGGTTAAAGAGCTGCACCTGAGCCAGCCACTGATTGATGCAGCACCACAGTCAAATAGCGGAGTGGAGTAGGGGAACAGCAAACAGCCATTAAAGCCGCCCGCCCGCCCGCCCGCCCGCCTGCCTGCCTGCCTGCCTGCCTGCCCGCCACAATGGACCTACCTGTGTACACTACATGGATGTGATGGAATGTACTGTCGTCCCTACATTTCAAGAAGAAGTAAGAATTGCAGTTGCAACAAAGCCTTGCTTGCCTACAAAGAGAGCAGCAATTTGGATTTGTTACTATGTTACCTAGAAGAATAACAAACTGTGCAAGGATGGAGGTTGTAGGAGCAAAGAGAAGTTGTCTGTAAAGTTGGTGGATGCTTATTTTCCATTTTGCAGTCCCTTGTCTCCCTCTTGTGGCCTCCTGGAGGCAAATAAATGTGCAAAAAAAAGACAGCCTGGCGGCCGGCTGTTGCAGTGTTGCCCTCTCAGGCAACACTGAGTGACTGACTGAGCCGCACCGTCTTATATAAAGTTCAGACGGAACTTTGCACGTGTCATAGTGGAGCCCTCAGGATTCCAGAGCCAGCTTTCTGACATCATAATGGGGCCTGCCTCAGAGATAAAAGCCTGGGCCCAGGCAGTGTTGGTCAGTGCTGCTCAGCAGGCAGCACCGGACTGGACTGGATTAAAGCTGATACAAGGTGTGAAGGAACAAGGGGTGGCTGTGGGCATGCACTTGCTGCCGCTGCCAGTGTTTATCTGCATGGCAGGAGGGCATTTGGGCGTTGCCAGGAAGGCGTTTTTATGTAGATTCCTCCTCTTTCAGCACTGCATTGTGGTGCAAGCAAAAGAAGCAAATCCTGTGTAGCTTCCTCTCCGGCCTTTATTCACCTCCCGCTTAGTAGCTGTAAATGTGTGTGAGCCTGCAGGGCCCCATGGAATTGCCTAGGAGTAGGCTGAATCAATCGCTGCAAGGGGTGAACAGCAGTATGGGACAGGCTCGGGCAAGGCAAGGGCCGCTCGGGTTATCGCTTCTCGGCCTTTTGGCTAAGATCAAGTGTAGTATCTGTTCTTATCAGTTTAATATCTGATACGTCCCCTATCTGGGGACCATATATTAAATGGATTTTTAGAACAGGGAGATGGAAATAGAGCTTGCTCTGTCCACTCCACGCATTGACCTGGTATTGCAGTATTTCCAGGACCGGTGCACCCTTCCCTTATGTGTTGACTAAAATCAGATTCCAAAAGTGCTATTTGTGTTTGCTATTGTTTTTGTCTTTCTGATGGGATCTCCCCTTTTAATCCCATTATTTCAACACCTGTTGGACAATGCATTTGTACAGTCATGTGTGATAATGAGCTCATTTATTAAATGCAATTAATTAATACATTGCCACCTCTTGTTGTGTGTGTGTCTTCTGTGTTTCTGTGTTTCCGGCATTTCACATTGGAACAGCTCATTCACCTTCCTTGTCTTCTCTCCGCCCTCCCTCCTAGGTAGGTTAAAGAGCTGCACCTGAGCCAGCCACTGATTGATGCAGCACCACAGTCAAATAGCGGAGTGGAGTAGGGGAACAGCAAACAGCCATTAAAGCCGCCCGCCCGCCTGCCTGCCTGCCTGCCTGCCTGCCCGCCACAATGGACCTACCTGTGTACACTACATGGATGTGATGGAATGTACTGTCGTCCCTACATTTCAAGAAGAAGTAAGAATTGCAGTTGCAACAAAGCCTTGCTTGCCTACAAAGAGAGCAGCAATTTGGATTTGTTACTATGTTACCTAGAAGAATAACAAACTGTGCAAGGATGGAGGTTGTAGGAGCAAAGAGAAGTTGTCTGTAAAGTTGGTGGATGCTTATTTTCCATTTTGCAGTCCCTTGTCTCCCTCTTGTGGCCTCCTGGAGGCAAATAAATGTGCAAAAAAAAGACAGCCTGGCGGCCGGCTGTTGCAGTGTTGCCCTCTCAGGCAACACTGAGTGACTGACTGAGCCGCACCGTCTTATATAAAGTTCAGACGGAACTTTGCACGTGTCATAGTGGAGCCCTCAGGATTCCAGAGCCAGCTTTCTGACATCATAATGGGGCCTGCCTCAGAGATAAAAGCCTGGGCCCAGGCAGTGTTGGTCAGTGCTGCTCAGCAGGCAGCACCGGACTGGACTGGATTAAAGCTGATACAAGGTGTGAAGGAACAAGGGGTGGCTGTGGGCATGCACTTGCTGCCGCTGCCAGTGTTTATCTGCATGGCAGGAGGGCATTTGGGCGTTGCCAGGAAGGCGTTTTTATGTAGATTCCTCCTCTTTCAGCACTGCATTGTGGTGCAAGCAAAAGAAGCAAATCCTGTGTAGCTTCCTCTCCGGCCTTTATTCACCTCCCGCTTAGTAGCTGTAAATGTGTGTGAGCCTGCAGGGCCCCATGGAATTGCCTAGGAGTAGGCTGAATCAATCGCTGCAAGGGGTGAACAGCAGTATGGGACAGGCTCGGGCAAGGCAAGGGCCGCTCGGGTTATCGCTTCTCGGCCTTTTGGCTAAGATCAAGTGTAGTATCTGTTCTTATCAGTTTAATATCTGATACGTCCCCTATCTGGGGACCATATATTAAATGGATTTTTAGAACAGGGAGATGGAAATAGAGCTTGCTCTGTCCACTCCACGCATTGACCTGGTATTGCAGTATTTCCAGGACCGGTGCACCCTTCCCTTATGTGTTGACTAAAATCAGATTCCAAAAGTGCTATTTGTGTTTGCTATTGTTTTTGTCTTTCTGATGGGATCTCCCCTTTTAATCCCATTATTTCAACACCTGTTGGACAATGCATTTGTACAGTCATGTGTGATAATGAGCTCATTTATTAAATGCAATTAATTAATACATTGCCACCTCTTGTTGTGTGTGTGTCTTCTGTGTTTCTGTGTTTCCGGCATTTCACATTGGAACAGCTCATTCACCTTCCTTGTCTTCTCTCCGCCCTCCCTCCTAGGTAGGTTAAAGAGCTGCACCTGAGCCAGCCACTGATTGATGCAGCACCACAGTCAAATAGCGGAGTGGAGTAGGGGAACAGCAAACAGCCATTAAAGCCGCCCGCCCGCCCGCCCGCCTGCCTGCCTGCCTGCCTGCCTGCCCGCCACAATGGACCTACCTGTGTACACTACATGGATGTGATGGAATGTACTGTCGTCCCTACATTTCAAGAAGAAGTAAGAATTGCAGTTGCAACAAAGCCTTGCTTGCCTACAAAGAGAGCAGCAATTTGGATTTGTTACTATGTTACCTAGAAGAATAACAAACTGTGCAAGGATGGAGGTTGTAGGAGCAAAGAGAAGTTGTCTGTAAAGTTGGTGGATGCTTATTTTCCATTTTGCAGTCCCTTGTCTCCCTCTTGTGGCCTCCTGGAGGCAAATAAATGTGCAAAAAAAAGACAGCCTGGCGGCCGGCTGTTGCAGTGTTGCCCTCTCAGGCAACACTGAGTGACTGACTGAGCCGCACCGTCTTATATAAAGTTCAGACGGAACTTTGCACGTGTCATAGTGGAGCCCTCAGGATTCCAGAGCCAGCTTTCTGACATCATAATGGGGCCTGCCTCAGAGATAAAAGCCTGGGCCCAGGCAGTGTTGGTCAGTGCTGCTCAGCAGGCAGCACCGGACTGGACTGGATTAAAGCTGATACAAGGTGTGAAGGAACAAGGGGTGGCTGTGGGCATGCACTTGCTGCCGCTGCCAGTGTTTATCTGCATGGCAGGAGGGCATTTGGGCGTTGCCAGGAAGGCGTTTTTATGTAGATTCCTCCTCTTTCAGCACTGCATTGTGGTGCAAGCAAAAGAAGCAAATCCTGTGTAGCTTCCTCTCCGGCCTTTATTCACCTCCCGCTTAGTAGCTGTAAATGTGTGTGAGCCTGCAGGGCCCCATGGAATTGCCTAGGAGTAGGCTGAATCAATCGCTGCAAGGGGTGAACAGCAGTATGGGACAGGCTCGGGCAAGGCAAGGGCCGCTCGGGTTATCGCTTCTCGGCCTTTTGGCTAAGATCAAGTGTAGTACTTTAGGGTATTGCCTTGTTTCTTGGTCAGGAGGTGCCCTGGTACCCTTTTCCTTGGCCTGGGGGGATCGTTTCTCTTAGGAGAGACTTCACCCCTCTGCTGCTATTGGGGAGGAGGATTAGTCCAGGGCAACGGGGAGCGATCACCTGCCTGGTACTCCGGTACTGAAGGTATTTCTTTGGAGATTGCTGGAATTCTTTTGGAGCAGGATGGAGGAAATTCCCGAACATATGCGAACCAGGAATGCGGTCCGGTTTTTCGTGGAGGAATCTGAGAGGCAAAGGAAGGATTTGGAGTACATCACGAAGGTCCTTTTGTTGGATTTCTTTCAGCTGGAGAGATCGTGCATTTTGGCGGTGATGGACTATCCGAGGAGAGGGTGCTTTGACGTTACCTTCGCTACAGAAGAAATTTATTCAGATTTTTTGGAACGCTTGAAGGAAGGTAAAAGGGACCCAAGACTTGTGGGTGTGAAGGTAACACCACATTTTGTGCCAAACAAGAAGTTGGTGGTCGTAAAGATGTTTTCGCCTTACGTGGAGGAAGAGGACATTAAGTCATTTCTCACTAAGTTTTGTGAGGAGGTGGTGGGAAAGGGGAAAGTGTTTAACCCCTTTGGATTTTGGACTGGGAAATGGAAATTTCTTTGTAAATTTGTGAGAATCGGTGAATCTAGAAACCTATTGTTTCCTCCAGCGCGGTTTAAGATTGGAAGTGCATGTGGAAATTTATTTTTTTTGGGAATGGATATGTTTTGTTTGAATTGTAAAGATTATGGTCATGAGAGAGAAACGTGTGAGAAAGTAATGTGTACAAAATGTCTGCAAGAGGGGCATAAGTATAATGAATGTCAGAAAGGGAAAGTATGTAATATGTGTGGAGAGGAGGGGCACATATTCAAATCATGCCCAAAGAAAAGCAAACGTGAGGTACAAGAGGAAAATAAGAAGATAGTCAAAAGAAAGGAAGCGGAAGTTAGTTTGGAAGAAGGAAAGCTTCAGAAATTGGAAGGAAGTGGGCAAAGTGATGAGAAAAAAAGGAAAAAAGCAGAGAGAAAGAAAAAAAGTGTCATTTCAGAAGAGGAAAGAGCAGAAAGAGACAGGTTACTGGAAGAAGTAGAGCAGTTACGTAGTAAAATTAATTTTGAAAAAATGCGGAGAAGGGTGCGGCTCTGTGTAAGAGAAAATTTACCAGGGTTTCTTGAACGGTATGGTGTGCCAACGTGGTTAGCGTGCATTGTAAACTGTGAATGGGATGGTAATGATTTGCAGGAACATTTAGTGGATATGTTAGGAACTATTGCTGTTAAAAAAGGAATGTTTTTTTGATTTCTTTAAAGGAAAAAAGGAAAGAGGAAAACAAAAGTTAATTATACGTTTTCAGTTTTCATTGTGATGATCTAAGTCTTTTTTATTTTGAATTTTATGATTTTTAAGACGTGATCTGAATGATAAAAAAAAAAAAAAAAAAAAAAAAAAAAAAAAAATCTGTTCTTATCAGTTTAATATCTGATACGTCCCCTATCTGGGGACCATATATTAAATGGATTTTTAGAACAGGGAGATGGAAATAGAGCTTGCTCTGTCCACTCCACGCATTGACCTGGTATTGCAGTATTTCCAGGACCGGTGCACCCTTCCCTTATGTGTTGACTAAAATCAGATTCCAAAAGTGCTATTTGTGTTTGCTATTGTTTTTGTCTTTCTGATGGGATCTCCCCTTTTAATCCCATTATTTCAACACCTGTTGGACAATGCATTTGTACAGTCATGTGTGATAATGAGCTCATTTATTAAATGCAATTAATTAATACATTGCCACCTCTTGTTGTGTGTGTGTCTTCTGTGTTTCTGTGTTTCCGGCATTTCACATTGGAACAGCTCATTCACCTTCCTTGTCTTCTCTCCGCCCTCCCTCCTAGGTAGGTTAAAGAGCTGCACCTGAGCCAGCCACTGATTGATGCAGCACCACAGTCAAATAGCGGAGTGGAGTAGGGGAACAGCAAACAGCCATTAAAGCCGCCCGCCCGCCCGCCCGCCCGCCTGCCTGCCTGCCTGCCTGCCTGCCCGCCACAATGGACCTACCTGTGTACACTACATGGATGTGATGGAATGTACTGTCGTCCCTACATTTCAAGAAGAAGTAAGAATTGCAGTTGCAACAAAGCCTTGCTTGCCTACAAAGAGAGCAGCAATTTGGATTTGTTACTATGTTACCTAGAAGAATAACAAACTGTGCAAGGATGGAGGTTGTAGGAGCAAAGAGAAGTTGTCTGTAAAGTTGGTGGATGCTTATTTTCCATTTTGCAGTCCCTTGTCTCCCTCTTGTGGCCTCCTGGAGGCAAATAAATGTGCAAAAAAAAGACAGCCTGGCGGCCGGCTGTTGCAGTGTTGCCCTCTCAGGCAACACTGAGTGACTGACTGAGCCGCACCGTCTTATATAAAGTTCAGACGGAACTTTGCACGTGTCATAGTGGAGCCCTCAGGATTCCAGAGCCAGCTTTCTGACATCATAATGGGGCCTGCCTCAGAGATAAAAGCCTGGGCCCAGGCAGTGTTGGTCAGTGCTGCTCAGCAGGCAGCACCGGACTGGACTGGATTAAAGCTGATACAAGGTGTGAAGGAACAAGGGGTGGCTGTGGGCATGCACTTGCTGCCGCTGCCAGTGTTTATCTGCATGGCAGGAGGGCATTTGGGCGTTGCCAGGAAGGCGTTTTTATGTAGATTCCTCCTCTTTCAGCACTGCATTGTGGTGCAAGCAAAAGAAGCAAATCCTGTGTAGCTTCCTCTCCGGCCTTTATTCACCTCCCGCTTAGTAGCTGTAAATGTGTGTGAGCCTGCAGGGCCCCATGGAATTGCCTAGGAGTAGGCTGAATCAATCGCTGCAAGGGGTGAACAGCAGTATGGGACAGGCTCGGGCAAGGCAAGGGCCGCTCGGGTTATCGCTTCTCGGCCTTTTGGCTAAGATCAAGTGTAGTATCTGTTCTTATCAGTTTAATATCTGATACGTCCCCTATCTGGGGACCATATATTAAATGGATTTTTAGAACAGGGAGATGGAAATAGAGCTTGCTCTGTCCACTCCACGCATTGACCTGGTATTGCAGTATTTCCAGGACCGGTGCACCCTTCCCTTATGTGTTGACTAAAATCAGATTCCAAAAGTGCTATTTGTGTTTGCTATTGTTTTTGTCTTTCTGATGGGATCTCCCCTTTTAATCCCATTATTTCAACACCTGTTGGACAATGCATTTGTACAGTCATGTGTGATAATGAGCTCATTTATTAAATGCAATTAATTAATACATTGCCACCTCTTGTTGTGTGTGTGTCTTCTGTGTTTCTGTGTTTCCGGCATTTCACATTGGAACAGCTCATTCACCTTCCTTGTCTTCTCTCCGCCCTCCCTCCTAGGTAGGTTAAAGAGCTGCACCTGAGCCAGCCACTGATTGATGCAGCACCACAGTCAAATAGCGGAGTGGAGTAGGGGAACAGCAAACAGCCATTAAAGCCGCCCGCCCGCCCGCCCGCCCGCCTGCCTGCCTGCCTGCCTGCCTGCCCGCCACAATGGACCTACCTGTGTACACTACATGGATGTGATGGAATGTACTGTCGTCCCTACATTTCAAGAAGAAGTAAGAATTGCAGTTGCAACAAAGCCTTGCTTGCCTACAAAGAGAGCAGCAATTTGGATTTGTTACTATGTTACCTAGAAGAATAACAAACTGTGCAAGGATGGAGGTTGTAGGAGCAAAGAGAAGTTGTCTGTAAAGTTGGTGGATGCTTATTTTCCATTTTGCAGTCCCTTGTCTCCCTCTTGTGGCCTCCTGGAGGCAAATAAATGTGCAAAAAAAAGACAGCCTGGCGGCCGGCTGTTGCAGTGTTGCCCTCTCAGGCAACACTGAGTGACTGACTGAGCCGCACCGTCTTATATAAAGTTCAGACGGAACTTTGCACGTGTCATAGTGGAGCCCTCAGGATTCCAGAGCCAGCTTTCTGACATCATAATGGGGCCTGCCTCAGAGATAAAAGCCTGGGCCCAGGCAGTGTTGGTCAGTGCTGCTCAGCAGGCAGCACCGGACTGGACTGGATTAAAGCTGATACAAGGTGTGAAGGAACAAGGGGTGGCTGTGGGCATGCACTTGCTGCCGCTGCCAGTGTTTATCTGCATGGCAGGAGGGCATTTGGGCGTTGCCAGGAAGGCGTTTTTATGTAGATTCCTCCTCTTTCAGCACTGCATTGTGGTGCAAGCAAAAGAAGCAAATCCTGTGTAGCTTCCTCTCCGGCCTTTATTCACCTCCCGCTTAGTAGCTGTAAATGTGTGTGAGCCTGCAGGGCCCCATGGAATTGCCTAGGAGTAGGCTGAATCAATCGCTGCAAGGGGTGAACAGCAGTATGGGACAGGCTCGGGCAAGGCAAGGGCCGCTCGGGTTATCGCTTCTCGGCCTTTTGGCTAAGATCAAGTGTAGTATCTGTTCTTATCAGTTTAATATCTGATACGTCCCCTATCTGGGGACCATATATTAAATGGATTTTTAGAACAGGGAGATGGAAATAGAGCTTGCTCTGTCCACTCCACGCATTGACCTGGTATTGCAGTATTTCCAGGACCGGTGCACCCTTCCCTTATGTGTTGACTAAAATCAGATTCCAAAAGTGCTATTTGTGTTTGCTATTGTTTTTGTCTTTCTGATGGGATCTCCCCTTTTAATCACATTATTTCAACACCTGTTGGACAATGCATTTGTACAGTCATGTGTGATAATGAGCTCATTTATTAAATGCAATTAATTAATACATTGCCACCTCTTGTTGTGTGTGTGTCTTCTGTGTTTCTGTGTTTTCCGGCATTTCACATTGGAACAGCTCATTCACCTTCCTTGTCTTCTCTCCGCCCTCCCTCCTAGGTAGGTTAAAGAGCTGCACCTGAGCCAGCCACTGATTGATGCAGCACCACAGTCAAATAGCGGAGTGGAGTAGGGGAACAGCAAACAGCCATTAAAGCCGCCCGCCCGCCCGCCCGCCCGCCTGCCTGCCTGCCTGCCTGCCTGCCCGCCACAATGGACCTACCTGTGTACACTACATGGATGTGATGGAATGTACTGTCGTCCCTACATTTCAAGAAGAAGTAAGAATTGCAGTTGCAACAAAGCCTTGCTTGCCTACAAAGAGAGCAGCAATTTGGATTTGTTACTATGTTACCTAGAAGAATAACAAACTGTGCAAGGATGGAGGTTGTAGGAGCAAAGAGAAGTTGTCTGTAAAGTTGGTGGATGCTTATTTTCCATTTTGCAGTCCCTTGTCTCCCTCTTGTGGCCTCCTGGAGGCAAATAAATGTGCAAAAAAAAGACAGCCTGGCGGCCGGCTGTTGCAGTGTTGCCCTCTCAGGCAACACTGAGTGACTGACTGAGCCGCACCGTCTTATATAAAGTTCAGACGGAACTTTGCACGTGTCATAGTGGAGCCCTCAGGATTCCAGAGCCAGCTTTCTGACATCATAATGGGGCCTGCCTCAGAGATAAAAGCCTGGGCCCAGGCAGTGTTGGTCAGTGCTG